>NW_028139198.1:600000-1108000 GCF_964270905.1 Leucopleurus acutus
CCCGTCCCCTAATCCTACCCCGTACGCTCACACTAACCCACGCCCTCACACATACGCTGCCCCTAAACCGTTGTCGTACACTCACCTGGACCCTAAACCGTCCCCGTCCCCTAAACCTAACCCTATCCCGAACCCTAACCCTAACTCTTCCCCGAAGCCTTCGCTTCACCCGTCCCCTAAAACTAACCCGTAAGCTCACACTACCCTGCGCCCTCACACATACGCTCCCGCTAAACCATTGTCGTACCCTCACCTGGACCCTAAACCGCCCCCGTCCCCTAACACTAACCCTAGCCCAAACCCTAACCCTAAACCTTCCCCGAAGCCTTCCCCTCACCCGTCCCCTAATCCTAACCCGTACGCTCACACTAACACGCGCCCTCACACGTACGCTCCCCCTAAAGTGTTGTCTTACCCTCACCTGGACCTTAAACCGTCCCCGTCCCCTAACCCTAACCCTAGCCCGAACCCTAACCCTAACCCTTCCCCAAAGCCTTCCCCTAACCTGTCCCCTAATCCTTACCCGTACGCTCACACTAACCCGCGCCCTCACACGTACGCTCCCCCAAACCGCTGTCGTACCCTCAACTGGACCCGAAACAGTCCCCGTCCCGTAACCCTAACCCTAGCCCGAACCCTAAACCTAACCCTTCCCCGAAGCCTTCCCCTCACCCATCCCCTAATCCTAAGCCGTACGCTCACACTAACCCACGCCCTCACACGTACGTTGCCCCTAAACCGTTGTCGTACCCTCACATGGACCCTAAACCGTCCCCATCCCCTAACCCTAACCCTAGCCCGAACCCTAACCCTAACCCTTCCCCGAAGCCTTCCCCTCACCCTTCCCCTAATCCTAACCCGTACGCTCACACTAACCCGCGCCCTCAAACGTATGCTCCCCCTAAACCGTTGTCGTTCCCTCATCTGGATCCTAAACCGTCCCCGGCCCCTAACCCTAACCCTAGCCCGAAACATAACACTAACCCTTCCCCGAAGCCTTCCCGTCTCACGTCCCCTAATCCTAACCCGGACGCTCACACTAACCCGCGCCCTCACACGTACGCTCCCCCTAAACCGCTGTCGTACCCTCACCTGGACCCTAAACAGTCCCCATACCCTAACCCTAACCCTAGCCCGAACCCTAACCCTAACACTTCCCCTCACCCGTCCCCTAATCCTAACCCGTACGCTCACACTAACCCGCGCCTCACACGTACGCTCCCCCTAAACCGTTGTCGTACCCTAACCTGTACCCTATACATCCCCGTCCCCTAACCCTAACCCTAGCCCGAACCCTAACCCTAACCCTTCCCCGAAGCCTTCCCCTCACCCGTCCCCTAAACCTAACCAGTAGGCTCACACTAACCCGCGCCCTCACACGTACGCTCACCCTAAAGCATTGTCGTACCCTCACCTGGACCCTAAACCCTTCCCGTCACCTAACCGTAACCCTAGTCCGAACCCTAACCCTAAACCTTCCCCGAAGACATCCCCTCACCCGTCCCCTAATCCTAACCCGTACGCTCACACTAACCCGCGCCCTCACACGTACGCTCCCCCTAAACCATTATCGTGCCCTCACCTGGACCCTAAACCGTCCCCATCCCCTAACCCTAACCCTAGCCCGAACCTTAACCCTAACCATTCCCCGAAACCTTCCCCTCACCCGTCCCCTAATCCTAACCCGTACGCTCACACTAACCCACGTCTTCACACGTACGCTCCCCCTAAACCGTTGTCGTACCCTCACCTGGACCCTAAACCGTCCCCGTCCCCTAACCCTAACCCTAGCCTGAACCCTAACCCTAACCCTTCCCCGAAGCCTTCCCCTCACCCGTCCCCTAATCCTAACCCGTACGCTCACACTATCCAGTCCGCTCACACGTACGCTGCCCCAAAACCGTTGTCGTACCCACACCTGGACCCTAAACGGTCCCCATCCCCTAACCTTAACCCTAGCCCAGACCCTAACCCTAAACCTTCCCCGAAGCCTTCCCCTCACCCGTCCCCTAATCCTAACCCGTACGCTCACATTTACACGCGCCCTCACACGTACGCTCCCCCTAAACAGTTTTCGTACCCTCACCTGGACCATAAACCGTCCCCGTCCCCTAACCCTAACCCTAGCCCGAACCCTAACCCTAACCCTTCCCCGAAGCCTTCCCCTCACCCGTCCCCTAAT
The DNA here is from genome assembly GCF_964270905.1 of Leucopleurus acutus. NCBI lineage: Eukaryota > Metazoa > Chordata > Mammalia > Artiodactyla > Delphinidae > Leucopleurus > Leucopleurus acutus. The sequence goes on from NW_028139198.1 coordinate 602,183, forward strand.
GCTAGCCCGTACGCTCACACTAACCCACGCCCTAACACGTACGCTCCCACTAAACCGTTGTCGTTCCCTCACCTGGACCCTAAAATGTCCCCGTCCCCTAACCCTAACCCTAGCCCGAACCCTAACCCTAACCCTAGCCCGAAGCCTTCCCCTCACACGTCCCCTAATCCTAACCCGTACGCTCACACTAAACAGCCCGCTCACACGTACGCTGCCCCTAAACCGTTGTGGTACCCTCACCTGGACCCTAAACCGTCCCCATCCCCTAACACTAACCCTACCCAAACCCTAACCCTAACCTGTCCCCGAAGCCTTCCCCTCACCCGTCCCCTAATCCGAACCCGTACGCTCAAATTAACCCACGCCCTCACACGTACGTTCCCCCTAAACCGATGTCGTACCTTCATCTGGACCCGAAACCGTCCCCGTCCCCTAACCCTAACCCTAGCCCGAACCCTAACCTTAACCCTTCCCCGAAGCCTTCCCCTCACCCGTCTCCTAATCCTAAACCGAACGCTCACACTAACCCGCGCCCTCACACGTACGCTCCACCTAAACCGCTGTCGTACCCTCAACTGGACCCGAAACCGTCCTCATCCCCTAACCCTAACCCTAGCCCGAACCCTAACCCTAACACTTCCCCGAAGCCTTCCCCTCACCCGTCCCCTAAACCTAACCCGTAAGCTCACACTAACCCGTGCCCTCACACGTACGCTCCCCCTAAACAATTGTCGTACACTCACCTGGGCCCTAAACCGTCCCCGTCCCCTAACCCTAACCCTAGCCCGAACCCTAACCCTAACACTTCCCCGAAGCCTTCCCCTCACCCGTCCCCTAATCCTAACCCGTACGCTCACACTAACCCGCGCCCTCACACGTACGCTCCCCCTAAACCGTTGTCGTACCCTCACCTGGACCCTAAACCGTCCCCGTCCCCAAACCCTAACCCTAGCCCGAACCCCAACCCTAACCCTTCCCCGAAGCCTTCCCGTCACCCGTCCCCTCATCCTAACCCGTACGCTCACAGTAACCCGCGCCCTCACACGTACGCTCCCCCTAAACCGTTGTCGTACCCTCACCTGGACCCTAAACCGTCCCCGTCCCCTAACCCTAACCCTAACCAGAACCCTATCACTAACCCTTCCCCGAAGCCTTCCCCTCACCTGTCCCCTAATCCTAACCCGTTCGCTCACACTAACACGCGCCCTCACACGTACGCTCCCCCTACACCGTTGTCGTACCCTCACTTGGACCCTAAACCGTCCCCATCCCTTAACACTAACCCTACCCAAACCCTAACCGTAACCCGTCCCCGAAGCCTTCCCCTCACCCATCCCCTAATCCTAACCCGTACGCTCACACTAACCCGCGCCCTCACACGAACGGTCCCCCTAAACCGTGTCGTACCCTCACCTGGACCCTAAACCGTCCCCGTCCCCTAACCCTAACCCTAGCACGAACACTAACCCTAACCCTTCCCCGAAGCCTTCCCCTCACCCGTTCCCTAATCCTATCCCGTACGCTCACATAACCCATGCCCTCACTCGTACGCTCCCCCTAAACCGTTGTCGTACCCTCACCTGGACCATAAACCGTCCCCGTCCCCTAACCCTAACCCTAGCCCGTACACTAACCCTAACCCTTCCCCGAAGCCTTTCCCTCACCCGTCCCCTAATCCTAACCCGTACGCTCACACTAACACGCGCCCTCACACGTACGCTCCCCCTAAAGTGTTGTCTTACACTCACCTGGACCTTAAACCGTCCCCGTCCCCTAACCCTAACCCTAGCCCGAACCCTAACCCTAACCCTTCCCCAAAGCCTTCCCCTAACCTGTCACCTAATCCTAACCAGTACGCTCACACTAACCCATGCCCTCACACGTACTCTACACCTAAACCGTTGTCTTACCCTCATCTGGACCCTAAACCGTCCCCGTCCCCTAACCCTAACCCTATCCCGAACCCTATCCCTAACACTTCCCTGAAGCCTTCCCCTCAACCGTCCCCTAATCCTAACCCGTACGCTCACACTAACCCGCGCCCCCAACGTATGCTCCCCCTCAACCGCTGTCGTACCCTCATCTGGACCCGAAACCGTCCCCGTCCCCTAACCCTAACCCTAGACCGAACCCTAACCCTAACCCTTCCCCGAAGCCTTCCCCTCACCCGTCTCCTAATCCTAACCCGAACACTCAAACTAAACCACGCCCTCACACGTACGCTCCCCCTAAACCGTTGTCGTACCCTCACCTGGACCCTAAACCGTCCCCGTCCCCTAACCCTAACCCTAGCCCAAACCCTATCCATAACCCTTTTCCGAAGCCTTCCCCTCACCCGTCCCCTAATCCTAACCCGTACGCTCACACTAACCCGTGCCCTCACACATACGCTCCCCCTAAACCGCTGTCGTACCATCAACTGGACCCGAAAACCTCCCCGTCCCCTAACCCTAACCCTAGCCCTAACCCTAACCCTAACACTTCCCTGAAGCCTTCCCCTCACCCGTCCCCTAATCCTAACCCGTACGCTCCCACTAACACGCGCCCTCACACGTACGCACCCCCTAAAGTGTTGTCTTACGCTCAACTGGACCTTAAACCGTCCCCGTCCCCTAACCCTAACCCTAGCCCGAACCCTAACCCTAACCCTTCCCCAAAGCCTTCCCCTAACCTGTCCCCTAATCCTAACCCATACGCTCACACTAACCCATGCCCTCACACGTACGCTACCCCTAAACCGTTGTCTTACCCTCACCTGGACCCTAAACCGTCCCCGTCACCTAAACCTAACCCTAGCCCGAACCCTATCCCTAACACTTCCCTGAAGCCTTCCCCTCACCCGTCCCCTAATCCTAACCCGTACGCTCACACTAACCCGCGCCCTCACACGTACGCTCCTCCTAAACCGTTGTTGTACCCTCACCTGGACCCTAAACCGTCCCCGTCCCCTAACCCTAACCCTAGCCCAAACCCTATCCATAACACTTTTCCGAAGCCTTCCCCTCACCCGTCCCCTAATCCTAACCCGTACGCTCACACTAACACGCGCCCTCACACGTACGCTCCCCCTAAAGTGTTGTCTTACCCTCACCTGGACCTTAAACCGTCCCCGTCCCCTAACCCTAACCCTAGCCCGAACCCTAACCCTAACCCTTCCCCAAAGCCTTCCCCTAACCTGTCCCCTAATCCTAACCCGTACGCTCACACTAACCCATGCCCTCAACGTACGCTACCCCTAAACCGTTGTCTTACCCTCATCTGGACACTAAACCGTCCCCGTCCCCTAACCCTAACCCTAGCCCGAACCCTATCCCTAACACTTCCCTGAAGCCTTCCCCTCAACCGTCCCCTAATCCTAACCCATACGCTCACACTAACCCGCGCCCTCACACGTATGCTCCCCCTAAACCGCTGTCGTACCCTCATCTGGACCCGAAACCGTCCCCGTCCCCTAACCCTAACCCTAGACCGAACCCTAACCCTAACACTTCCCCGAAGCCTTCCCCTCACCCGTCCCCTAATCCTAACCCGTACGCTCACACTAACCCGCGCCCTCACACGTACGCTCCTCCTAAACCGTTGTCGTACCCTCATCTGGACACTAAACCGTCCCCGTCCCCTAACCCTAACCCTAGCCCGAACCCTATCCCTAACACTTCCCTGAAGCCTTCCCCTCAACCGTCCCCTAATCCTAACCCATACGCTCACACTAACCCGCGCCCTCACACGTATGCTCCCCCTAAACCGCTGTCGTACCCTCATCTGGACCCGAAACCGTCCCCGTCCCCTAACCCTAACCCTAGACCGAACCCTAACCCTAACACTTCCCCGAAGCCTTCCCCTCACCCGTCCCCTAATCCTAACCCGTACGCTCACACTAACCCGCGCCCTCACACGTACGCTCCTCCTAAACCGTTGTCGTACCCTCACCTGGACCCTAAACCGTCCCCGTCCCCTAACCCTAACCCTAGCACAAACCCTATCCATAACACTTTTCCGAAGCCTTCCCCTCACCCGTCCCCTAATCCTAACCCGTACGCTCACACTAACCCGTGCCCTCACACGTACGCTCCCCCTAAAACGCTGTCGTACCCTCACCTGGACCCTAAACCGTCCCCGTCCCCTAACCCTAACCCTAGCCCTAACCCTAACCCTAACACTTCCCCGAAGACTTCCCCTCACCGGTCCCCTAATCCTAACCCGTTCGCTCACACAAACCCGCGCCCTCACACGTACGCTCCACCTAAACCATTGTCGTACCCTCACCTGGACCCTAAACCGTCCCCATCCCCTAAACCTAACCCTAGCCCGAACCCTAACCGTAACCCTTCCCCGAAGACTTCCCCTCACCCATCCCCTAATCCTATCCCGTACGCTCACACTAACCCGCGCCCTCACACGTACGCTCCCCCTACACCGTTGTCGTACCCTCACTTGGACCCTAAACCGTCCCCATCCCTTAACACTAACCCTACCCAAACCCTAACCGTAACCCGTCCCCGAAGCCTTCCCCTCACCCATCCCCTAATCCTAACCCGTACGCTCACACTAACCAGCGCCCTCACACGAACGGTCCCCCTAAACCGTGTCGTACCCTCACCTGGACTCTAAACCGTCCCCGTCCCCTAACCCTAACCCTAGCACGAACACTAACCCTAACCCTTCCCCGAAGCCTTCCCCTCACCCGTTCCCTAATCCTATCCCGTACGCTCACATAACCCATGCCCTCACTCGTACGCTCCCCCTAAACCGTTGTCGTACCCTCACCTGGACCATAAACCGTCCCCGTCCCCTAACCCTAACCCTAGCCCGTACACTAACCCTAACCCTTCCCCGAAGCCTTTCCCTCACCCGTCCCCTAATCCTAACCCGTACGCTCACACTAACACGCGCCCTCACACGTACGCTCCCCCTAAAGTGTTGTCTTACACTCACCTGGACCTTAAACCGTCCCCGTCCCCTAACCCTAACCCTAGCCCGAACCCTAACCCTAACCCTTCCCCAAAGCCTTCCCCTAACCTGTCACCTAATCCTAACCAGTACGCTCACACTAACCCATGCCCTCACACGTACTCTACACCTAAACCGTTGTCTTACCCTCATCTGGACCCTAAACCGTCCCCGTCCCCTAACCCTAACCCTATCCCGAACCCTATCCCTAACACTTCCCTGAAGCCTTCCCCTCAACCGTCCCCTAATCCTAACCCGTACGCTCACACTAACCCGCGCCCCCACACGTATGCTCCCCCTCAACCGCTGTCGTACCCTCATCTGGACCCGAAACCGTCCCCGTCCCCTAACCCTAACCCTAGACCGAACCCTAACCCTAACACTTCCCCGAAGCCTTCCCCTCACCCGTCTCCTAATCCTAACCCGAACACTCAAACTAAACCACGCCCTCACACGTACGCTCCCCCTAAACCGTTGTCGTACCCTCACCTGGACCCTAAACCGTCCCCGTCCCCTAACCCTAACCCTAGCCCAAACCCTATCCATAACCCTTTTCTGAAGCCTTCCCCTCACCCGTCCCCTAATCCTAACCCGTACGCTCACACTAACCCGTGCCCTCACACATACGCTCCCCCTAAACCGCTGTCGTACCATCAACTGGACCCGAAAACCTCCCCGTCCCCTAACCCTAACCCTAGCCCTAACCCTAACCCTAACACTTCCCCGAAGCCTTCCCCTCACCCGTCCCCTAATCCTAACCCGTACGCTCACACAAACACACGCCCTCACACGTACGCTCCACGTAAACCGTTGTCGTACCCTCACCTGGACCCTAAACCGTCCCCATCCCCTAAACCTAACCCTAGCCCGAACCCTAACCCTAACCCTTCCCCGAAGACTTCCCCTCACCCATCCCCTAATCCTATCCCGTACGCTCACACTAAGCCGCGCCTTCACACGTACGCTCCCCCTAAACCGTTGCCGTACCCTCACTTGGACCCTAAACTGTCCCCATCCCTTAACCCTAACCATACCCAAACCCTAACCGTAACCCGTCCCCGAAGCCTTCCCCTCACCCATCCCCTAATCCTAACCCGTACGCTCACACTAACCCGCGCCCTCACACGAACGGTCCCCCTGAACCGTGTCGTACCCTCACCTGGACCCTAAATCGTCCCCGTCCCCTAACCCTAACCCTAGCCCGAAACCTAACCCTAAACCTTCCCCGAAGCCTTCCCCTCACCCGTTCCCTAATCCTTTCCCGTACGCTCACATAACCCATGCCCTCACACGTACGCTCCCCCTAAACCGTTGTCGTACCCTCACCTGGACCATAAACCGTACCCGTCCCCTAACACTAACCCTAGCCCGAACCCTAACCCTAACCCTTCCCCGAAGCCTTCCCCTCACACGTCCCCTAATCCTAACCCGTACGCTCCCACTAACACGCGCCCTCACACGTACGCACCCCCTAAAGTGTTGTCTTACGCTCAACTGGACCTTAAACCGTCCCCGTCCCCTAACCCTAACCCTAGCCCGAACCCGAAACCTAACCCTTCCCCAAAGCCTTCCCCTAACCTGTCACCTAATCCTAACCCATACGCTCACACTAACCCATGCCCTCACACGTACGCTACCCCTAAACCGTTGTCTTACCCTCACCTGGACCCTAAACCGTCCCCGTCACCTAACCCTAACCCTAGCCCGAACCCTATCCCTAACACTTCCCTGAAGCCTTCCCCTCACCCGTCCCCTAATCCTAACCCGTACGCTCACACTAACCCGCGCCCTCACACGTACGCTCCTCCTAAACCGTTGTCGTACCCTCACCTGGACCCTAAACCGTCCCCGTCCCCTAACCCTAACCCTAGCCCGAACCCTATCCATAACACTTTTCCGAAGCCTTCCCCTCACCCGTCCCCTAATCCTAACCCGTACGCTCACACTAACACGCGCCCTCACACGTACGCTCCCCCTAAAGTGTTGTCTTACCCTCACCTGGACCTTAAACCGTCCCCGTCCCCTAACCCTAACCCTAGCCCGAACCCTAACCCTAACCCTTCCCCAAAGCCTTCCCCTAACCTGTCCCCTAATCCTAACCCGTACGCTCACACTAACCCATGCCCTCACACGTACGCTACCCCTAAACCGTTGTCTTACCCTCATCTGGACCCTAAACCGTCCCCGTCCCCTAACCCTAACCCTAGCCCGAACCCTATCCCTAACACTTCCCTGAAGCCTTCCCCTCAACCGTCCCCTAATCCTAACCCATACGCTCACACTAACCCGCGCCCTCACACGTATGCTCCCCCTAAACCGCTGTCGTACCCTCATCTGGACCCGAAACCGTCCCCGTCCCCTAACCCTAACCCTAGACCGAACCCTAACCCTAACACTTCCCCGAAGCCTTCCCCACACCCGTCTCCTAATCCTAACCCGAACACTCAAACTAACCCGCGCCCTCACACGTACGCTCCCCCTAAACCGTTGTCGTACCCTCACCTGGACCCGAAACCGTCCCCGTCCCCTAACCCTAACCCTAGCCCAAACCCTATCCATAACCCTTTTCCGAAGCCTTCCCCTCACCCGTCCCCTAATCCTAACCCGTACGCTCACACTAACCCGTGCCCTCACACGTACGCTCCCCCTAAACCGCTGTCGTACCATCAACTGGACCCGAAAACGTCCCCGTCCCCTAACCCTAACCCTAGCCCTAACCCTAACCCTAACACTTCCCCGAAGCCTTCCCCTCACCCGTCCCCTAATCCTAACCCGTACGCTCACACAAACCCGCGCCCTCACACGTACGCTCCACCTAAACCGTTGTCGTACCCTCACCTGGACCCTAAACCGTCCCCATCCCCTAAACCTAACCCTAGCCCGAACCCTAACACTAACCCTACCCCGAAGACTTCCCCTCACCCATCCCCTAATCCTATCCCGTACGCTCACACTAACCCGCGCCCTCACACGTACGCTCCCCCTAAACCGTTGCCGTACCCTCACTTGGACCCTAAACTGTCCCCATCCCTTAACCCTAACCCTACCCAAACCCTAACCGTAACCCGTCTCCGAAGCCTTCCCCTCACCCATCCCCTAATCCTAACCCGTACGCTCACACTAACCCGCGCCCTCACACGAACGGTCCCCCTAAACCGTGTCGTACCCTCACCTGGACCCTAAACCGTCCCCGTCCCCTAACCCTAACCCTAGCCCGAACCTTAACCCTAAACCTTCCCCGAAGCCTTCCCCTCACCCGTTCCCTAATCCTATCCCGTACGCTCACATAACCCATGCCCTCACACGTACTCTCCCCTTAAACCGTTGTCGTACCCTCACCTGGACCATAAACCGTCCCCGTTCCCTAACCCTAACCCTAGCCCGAACCCTAACCCTAACCCTTCCCTGAAGCCTTCCCCTCACCCGTCCCCTAATCGTAACCCGTACGCTCACACTAACACGCGCCCTCACACGTACGATCCCCCTAAAGTGTTGTCTTACCCTCAACTGGACCTTAAACCGTCCCCGTCCCCTAACCCTAACCCTAGCCCGAACCCTAACCCTAACCCTTCCCCAAAGCCTTCCCCTAACCTGTCCCCTAATCCTAACCCATACGCTCACACTAACCCGTGCCCTCACACGTACGCTACCCCTAAACCGTTGTCTTACCCTCACCTGGACCCTAAACCGTCCCCGTCCCCTAACCCTAACCCTAGCCCGAACCCTAACCCTAACCCTTCCCCGAAGCCTTCCCCTCACCCGTCTCCTAACCCTAACCCGAACGCTCACACTAACCCTCGCCCTCACACGTACGCTCCACCTAAACCGCTGTCATACCCTCAACTGGACCCGAAACCGTCCCCGTCCCCTAACCCTAACGCTAGCCCGAAACCTAACCCTAACACTTCCCCGAAGCCTTCCCCTCACCCGTCTCCTAATCATAACCCGTAAGCTCACACTAACCCGTGCCCTCACACGTACGCTCCCCCTAAACCATTGTCGTACCCTCACCTGGGCCCTAAACCGTCCCCGTCTTCTAACCCTAACCCTAGCCCGAACCCTAACCCTAACCCTTCCCCGAAGCCTTGCCGTCACCCGTCCCCAAATCCTAACCCGTACGCTCACACTAACCCACGCCCTCACACGTACGCTCCCCCTAAACCGCTGTCGTACCCTCATCTGGACCCGAAACCGTCCCCGTCCCCTAACCCTAACCCTAGCCCAAACCCTAACCCTAACCCTTCCCCGAAGCCTTCCCCTCACCCGTCCCCTAATCCTAACCCGTACGCTCACACTAACCCACGCCCTCACACGTACACTCTCCCTAAAACGTTGTCGTACGCTCACCTGGACCCTAAACCGTCCCCGTCCCCTAACCCTAACCCTAGCCCGAACCCTAACCTGAACCCTTCCCTGAAGCCTTCCCGTCACCTGTCCCCTAATCCTAACCCGTACGCTCACACTAACCCACGCCCTCACACGTACGCTCCCCCTAAACCGTTGTCGTACCCTCACCTGGACCCTAAACCGTCCCGGTCCCCTAACCCTAACCCTAGCCCGAACCCTAACCCTAACCCTTCCCCGAAGCCTTCCCCTCACCCGTCCCCTAATCCTAACCTGTCCTTTCACACTAACCGGCGCCCTCACACGTACGCTGCCCCTAAACCATTGTCGTACCCTCAACTGGACTCTAAACTGTCCCCGTCCCCTAACCCTAACCCTAGCCCGAACCCTAACCCTAACCCTAAACCTTCCCCGAAGCCTTCCCCTCAACCGTCCCCTAATCCTAACCCGTACGCACACACTAACCCACGCCCTCACACGTACGCTCCTCCTAAACCGTTGTCGTACCCTCACCTGGACCCTAAACCGTCCCCGTCCCCTAACCCTAACCCTACCCAAACCCTATCCATAACACTTTTCCGAAGCCTTCCCCTCACCCGTCCCCTAATCCTAACCCGTACGCTCACACTAACCCGTGCCCTCACACGTACGCTCCCCCTAAACCGCTGTCGTACCCTCAACTGGACCCGAAACCGTCCCCGTCCCCTAACCCTAACCCTAGCCCTAACCCTAACCCTAACACTTCCCCGAAGCCTTCCCCTCACCTGTCCCCTAATCCTAACCCGTACGCTCACACAAACCCCCGCCCTCACACGTACGCTCCACCTAAACCGTTGTCGTACCCTCACCTGGACCCTAAACCGTCACCATCCCCTAAACCTAACCCTAGCCGGAACCCTAACCCTAACACTTCCCCGAAGACTTCCCCTCACCCATCCCCTAATCCTATCCCGTACGGTCACACTAACCCGCGCCCTCACACGTACGCTCCCCCTACACCGTTGTCGTACCCTCACTTGGACCCTAAACCGTCCCCATCCCTTAACCCTAACCCTACCCAAACCCTAACCGTAACCCGTCCCCGAAGCCTTCCCCTCACCCATCCCCTAATCCTAACCCGTACGCTCACAGTAACCCGCGCCCTCACACGAACGGTCCCCCTAAACCGTGTCGTACCCTCACCAGAACCCTAAACCGTCCCCGTCCCCTAACCTTAACCCTAGCCCGAGCACTAACCCTAACCCTTCCCCGAAGCCTTCCCCTCACCCGTTCCCTAATCCTATCCCGTACGCTCACATAACCCATGCCCTCACACGTACGCTCCCCCTAAACCGTTGTCGTATCCTCACCTGGACCATAAACCGTCCCCGTCCCCTAACCCTAACCCTAGCCCGAACCCTAACCCTAACCCTTCCCCGAAGCCTTCCCCTCACCCGTCCCCTAATCCTAACCCGTACGCTCACATTAACATGCGCCCTCACACGTAAGCTCCCCTTAAAGTGTTGTCTTACCCTCACCTGGACCTTAAACCGTCCCCGTCCCCTAACCTTAACCCTAGCCCGAACCCTAACCCTAACCCTTCCCCAAAGCCTTCCCCTAACCTGTCCCCTAATCCTAACCCGTACGCACACACTAACCCATGCCCTCACACGTACGCTACCCCTAAACCGTTGTCTTACCCTCATCTGGACCCTAAACTGTCCCCGTCCCCTAACCCTAACCCTAGCCCGAACCCTATCTCTAACACTTCCCTGAAGCCTTCCCCTCAACTGTCCCCTAATCCTAACCCGTACGCTCACACTAACCCATGCCCTCACACGTACGCTACCCCTAAACCGTTGTCTTACCCTCATCTGGACCCTAAACCGTCCCCGTCCCCTAATCCTAACCCTAGCCCGAACCCTATCCCTAACACTTCCCTGAAGCCTTCCCCTCAACCGTCCCCTAATCCTAACCCGTACGCTCACACTAACCCGCGCCCTCACACGTATGCTCCCCCTAAACAGCTGTCGTACCCTCATCTGGACCCGAAACCGTCCCCGTCCCCTAACCCTAACCCTAGACCGAACCCTAACCCTAACCCTTCCCAGAAGCCTTCCTCTCACCCGTCTCCTAATCCTAACCCGAACACTCAAACTAACCCACGCCCTCACAGCTACGCTCCCCCTAAACCGTTGTCGTACCCTCACCTGGACCCTAAACCGTCCCCGTCCCCTAACCCTAACCCTAGCCCAAACCCTATTCATAACCCTTTTCCGAAGCCTTCCCCTCACCCGTCCCCTAACCCTAACCCGTACGCTCACACTAACCCGTGCCCTCACACGTACGCTCCCCCTAAACCGCTGTCGTACCATCAACTGGACCCGAAACCGTCCCCGTCCCCTAACCCTAACCCTAGCCCTAACCCTAACCCTAACACTTCCCCGAAGCCTTCCCCTCACCCGTCCCCTAATCCTAACCCGTACGCTCACACAAACCCGCGCCCTCACACGTACGCTCCACCTAAACCGTTGTCGTACCCTCACCTGGACCCTAAACCGTCCCCATCCCCTAAACCTAACCCTAGCCCGAACCCTAACCCTAACCCTTCCCCGAAGACTTCCCCTCACCCATCCCCTAATCCTATCCCGTACGCTCACACTAACACGCGCCCTCACACGTACGCTCCCCCTAAACCGTTGCCGTACCCTCAATTGGACCCTAAACTGTTCCCATCCCTTAACCCCTAACCCTACCCATACCCTAACCGTAACCCGTCCCCGAAGCCTTCCCCTCACCCATCCCCTAATCCTAACCCATACGCTCACACTAACCCGCGCCCTCACACGAACCGTCCCCCTAAACCGTGTCGTACCCTCACCTGGACCCTAAACCGTCCCCGTCCCCTAACCCTAACCCTAGCCCGAACCCTAACCCTAAACCTTCCCCGAAGCCCTCCCCTCACCCGTTCCCTAATCCTATCCCGTACGCTCACATAACCCATGCCCTCACACGTACGCTCCCCCTAAACCGTTGTCGTACCCTCACCTGGACCATAAACCGTCCCCGTCCCCTAACACTAACCCTAGCCCGAACCCTAACCCTAACCCTTCCCCGAAGCCTTCCCCTCACCCGTCCCCTAATCCTAACCCGTACACTCACACTAACATGCGCCCTCACACGTACGCTCCCCTAAAATGTTGTCTTACCCTCAACTGGACCTTAAACCGTCCCCGTCCCCTAACCCTAACCCTAGCCCGAACCCTAACCCTAACCCTTCCCCAAAGCCTTCCCCTAACCTGTCCCCTTATCCTAACCCATATGCTCACACTAACCCGTGCCCTCAAACGTACGCTACCCCTAAACTGTTGTCTTACCCTCACCTGGACCCTAAACCGTCCCCGTCCCCTAACCCTAACACTAGGCCGAACCCTATCCCTAACACTTCCCTGAAGCCTTCCCCTCACCCGTCCCCTAATCCTAACCCGTACGCTCACACTAACCCGCGCTCTCACACGTATGCTCCCCCTAAACCGCTGTTGTACCCTCATCTGGACCCGAAACCGTCCCCGTCCCCTAACCCTAACCCTAGCCCGAACCCTAACCCTAACCCTTCCCCGAAGCCTTCACCCACCCGTCCCCTAATCCTAACCCGTACGCTCACAGTAACCCGCGCCCTCACACGTACACTCCCCCTAAACCGTTGTCGTTCCCTCATCTGGATCCTAAACCGTCCCCGTCCTCTAACCCTAACCCTAGCCCGAAACATAACACTAACCCTTCTCCGAAGCCTTCACGTCACCAGTCCCCTAATCCTAACCCGAACGCTCACACTAACCCGCGCCCTCACACGTACGCTGCCCCTAAACCGTTGTCGTACCCTCAACTGGACCCTAAACCGTCCCGGTCCCCTAACCCTAACCCTAGCCCGAACCCTAACCCTAACCCTTCCCCGAAGCCTTCCACTCACCCGACCCCTAATCCTAACCCGTACGCTCACACTCACCCACGCCCTCACCCGTACACTCCCCTTAAACCGTTGTCGTACCCTCACCTGGACTCTAAACCGTCCCCGTCCCCTAACCCTAACCCTAGCCCGAACCCTAACCCTAACACTTCCCTGAAGCCTTCCCCTCACCCGTCCCCTAATCCTAATCGGTACGCTCACACTAACCCGCGCCATCACACGTACGCTCCCCCTATAGCGTTGTCGTACCCTCACCTGGACCCTAAACCGTCCCCATCCCCTAACCCTAACCCTAGCCAGAACCCTAACCCTAACCTTTCCCCAAAGCCTTCCCCTAACCCGTCCCCTAATCCTAACCCGTACGCTCACACTAACCCGCGCCCTCACACGTACGCTCCCCCTAAACCGTTGTCGTACCCTCACCTGGACCCTAAACCGTCCCCATCCCCTAACCCTAACCCTAACCAGAACCCTATCCCTAACCCTTCCCCGAAGCCTTCCCCTCACCCGTCCCCTAATCCTAACCCGTTCGCTCACACTAACACGCGCCCTCACACGTACGCTCCCCCTAAACCGTTGTCGTACCCTCACCTGGACCCTAAACCATCCCCGTCCCCTAACCCTAACCCTAGCCCGAACCCTATCCCTAACCATTCCCAGAAAGCTTTCCCCTCACCTGTCCCCTAATCCTAACCCGTACGCTCACAATAACCCGCGCCCTCACACGTACGCTCCCCGTAAACCGCTGACGTACCCTCACCTGGACCCTAAACCGTCCCCGTCCCCGTCCCCTAACCCTAGCCCTAACCCTAACCCTAACACTTCCCCGAAGCCTTCCCCTCACCTGTCCCCTATTCCTAACCCGTACGCTCACACAAACCCGCGCCCTCACACGTACGCTCCACCTAAACCGTTTTCGTACCCTCACCTGGACCCTAAACCGTCCCCATCCCCTAAACCTAACCCTAGCCCGAACCCTTACCCTAACACTTCCCCGAAGACTTCCCCTCACCCATCCCCTAATCCTATCCCATACGCTCACACTAACCTGCGCCCTCACACGTACGCTCCCCCTACACCGTTCTCGTACCCTCACTTGGACCCTAAACCGTCCCCATCCCTTAACCCTAACCCTACCCAAACCCTAACCGTAACCCGTCCCCGAAGCCTTCCCCTCACCCATCCCCTATTCCTAACCCGTACGCTCACACTAACCCGCGCCCTCACACGAACGGTCCCCCTAAACCGTGTCGTACCCTCACCTGGACCCTAAACCGTCCCCGTCCCCTAACCCTAACCCTAGCCCGAACACTAACCCTAACCCTTCCCCGAAGCCTTCCCCTCACCCGTTCCCTAATCCTATCCCGTACGCTCACATAACCCATGCCCTCACACGTACGCTCCCCCTAAACCGTTGTCGTACCCTCACCTGGACCATAAACCGTCCCCGTCCCCTAACCCTAACCCTAGCCCGAACCCTAACCCTAACCCTTCCGCAAAGCCTTCCCCTAACCTGTCCTCTAATCCTAACCCTTACGCTCCCACTAACCCATGCCCTCACACGTACGCTACCCCTAAACCGTTGTCTTACCCTCATCTGGACCCTAAACCGTCCCCGTTCCCTAACCCTAACCCTAGCCCGAACCCTATCCCTAACACTTCCCTGAAGCCTTCCCCTCAACCGTCCCCTAATCCTAACCCGTACGCTCACACTAAACCGCGCCCTCACACATATGCTCCCCCTAAACCGCTGTCGTACCCTCATCTGGACCCGAAACCGTCCCCGTCCCCTAACCCTAACCCTAGACCGAACCCTAACCCTAACCCTTCCCCGAAGCCTTCCCCTCACCCGTCTCCTAATCCTAACCTGAACACTCAAACTAACCCGCGCCCTCACACGTACGCTCCCCCTAAACCGTTGTCGTACCCTCACCTGGACCCTAAACCGTCCCCGTCCCCTAACCCTAACCCTAGCCCAAACCCTATCCATAACCCTTTTCCGAAGCCTTCCCCTCACCTGTCCCCTAATCCTAACCCGTACGCTCACACTAACCCGTGCCCTCACACGTACGCTCCCCCTAAACCGCTGTCATACCCTCAACTGGACCCGAAACCGTCCCCGTCCCCTAACCCTAACCCTAGCTCGAAACCTAACCCTAACACTTCCCCGAAGCCTTCCCCTCACCCGTCTCCTAATCATAACCCGTAAGCTCACACTAACCCGTGTCCTCACACGTACGCTCCCCCTAAACCATTGTCGTACCCTCACCTGGGCCCTAAACCGTCCCCGTCTTCTAACCCTAACCCTAGCCCGAACCCTAACCTGAACCCTTCCCCGAAGCCTTCTCGTCACCCGTCCCAAAATCCTAACCCGTACGCTCACACTAACCCACGCCCTCACACGTACGCTCCCCCTAAAACGCTGTCGTACCCTCATCTGAACCCGAAACCGTCCCCGTCCCCTAACCCTAACCCTAGCCCAAACCCTAACCCTAAACCTTCCCCGAAGCCTTCCCCTCACCCGTCCCCTAATCCTAACCC
Source organism: Leucopleurus acutus (assembly GCF_964270905.1). Taxonomy (NCBI): domain Eukaryota; kingdom Metazoa; phylum Chordata; class Mammalia; order Artiodactyla; family Delphinidae; genus Leucopleurus; species Leucopleurus acutus. The sequence continues at coordinate 617,964 of NW_028139198.1, forward strand.
GTACGCTCACACTAACCCACGCCCTCACACGTACACTCTCCCTACACCGTTGTCGTACGCTCACCTGGACCCTAAACCGTCCCCGTCCCCTAACCCTAACCCTAGCCCGAACCCTAACCTGAACCCTTCCCCGAAGCCTTCCCGTCACCCGTCCCCTAATCCTAACCCGTACGCTCACACTAATCCACGCCCTCAAACGTACGCTGCCCCTAAACCCTTGTCGTACCCTCACCTGGACCCTAAACCGTCCCCGTCCCCTAAACCTAACCCTAGCCCGAACCCTAACCCTAACTCTTCCCCGAAGCCTTCGCTTCACCCGTCCCCTAAAACTAACCCGTAAGCTCACACTACCCTGCCGCCCTCACACATACGCTCCCCCTAAACCATTGTCGTACCCTCACCTGGACCCTAAACCGCCCCCGTCCCCTAACCCTAACCCTAGCCCGAACCCTAAACCTAACCGTTCCCCGAAGCCTTCCCCTGACCCGTCCCCTAATCCTAACCCGTACGCTCACACTAACCCATGCCCTCACACGTACGCTCCCCCTAAACCTTTGTCATACCCTCACCGGGACCCTAAACCGTCCTCGTCCCCTAACCCTAACCCTAGCCCGAACCCTAACTCTAACCCTTCCCCGAAGCCTTCCCCTCACCCGTCCCCTAATCCTAACCCGTACGCTCACACTAACCTGCGCCCTCACACGTACGCTCCCCCTAAACCGTTGTCGTACCCTCACCTGGACCCTAAACCGTCCCGGTCCACTAACCCTAACCCTAGCCCGAACCATAAGCCTAACCCTTCCCCGAAGCCTTCCCCTCACCCGTCCCCTAATCCTAACCTGTCCTTTCACACTAACCCGCGCCCTCACACGTACACAGCCCCTAAACCATTGTCGTACACTCACCTGGACTCTAAACTCTCCCCGTCCCCTAACCCTAACCCTAGCCCGAACCCTAACCCTAACCCTTCCCCGAAGCCTTCCCCTCACACGTCCCCTAATCCTAACCCGTACGCTCACACTAACCCGCGCCCTCACACGTACGCTCCTCCTAAACCGTTGTCGTACCCTCACCTGGACCCTAAACCGTCCCCGTCCCCTAACCCTAACCCTAGCCCAAACCCTATCCATAACACTTTTCCGAAGCCTTCCCCTCACCCGTCCCCTAATCCTAACCCGTACGCTCACACTAACCCGTGCCCTCACACGAACGGTCCCCCTAAACCGTGTCGTACCCTCACCTGGACCCTAAACCGTCCCCATCCCTTAACCCTAACCCTACCCAAACCCTAAACGTAACCCGTCCCCGAAGCCTTCCCCTCACCCATCCCCTAATCCTAACCCGTACGCTCACACTAACCCGCGCCCTCACACGAACGTTCCCCCTAAACCGTGTCGTACCCTCACCTGGACCCTAAACCGTCCCCGTCCCCTAACCCTAACCCTAGCCCGAACACTAACCCTAACCCTTCCCCGAAGCCTTCCCCTCACCCGTCCCATAATCCTAACCCGTACGCTCACACTAACACGCGCCCTCACACGTACGCTCCCCCTAAAGTGTTGTCTTACCCTCACCTGGACCTTAAACCGTCCCCGTCCCCTAACCCTAACCCTAGCCCGTACCCTAACCCTAACCCTTCCCCAAAGCCTTCCCCTAACCTGTCCCCTAATCCTAACCCGTACGCTCACACTAACCCATGCCCTCACACGTACGCTACCCCTAAACCGTTGTCTTACCCTCATCTGGACCCTAAACCGTCCCCGTCCCCTAACCCTAACCCTAGCCCGAACCCTAACCCTAACCCTTCCCCGAAGCATTCCCCTCACCTGTCCCATAATCCTAACCCGTACGCTCACACTAACACGCGCCCTCACACGTACGCTCCCCCTAAACCGTTGTCGTACCCTCACCTGGACCCTAAACCGTCCCCGTCCCCTAACCCTAACCCTAGCCCAAACCCTATCCATAACCCTTTTCTGAAGCCTTCCCCTCACCTGTCCCCTAATCCTAACCCGTACGCTCACACTAACCCGTGCCCTCACACGTACGCTCCCCCTAAACTGCTGTCGTACCCTCAACTGGACCCGAAACCGTCCCCGTCCCCTAACCCTAACCCTAGCCCGAAACCTAACCCTAACACTTCCCCGAAGCCTTCCCCTCACCCGTCTCCTAATCATAACCCGTAAGCTCACACTAACCCGTGTCCTCACACGTACGCTCCCCCTAAACCATTGTCGTACCCTCACCTGGGCCCTAAACCGTCCCCGTCTTTTAACCCTAACCCTAGCCCGAACCCTAACCTGAACCCTTCCCCGAAGCCTTCTCGTCATCCGTCCCAAAATCCTAACCCGTACGCTCACACTAACCCACGCCCTCACACGTACGCTCCCCCTAAAACGCTGTCGTACCCTCATCTGGACCCGAAACCGTCCCCGTCCCCTAACCCTAACCCTAGCCCAAACCCTAACCCTAACCCTTCCCCGAAGCCTTCCCCTCACCCCTCCCCTAATCCTAACCCGTACGCTCACACTAACCCACGCCCTCACACGTACACTCTCCCTAAACCGTTGTCGTACGCTCACCTGGACCCTAAACCGTCCCCGTCCCCTAACCCTAACCCTAGCCCGAACCCTAACCTGAACCCTTCCCCGAAGCCTTCCCGTCACCCGTCCCCTAATCCTAACCCGTACGCTCACACTAACCCACGCCCTCACACGTACGCTGCCCCTAAACCGTTGTCGTACCCTCACCTGGACCCTAAACCGTCCCCGTCCCCTAAACCTAACCCTAGCCCGAACCCTAACCCTAACCCTTCCCCGAAGCCTTCCCCTCACCCGTCTCATAATCCTAACCCGAACGCTCACACTAACCCACGCCCTCACACGTACGCTCCACCTAAACCGCTGTCGTACCCTCAACTGGACCCGAAACCGTCCCCGTCCCCTAACCCTAACCCTAGCCCGAAACCTAACCCTAACACTTCCCCGAAGCCTTCCCCTCACCCGTCTCCTAATCATAACCCGTAAGCTCACACTAACCCATGCCCTCACACGTACGCTCCCCCTAAACCATTGTCGTACCCTCACCTGGGCCCTAAACTGTCCCCGTCTTCTAACCCTAACCCTAGCCCGAACCCTAACCCTATCCCTTCCCCGAAGCCTTCCCCTCACCCGTCCCCTAATCCTAAGCCATACGCTCACTCTAACCCACGCCCTCACACGTACGCTCCCCGTAAACCGTTGTCGTACCCTCACCTGGACCCTAAACCGTCCCCGTCCCCTAACCCTAACCCTAGCCCGAACCCTAACCCTAACCCTTCCCCGAAGCCTTCCCGTCACCTGTCCCCAAATCCTAACCCGTACGCTCACACTAACCCACGCCCTCACACGTACGCTCCCCCTAAACCGCTGTCGTACCCTCATCTGGACCCGAAACCGTCCCCGTCCCCTAACCCTAACCCTAGCCCGAACCCTAACCTGAACCCTTCCCCGAAGCCTTCCCGTCACCCGTCCCCTAATCCTAACCCGTACGCTCACACTAACCCACGCCCTCACACGTACGCTGCCCCTAAACCGTTGTCGTACCCTCACCTGGACCCTAAACCGTCCCCGTCCCCTAAACCTAACCCTAGCCCGAACCCTAACCCTAACCCTTCCCCGAAGCCTTCGCTTCACCCGTCCCCTAAAACTAACCCGTAAGCTCACACTACCCCGCGCCCTCACACGTACGCTCCCCCTAAACAATTGTCGTACCCTCACCTGGACCCTAAACCGCCCCCGTCCCCTAACCCTAACCCTAGTCCGAACCCTAACCCTAACCTTTCCCCGAAGCCTTCCCCTGAACCGTCCCCTAATCCTAACCCATACGCTCACACTAACCCATGCCCTCACACGTACGCTCCCCCAAAACCTTTGTCATACCCTCACCGGGACCCTAAACCGTCCTCGTCCCCTAACCCTAACCCTAGCCCGAACCCTAACCCTAACCCTTCCCCGAAGCCTTCCCCTCACCCGTCCCCTAATCCTAACCCGTATGCTCACACTAACCCGCGCCCTCACACGTACGCTCTCCCTAAACCGTTGTCGTACCCTCACCTGGACCCTAAACCGTCCCGGTCCCCTAATCCTAACCCTAGCCCGAACCCTAACCCTAACCCTTCCCCGAAGCCTTCCCCTCACCTGTCCCCTAATCCTAACCCGTACGCTCACACTAACCCGTGCCCTCAAACGTACGCTCCCCCTAAACCGCTGTCGTACCCTCAACTGGACCCGAAACCGTCCCCGTCCCCTAACCCTAACCCTAGCCCTAACCCTAACTCTAACACTTCCCCGAAGCCTTCCCCTCACCCGTCCCCTAATCCTAACCCGTACGCTCACACAAACCCGCGCCCTCACATGTACGCTCCACCTAAACCGTTTTCGTACCCTCACCTGGACCCTAAACCGTCCCCATCCCCTAAACCTAACCCTAGCCCGAACCCTAACCCTAACCCTTCCCCGAAGACTTCCCCTCACCCATCCCCTAATCCTATCCCGTACGCTCACACTAACCCGTGCCCTCACACGTACGCTCCCCCTACACCGTTGTCGTACACTCACTTGGACCCTAAACCGTCCCCATCCCTTAACCCTAACCCTACCCAAACCCTAACCGTAACCCGTCCCCGAAGCCTTCCCCTCACCCATCCCCTAATCCTAACCCGTACGCTCACACTAACCCGCGCCCTCACACGAACGGTCCCCCTAAACCGTGTCGTACCCTCACCTGGACCCTAAACCGTCCCCGTCCCCTAACCCTAACCCTAGCCCGAACACTAACCCTAACTCTTCCCCGAAGCCTTCCCCTCACCCGTTCCCTAATCCTATCCCGTACGCTCACATAACCCATGCCCTCACACGTACGCTCCCCCTAAACCGTTGTCGTACCCTCACCTGGACCATAAACCGTCCCCGTCCCCTAACCCTAAGCCTAGCCCGAACCCTAACCCTAACACTTCCCCGAAGCCTTCCCCTCATCTGTCCCATAATCCTAACCCGTACGCTCACACTAACACGCGCCCTCACACGTACGCTCCCCCTAAAGTGTTGTCTTACAGTCACCTGGACCTTAAACCGTCCCCGTCCCCTAACCCTAACCCTAGCCCGAACCCTAACCCTAACCCTTCCCCAAAGCCTTCCCCTAACCTGTCCCCTAATCCTAACCCTTACGCTCACACTAACCCATGCCCTCACACGTACGCTACCCCTAAACCGTTGTCTTACCCTCATCTGGACCCTAAACCGTCCCCGTCCCCTAACCCTAACCCTAGCCCGAAACGTATCCCTAACACTTCCCTGAAGCCTTCCCCTCAACCGTCCCCTAATCCTAACCCGTACGCTCACACTAAACCGCGCCCTCACACGTATGCTCCCCCTAAACCGCTGTCGTACCCTCATCTGGACCCGAAACCGTCCCCGTCCCCTAACCCTAACCCTAGACCGAACCCTAACCCTAACCCTTCCCCGAAGCCTTCCCCTCACCCGTCTCCTAATCCTAACCTGAACACTCAAACTAACACGCGCCCTCACACGTACGCTCCCCCTAAACCGTTGTCGTACCCTCACCTGGACCCGAAACCGTCCCCATCCCCTAACCCTAACCCTAGCCCAAAACCTAACCCTAACACTTCCCCGAAGCCTTCCCCTCACCCGTCTCCTAATCATAACCCGTAAGCTCACACTAACCCGTGTCCTCACACGTGCGCTCCCCCTAAACCACTGTCGTACCCTCACCTGGGCCCTAAACCGTCCCCGTATTCTAACCCTAACCCTAGCCCGAACCCTAACCCTAACCCTTCCCCGAAGCCTCCCCCTCACCCGTCCCCTAATCCTAACCCGTACGCTCACACTAACCCACGCCCTCACACGTACACTCTCCCTAAACCGTTGTCGTCCGCTCACCTGGACCCTACACCGTCCCCGTCCCCTAACCCTAACCCTAGCCCGAACCCTAACCTGAACCCTTCCCCGAAGCCTTCCCGTCACCCGTCCCCTAATCCTAACCCGTACGCTCACACTAACCCATGCCCTCACACGTACGCTGCCCCTAAACCGTTGTCGTACCCTCACCTGGACCCTAAACCGTCCCCGTCCCCTAAACCTAACCCTAGCCCGAACCCTAACCCTAACACTTCCCCGAAGCCTTCGCTTCACCCGTCCCCTAAAACTAACCCGTAAGCTCACACTACCCCGCGCCCTCACACGTACGCTCCCCCTAAACCATTGTCGTAACCTCACCTGGACCCTAAACCGCCCCCGTCCCCTAACCCTAACCCTAGCCCGAACCCTAACCCTAACCGTTCCCCGAAGCCTTCCCCTGACCCGTCCCCTAATCCTAACCCGTACACTCACACTAACCCATGCCCTCACACGTACGCTCCCCCTAAACCTTTGTCATACCCTCACCGGGACCCTAAACCGTCCTCGTCCCCTAACCCTAACCCTAGCCCGAACCCTAACCCTAACCCTTCCCCGAAGCCTTCCCCTCACCCGTCCCCTAATCCTAACCCGTACGCTCACACTAACCCGTGCCCTCACACGTACGCTCCCCCTAAACCGCTGTCGTACCATCAACTGGACCCGAAACCGTCCCCGTCCCCTAACCCTAACCCTAGCCCTAACCCTAACCCTAACACTTCCCCGAAGCCTTCCCCTCACCCGTCCCCTAATCCTAACCCGTACGCTCACACAAACCCGCGCCCTCACACGTACGCTCCACCTAAACCGTTGTCGTACCCTCACCTGGACCCTAAACCGTCCCCATCCCCTAAACCTAACCCTAGCCCGAACCCTAACCCTAACCCTTCCCCGAAGACTTCCCCTCACCCATCCCCTAATCCTATCCCGTACGCTCACACTAACCCGCGCCCTCACACGTACGCTGCCCCTAAACCGTTGCCTTACCCTCACTTGGACCGTAAACCGTCCCCGTCCCCTAACCCTAACCCTAGCCCAAACCCTATCTATAACACTTTTCCGAAGCCTTCCCCTCATCTGTTCCCTAATCCTAACCCGTACGCTCACACTAACCCGTGCCCTCACACGTACGCTCACCCTAAACCGTTGTCGTACCCTCACCTGGACTCTAAACCGTCCCCATCCCTTAACCCTAACCCTACCCAAACCCTAACCGTAACCCGTCCACAAAGCCTTCCCCTCACCCATCCCCTAATCCTAACCCGTACGCTCACACTAACCCGCGCCCTCACACGAATGGTCCCCCTAAACCGTGTCGTACCCTCACCTGGACCCTAAACCGTCCCCGTCCCCTAACCCTAACCATAGCCCGAACCCTAACCCTAACCCTTCCCCGAAGACTTCCCCTCACCCATCCCCTAATCCTATCCCGTACGCTCACACTAACCCGCGCCCTCACACGTACACTCCCCCTACACCGTTGTCGTACCCTCACTTGGATCCTAAACCGTCCCCATCCCTTAAACCTAACCCTACCCAAACCCTAACCGTAACCCGTCCCCAAAGCCTTCCCCTCACCCATCCCCTAATCCTAACCCATACGCTCACACTAACCCGCGCCCTCACACGAACGGTCCCCCTAAACCGTGTCGTACCCTCACCTGGACCCTAAACCGTCCCCATCCCCTAACCCTAACCCTAGCCCGAACCCTAACCCTAACCCTTCCCCGAAGCCTTCGCCTCACCCGTCCCCTAATCCTAACCCGTACGCTCACACTAACACGCGCCCTCACACGTACGCTCCCCCTAAAGTGTTGTCTTACCCTCACCTGGACCTTAAACCGTCCCCGTCCCCTAACCCTAACCCTAGCCCGAACCCTAACCCTAACCCTTCCCCAAAGCCTTCCCCTAACCTGTCCCCTAATCCTAAACCGTACGCTCACACTAACCCATGCCCTCACACTTACGCTACCCCTAAACCGTTGTCTTACCCTCATCTGGACCCTAAACCGTCCCCGTCCCCTAACCCTAACCCTAGCCCGAACCCTATCCCTAACACTTCCCTGAAGCCTTCCCCTCAACCGTCCCCTAATCCTAACCCGTACGCTCACACTAACCCGCGCCCTCACACGTATGCTCGCCCTAAACCGCTGTCGTACCCTCATCTGGACCCGAAACCGTCCCCGTCCCCTAACCCTAACCCATCCCCGAAGCCTTCCCCTCACCCGTCTCCTAATCCTAACACGTACGCTCACACTAACCCATGCCCTCACACGTACGCTCCCCCTAAACCGCTGTCGTACCATCAACTGGACCCGAAACCGTCCCCGTCCGCTAACCCTAACCCTAGCCCCAACCCTAACCCTAACACTTCCCCGAAGCCTTCCCCTCACCCATCCCCTAATCCTATCCCGTACGCTCACACTAACCCGCGCCCTCACACGTACGCTCCCCCTAAACCGTTGCCGTACCCTCACTTGGACCCTAAACTGTCCCCATCCCTTAACCCTAGCCCTACCCAAACCCTAACCGTAACCCGTCCCCGAAGCCTTCCCCTCACCCATCCCCTAATCCTAACCCATACGCTCTAACTAACCCGCGCCCTCACACGAATGGTCCCCCTAAACCGTGTCGTACCCTCACCTGGACTCTAAACCGTCCCCGTCCCCTAACCCTAACCCTAGCCCGAACCCTAACCCTAAACCTTCCCCGAAGCCTTCCCCTCACCCGTTCCCTAATCCTATCCCGTACGCTCACATAACCCATGCCCTCACACGTACGCTCCCCCTAAACCGTTGTCGTACCCTCAGCTGGACCATAAACCGTCCCCGTCCCCTAACCCTAACCCTAGCCCGAACCCTAACCCTAACCCTTGCCCGAAGCCTTCACCTCACCCGTCCCCTAATCCTAACCCGTACGCTCACAATAACACGCGCCCTCACACGTACGCTCCCCCTAAAGTGTTGTCTTACCCTCAACTGGACCTTAAACCGTCCCCGTCCCCTAACCCTAACCCTAGCCCGAACCCTAACCCTAACCCTTCCCCAAAGCCTCCCCCTAACCTGTCCCCTAATCCTAACCCATACGCTCACACTAACCCGTGCCCTCACACGTACGCTACCCCTAAACCGTTGTCTTACCCTCACCTGGACCCTAAACCGTCACCGTCCCCTAACCCTAACCCTAGCCCGAACCCTATCCCTAACACTTCCCTGAAGCCTTCCTCTCACCCGTCCCCTAATCCTAACCCGTACGCTCACACTAACCCGCGCTCTCACACGTATGCTCCCCCTAAACCGCTGTCGTACCCTCATCTGAACCTGAAACCGTCCCCTTCCCCTAACCCTAACCGTACCCCGAACCCTAACCCTAACCCTTCCCCGAAGCCTTCCTCTCACCCGTCTCCTAATCCTAACCCGAACGCTCACAGTAACCCGCGCCCTCATACGTACGCTCCACCTAAACCACTGTCGTACCCTCAACTGGACCCGAAACCGTCCCCGTCCCCTAACCCTAACCCTAGCCCGAAACCTAACCCTAACACTTCCCCGAAACCTTCCCCTCACCCGTCTCCTAATCATAACCCGTAAGCTCACACTAACCCGTGCCCTCACACGTACGCTCCCCCTAAACCATTGTCGTACCCTCACCTGGGCCCTAAACCGTCCCCGTCTTCTAACCCTAACCCTAGCCCGAACCCTAACCCTAACCCTTCCCCGAAGCCTTCCCCTCACCCGTCCCCTAATCCTAACCCGTACGCTCACTCTAACCCACGCCCTCACACGCACGCTCCCCGTAAACAGTTATCGTACCCTCACCTGGACCCTAAACCGTCCCCGTCCCCTAACCCTAACCCTAGCCCGAACCCTAACCCTAACCCTTCCCCGAAGCCTTCCCGTCACCCGTCCCCAAATCCTAACCCGTACGCTCACACTAACCCACGCCATCACACGTACGCTCCCCCTAAACCGCTGTCATACCCTCATCTGGACCCGAAACCGTCCCAGTCCCCTAACCCTAACCCTAGCCCAAACCCTAACCCTAACCCTTCCCCGAAGCCTTCCCCTCACCCGTCCCCTAATCCTAACCCGTACGCTCAGACTAACCCACGCCCTCACACGTACACTCTCCCTAAACCGTTGTCGTACGCTCACCTGGACCCTAAACTGTCCCCGTCCCCTAACCCTAACCCTAGCCCGAACCCTAACCCTAACCCTTCCCCGAAGCCTTCGCTTCACCCGTCCCCTAAAACTAACCCGTAAGCTCACACTACCCCGCGCCCTCACACGTACGCTCCCCCTAAACCATTGTCGTACCCTCACCTGGACCCTAAACCGCCCCCGTCCCCTAACCCTAACCCGAACCCTAACCCTAACCGTTCCCCGAAGCCTTCCCCTGACCCGTCCCCTAATCCTAACCCGTACGCTCACACTAACCCATGCCCTCACACGTACGCTCCCCCTAAACCTTTGTCATACCCTCACCGGGACCCTAAACCGTCCTCGTCCCCTAACCCTAACCCTAGCCCGAACCCTAACCCTAACCCTTCCCCGAAACCTTCCCGTCACACGTCCCCTAATCCTAACCCGTACGCTCACACTAACCCGCGCCCTCACACGTATGCTCCCCCTAAACCATTGTCGTACCTTCACCTGGACCCTGAACCGTCCCCGTACCCTAACCCAAACCCTAGCCCGAACCATAACCCTCAACCTTCCCCGAAGCCTTCTCCTCACCCGTCCCCTAATCCTAACCTGTACTTTCACACTATCCCGCGCCCTCACAATTACGCTCCCCCTAAACCTTTGTCGTACCCTCACCTGGACCCTAAACTGTCCCCGTCCCCTAACCCTAACCTTAGCCCGAAACCTAACCCTAACCCTTCCCCGAAGCCTTGCCCTCACCCGTCCCCTAATCCTAACCCGTGCGCTCACACTAACCCGCGCCCTCACACGTACGCTCCCCCTAAACCGTTGTCGTACCCTCACCTGGACCCTAAACCGTCCCCGTCCCCTAACCCTAACCCTAGCCCAAACCCTATCCATAACCCTTTTCCGAAGCCTTCCCCTCACCCGTCCCCTAATCCTAACCCGTACGCTCACACTAACCCGTGCCCTCACACGTACGCTCCCCCTAAACCGCTGTCGTACCCTCAACTGGACCCGAAACCGTCCCCCTCCTCTAACCCTAACCCTAGCCCGAACCCTAACCCTAACACTTCCCCGAAGCCTTCCCCTCACCCTTTCCCTAATCCTATCCCGTACGCTCACATAACGCATGCCCTCACTCGTACGCTCCCCCTAAAGCATTGTCGTAACCTCACCTGGACCCTAAACCGTCCCCGTCCCCTAACCCTAACCCTAGCCCGAACCCTAACCCGAACCCTTCCCCGAAGCCTTCCCCTCACCCGTCCCCTAATCCTAACCCGTACGCTCACACTAACCTGCGCCCTCACACGTACGCTCCCCCTAAAGCGTTGTCGTACCCTCACCTGGACCCTAAACCGTCCCCGTCCCCTAACCCTAACCCTAGCCCGAACCCTAACCCTAACACTTCCCCGAAACCTTCCCCTCACCCGTCCCCTAATCCTAACCCGTACGCTCACACAAACCCGCGCCCTCACACGTACGCTCCCTCTAAACCGTTGTCGTATCCTCACCTGGACCCTAAACCGTCCCCGTCCCCTAACCCTAAACCTAGCCCGAACCCTAACCCTAACACTTCCCCGAAACCTTCCCCTCACCCGTCCCCTAATCCTAACCCGTACGCTCACACAAACCCGTGCCCTCACACGTACACTCCCCCTAAACCGTTGTCGTACCCTCACCTGGACCCTAAAAGGTCCCCATCCCCTAAACCTAACCCTAGCCCGAACCCTAACCCTATCCCTTCCCCGAAGACTTCCCCTCACCCATCCCCTAATCCTAACCCGTACGCTCACACTATCCAGCACTCTCACACGTACGCTGCCCCTAAACCGTTGTCGTACCCTCACTTGGACCCTAAACCGTCCCCATCCCTTAACCCTAACCCTACCCAAACCCTAACCCTAACCCGTCCCCGAAGCCTTCCCCTCACCCATTCCCTAATCCTAACCCGTATGCTCACACTAACCCGCGCCCTCACACGAACGGTCCCCCTAAACCGTTGTCGTACCCTCACCTGGACCCTAAACCGTCCCCGTCCCCTAACCCTAACCCTAGAACGAACCCTAACCCTAACCCTTCCCCGAAGCCTTCCCCTCACCCGTTCCCTAATCCTATCCCGAACGCTCACTTAACCCATGCCCTCACACGTACGCTCCCCCTAAACCGTTGTCGTACCCTCACCTGGACCATAAACCGTCCCCGTCCCCTAACCCTAACCCTAGCCCGAACCCTAACCCTAATCCTTCCCCGAAGCCTTCCCCTCACCCGTCCCCTAATCCTAACCCGTACGCTCACACTAACCCGCGCCCTCACACGTACGCTCCCCCTAAACCGTTGTCGTACCCTCACTTGGACACTAAACCGTCCCCATCCCTTAACCCTAAACCTACCCAAACCCTAACCCTAACCCGTCCCCGAAGCCTTCCCCTCACCCATCCCCTAATCCTAACCAATATGCTCACACTAACCCGTGCCCTCACACGAACGGTCCCCCTAAACCGTTGTCGTACCCTCACCTGGAACCTAAACCGTCCCCGTCCCCTAACCCTAAACCTAGCCCGAACCCTAACCCTAACCCTTCCCCGAAGCCTTCCCCTCACCCGTCCCCTAATCCTAACCCGTACGCTCACACTAACCCGCGCCCTCACACGTACGCTCCCCCTAAAGCGTTGTCGTACCCTCACCTGGACCCTAAACCGTCCCCGTCCCCTAACCCTAAAGTTGGCCCGAACCCTAACCCTAACACTTCCCCGAAACCTTCCCCTCACCCGTCCACTAATCCTAACCCGTACGCTCACACAAACCCGCGCCCTCACACGTACGCTCCCCCTAAACCGTTGTCTTACTCTCACCTGGACCTTAAACCGTCCCCGTCCCCTAACCCTAACCCTAGCCCGAACCCTAACCCTAACAACTCCCGAAGCCTTCCCCTCACCGGTCCCCTAATCCTAACCCGTACGCTCACACTAACACGTGCCCTCACACGTACGATCCCCATAAACCGTTGTCGTACCCTCACCTGGACCCTAAACCGTCCCCGTCCCCTAACCCTAACCCTAGCCCGAGCCCTAACCCTAACCCTTCCCCGAAGCCTTCCCCTCACCCGTCCCCTAATCTTAACCCGTACGCTCATACTAACACGCGCCCTCATACGTACGCTCCCCCTAAAGCGTTGTCGTACCCTCACCTGGACCCTAAACCGTCCCCGTCCCCTAACCCTAACCCTAGGCCGAACCCTAACCCTAACCCTTCCCCAAAGGCTTCCCCTTACCCGTCCCCTAATCCTAAACCGTATGCTCACACTAACCCGCGCCCTTACACGTACGCTCCCCCTAAACCGTTGTCGTACACTCACCTGGACCCTAAACCGTCCCCGTCCCCTAACCCTAACCCTAGCCCGAACCCTAAACCTAACCCTTCCCCGAAGCCTTCCCCTCACCCGTCCCCTAATCCTAACCCGTACGCTCACACTAACCCGCGCCCTCACACGTACGCTCCCCCTAAAGCGTTGTCGTACCCTCACCTGGACCCTAAACCGTCCCCATCGCCTAAACCTAACCCTAGCCCGAACCCTAACCCTAACCCTTCCCTGAAGACTTCCCCTCACCCATCCCCTAATCCTAACCCGTACGCTCACACTAACCCGCGCCCTCACACGTACGCTCCCCCTAAACCGTTGTCGTACACTCACCTGGACCCTAAACCGACCCCGTCCCCTAACACTAACTCTTGCCCGAACCCTAACCCTAACACTTTCCAGAAGCCTTCCCCTCACCGGTCCACTAATCCTAATCCGTACGCTCACACTAACACGTGCCCTCACACGTACGATCCCCATAAACCGTTGTCGTACCCTCACCTGGACCCTAAACCGTCCCCGTCCCCTAACCCTAACCCTAGCCCGAAACCTAACCCTAACCCTTCCCCGAAGCCTTCCCCTCACCCGTCCCCTAATCTTAACCCATACGCTCACACTAACCCGCGCCCTCACACGTACGCTCCCCCTAAACCGTTGTCGTACCCTCACCAGGACCCTAAACCGTCCCCGTCCCCTAACCTTAACCCTAGGCCGAACCCTAACCCTAACCCTTCCCCAAAGGCTTCTTGTCACCAGTCCCCTAATCCTAACCCGTACCATCACACTACCCACGCCCTCACACATTCGCTCCACCTAAACCATTGTCGTACCCTCACCTGGACCCTAAACCGTCCCCGTCCCCTAACACTAACCCTAGCCCGAACCCTATCCCTAATCCTTCCCCGAAGCCTTCCCCTCACCCGTCCCCTAATCCTAACCCATACGCTCACACTAACCCATGCCCTCACACGTACGCTCCCCATAAATTGCTGTCGTACCCTCAACTGGACCCGAAACCGTCCCCGTCCCCTAACCCTAACCCTAACCCTAACCCTTCCCCGAAGCCTTCCCCTCACCCGTCCCCTAATCCTAACCCGTACGCTCACACTTACCCGCGCCCTCACAGGTACGCTCCCCCTAAACCGTTGTCGTACACTCAGCTGGACCCTAAACCGTCCCCGTCCCATAACCCTAACCCTAGCCCGAACCCTAACCCTAACACTTCCCCGAAGCCTTCCCCTCACGCGTCCCCTAATCCTAACCCGTACGCTCACACTAACCTGCACCCTCACACGTACGCTCCCCCTAAACCGTTGTCGTACCCTCACCTGGACCCTAAATGGTCCCCGACCCCTAACCCAAACCCTAGCCAGAACCCTAACATTAACCCTTCCCCGAAGCCTTCCCCTCACCCGTCCCCTAATCCTAACCCGTACGCTCACACTAACCTGCGCCCTCACATGTACGCTCCCCCAAAACAGTTGTCGTACCCTCACCTGGACCCTAAACCGTCCCCGTCCCCTAACCCTAACCCTAGCCCGAACCCTAACCCTAACTCTTCTCCGAAGCCTTCCCCTCATCCGTCCCCTAATCCTAACCCGTATGCTCACACTAACCCACGCCCTCACACATACGCTCCCCCTAAACCGTGGTCGTACCCTCACCTGGACCCTAAACCGTCCCCGTCCCCTAACCCTAACCCTAGCCCGAACCCTAACCCTAACCCTTCTCCGAAGCCTTCCCCTCATCCGTCCCCTAATCCTAACCCGTATGCTCACACTAACCCACGCGATCACACGTACGCTCCCCCTCAACCGTTGTTGTACCTTCACCTGGACCCTAAACCGTCTCTGTCCCCTAACCCTAACCCTAGCCCGAACACTAACCCTAACACTTCCCCGAAGCCTTCCCCTCACCCATCCCCTAATCCTAACCCGTAAGCTCACACTAACCCATGCCCTCACACGAACGGTCCCCCTAAATCGTTGTCGTACCCTCACCTGGACCCTAAACCGTCCCCGTCCCCTATCCCTAACCCTAGCCCGAACCCTAACCCTAACGCTTCCCCGAAGCCTTCCCCTCACCCGTCCCCTAATCCTAACCTGTACTTTCACACTAACCCGCGCCCTCACACGTACGCTCCCCCTAATCCATTGTCGTACCCTCACCTGGACCCTAAACTATCCCCGTCCCCTAACCCTAACCCTAGCCTGAACCCTAACCCTAACACTTCCCCGAAGCCTTCCCCTCACCCGTCCCCTAATCCTAACCCATACGCTCACACTAACCCGCGCCCTCACACGTACGCTGCCCCAAAACCGTTGTCGTACCCTCACCTGGACCCTAAACCGTCCCCGTCCCCTAACCCTAACCCTAGCCAAAAACCTATCCATAACCCTTTTCCGAAGCCTTCCCCTCACCCGTCCCCTAATCCTAACCCGTACGCTCACACTAACCCACGTCCTCACACGTACGCTCCCCCTAAACCGCTGTCGTACCCTCAACTGGACCCGAAACTGTCCCCGTCCTCTAACCCTAACCCTAGCCGGAACCCTAACCCTAACACTTCCCCGAAGCCTTCCCCTCATCCGTCCCCTAATCCTAACCCGTACGCTCACACTAACCTGCGCCCTCACACGTACGCTCTGCCTAAACCATTGTTGTAACCTCACCTGGACCCTAAACCGTCCCCATCCCTTAACACTAACCCTAGCCCGAACCCTAACCCTAACCCTTCCCCGAAGCCTTCTTGTCACCGGTCACCTAATCCTAACCCGTACCATCACACTACCCACGCCCTCACACATTCGCTCCACCTAAACCATTGTCGTACCCTCACCTGGACCCTAAACCGCCCCCGTCCCCTAACCCTAACCCTAGCCCGAACCCTATCCCTAATCCTTCCCCGAAGCCTTCCCCTCACCCGTCCCCTAATCCTAACACATACGCTCACACTAACCCATGCCCTCACACGTACGCTCCCCATAAATCGCTGTCGTACCCTCAACTGGACCCGAAACCGTCCCCGTCCCCTAACTCTAACCCTAACCCTAACCCTTCCCCGAAGCCTTCCCCTCACCCGTCCCCTAATCCTAACCCGTACGCTCACACTTACCCGCGCCCTCACAGGTACGCTCTCCCTAAACCGTTGTCGTACCCTCAGCTGGACCCTAAACCGTCCCCGTCCCATAACCCTAACCCTAGCCCGAACCCTAACCCTGACACTTTCCCGAAATCCTCCGCTCACCCGTCCCCTAATCCTCAACCGTACGCTCACACTAACCCGCGCCCTCACACGTACGTTCCTCCTAAACCGCTGTCGTACCCTCAATTGGACCCGAAACCATCCCCGTCCCCTAACCCTAACCCTAGCCCGAACCCTAACCCTAAAATTTCACCGAAGCCTTCCCCTCACTCGTCCCCTAATCCTAACCCGTACGCTCACACTAACCTGCGCCCTCACACGTACGCTCCCCCTAAACCGTTGTCGTACCCTCACCTAGACCCTAAATGGTCCCTGACACCTAACCCAAACCCTAGCCAGAACCCTAACATTAACCCTTCCCCGAAGCCTTCCCCTCACCCGTCCCCTAATCCTAACCCGTACGCTCACAGTAACCTGCGCCCTCACATGTACGCTCCCCCAAAACAGTTGTCGTACCCTCACCTGGACCCTAAACCGTCCCCGTCCCCTAACCCTAACCCTAGCCCGAACACTAACCCTAACACTTCCCCGAAGCCTTCCCCTCACCCATCCCCTAATCCTAACCCGTAAGCTCACACTAACCCGCGCCCTCACACGAACGGTCCCCCTAAATCGTTGTCGTACCCTCACCTGGACCCTAAACCGTCCCCGTCCCCTAACCCTAACCCTAGCCCGAACCCTAACCCTAACCCTTCCCCGAAGCCTTCCCCTCACCCGTCCCCTAATCCTAACCCGTACGCTCACATAACCCACGCCCTCACACGTACGCTCCCCCTAAACCGTTGTCATACCCTCACCTGGACCCTATACCGTCCCCGTCCCCTAACCCTAACCCTAGCCCGAACCCTAACCCTAACCCTTCCCGAAGCCTTCCCCTCACCCGTCCCCTAATCCTAACCCGTACGCTCACATAACCCACGCCCTCACACGTACGCTCCCCCTAAACCGTTGTCATACCCTCACCTGGACCCTATACCGTCCCCGTCCCCTAACCCTAACCCTAGCCTGAACCCTATCCCTAATCCTTCCCCGAAGCCTTCCCCTCACCCTTCCCCTAATCCTAACCCATGCGCTCACACTAACCCATGCCCTCACACGTACGCTCCCCATAAATCGCTGTCGTACCCTCAACTGGACCCGAAACCGTCCCCGTCCCCTAACCCTAACCCTAACCCTAACCCTTCCCCAAAGCCTTCCCCTCACTCGTCCCCTAATCCTAAGCCGTACGCTCACACTTACCCGCGCCCTCACAGGTACGCTCCCCCTAAACCGTTGTCGTACCCTCACCTGGACCCTAAACCGGCCCCGTCCCATAACCCTAACCCTAGCCCGAACCCTAACCCTGACACTTCCCCGAAATCTTCCCCTCACCCGTCCCCTAATCCTAACCCGTACACTCACACTAACCCGCGCCCTCACACGTACGCTCCCCCTAAACCGCTGTCGTACCCTCAATTGGACCCGAAACCATCCCCATCCCCTAACCCTAACCATAGCCCGAACCCTAACCCTAACACTTCCCCGAAGCCTTCCCCTCACGCGTCCCCTAATCCTAACCCGTACGCTCACACTAACCTGCGCCCTCACACGTACGCTCCCCCTAAACCGTTGTCGTACCCTCACCTGGACCCTAAATGGTCCCCGACCCCTAACCCAAACCCTAGCCAGAACCCTAACATTAACCCTTCCCCGAAGCCTTCCCCTCACGCGTCCCCTAATCCTAACCCGTACGCTGACACTAACCCACGCGCTCACACGTACGCTCCCCCTCAACCGTTGTCGTACCCTCACCTGGACCCTAAACCGTCTCTGTCCCCTAACCCTAACCCTAGCCCGAACACTAACCCTAACACTTCCCCGAAGCCTTCCCCTCACCCATTCCCGAATCCTAACCCGTACGCTCACTAACCCGCGCCCTCACAGGAACGGTCCCCCTAAATCGTTGTCATACCCTCACCTGGACCCTAAACAGTCCCCGTCCCCTAAATCTAACCCTAGCCCGAACCCTAACCCTAACCCTTCCCCGAAGCCTTCCCCTCACCCGTCCCCTAATCCTAACCCGTACGCTCACATAACCCACGCCCTCACACGTACGCTCCCCATAAACCGTTATCGTAACTTCACCTGGACCCTAAACCGTCCCCGTCCCCTAACCCTAACCCTAGCCCGAACCCTAACCCTAACCCTTCCCCGAAGCCTTCCCCTCACCCGTCCCCTAATCCTAAGCCGTACGCTCACACTAACCCGCGCCCTCACATGTACACTCCTCCTAAACCGCTGTCGTACTCTCACCTGGACCCGAAACCGTCCCCGTCCCCTAACCCTAAACCTAGCCCAAACCCTATCTATAACCCTTTTCCGAAGCCTTCCCCTCACCCGTCCCCTAATCCTAACCCGTACGCTCACACTAACCCGTGCCCTCACACGTACGCTCTCCCTAAACCGCTGTCGTACCCTCAACTAGACCCGAAACTGTCCCCATCCTCTAACCCTAACCATAGCCCGAACCCTAACCCTAACCCTTCCCCGAAGCCTTCTCCTCACCCGTCCCATAATCCTAACCCGTACACTCACACTAACCCACGCTCTCACACGTACGCTCCCCCTAAACCGTTGTCATACCCTCACCTGGACCCTATACCGTCCCCGTCCCCTAACCCTAACCCTAGCCCGAACCCTAATCCTAACCAATCCCCGAAGCCTTCTTGTCACCGCTCACCTAATCCTAACCCGTACCATCACACTACCCACGCCCTCACACATTCACTCCACCTAAACCATTGTCGTACGCTCACCTGGACCCTAAACCGTCCCCGTCCCCTAACCCTAACCCTAGCCTGAACCCTATCCCTAATCCTTCCACGAAGCCTTCCCCTCACCCGTCCACTAATCCTAAGCCATACGCTCACACTAACCCATGCCCTCACACGTACGCTCCCCATAAATCGCTGTCGTACCCTCAACTGGACCCGAAACCGTCCCCGTCCCCTAACCCTAACCCTAGCCCGAACCCTAAACCTAACCCTTCCCCGAAGCCTTCCCCTCACCCGTCCCCTAATCCTAACCCGTACGCTCACACTTACCCGCGCCCTCACAGGTACGCTCCCCCTAAACCGTTGTCGTACCCTCAACTGGACCCTAAACCGTCCCCTTCCCATAACCCTAACCCTAGACCGAACCCTAACCCTGACACTTCCCCGAAATCTTCCCCTCACCCGTCCCCTAATCCTAACCCTTACGCTCACACTAACCCTAACCCTCACACGTACGCTCCACCTAAACCGCTGTCGTACCCTCAATTGGACCCGAAACCATCCCCGTCCCCTAACCCTAACCCTAGCCCGAACCCTAACCCTAACACTTCCCCGAAGCCTTCCCCTCACGCGTCCCCTAATCCTAACCCATACGCTCACACTAACCTGCGCCCTCCCACGTACGCTCCCCCTAAACCGTTGTCGTACCCTCACCTGGACCCTAAATGGTCCCCGACACATAACCCAAACCCTAGCCAGAACCCTAAAATTAACCCTTCCCCGAAGCCTTCCCCTCACCCGTCCCCTAATCCTAACCCGTACGCTCACACTAACCTGCGCCCTCACATGTACGCTCCCCCAAAACAGTTGTCGTACCCTCACCTGGACCCTAAACCGTCCCCGTCCCCTAACCCTAACCCTAGCCCGAACACTTACCCTAACACTTCCCCGAAGCCTTCCCCTCACCCGTCCCCTAATCCTAAGCCGTACGCTCACACTAACCTGCGCCCTCACATGTACACTCCCCCTAAACCGCTGTCGTACCCTCACCTGGACCCGAAACCGTCCCCGTCCCCTAACCCTAACCCTAGCCCAAACCCTATCTATAACCCTTTTCCGAAGCCTTCCCCTCACCCGTCCCCTAATCCTAACCCGTATGTTCACACTAACCCGTGCCCTCACACGTACACTCCCCCTAAACCGCTGTCGTACCCTCAACTGGACCCGAAACTGTCCCCATTCCCTAACCCTAACCCTAGCCCGAACCCTAACCCTAACCCTTCCCCGAAGCCTTCCCCTCACCCGTCCCCTAATCCTAATCCGTACGCTCACACAAACCCATGCCCTCACACGTACACTCCCCCTAAACCGTTGTCATTCCCTGAACTGGACCCTAAACCGTCCCCATCCCCTAAACCTAACCCTAGCCCGAACCCTAACCCTAACCCTTCCCCGAAGACTTCCCCTCACCCATCCCCTAATCCTAACCCGTACTCTCACACTAACCCGCGCCCTCACACGTACGCTCCCCCTAAACCGTTGTCGTACCCTCAACTGGACCCTAAACCGTCCCCGTCCCCTAACCCTAACCCTAGCCCGAACCCTAACCCTAACCCTTCCCCGAAGCCTTCCCCTCACCCGTTCCGTAATCGTATCCCGTACGCTCACATAACCCATGCCCTCACACGTACGCTCCCCCTAAACAGTTGTCGTACCCTCACCTGGACCATAAACCGTCCCCGTCCCCTTACCCTAACCCTAGCCCGAACCCTGACCCTAACACTCCCCCGAAGCCTCCCCCTCACCCGTTCCCTAATCCTAACCCGTAGGCTCACACTAACCTGCGCCCTCATATGTACACTCCCCCAAAACAGTTGTCGTACCCTCACCTGGACCCTAAACTGTCCCCGTCCCCTAACCCTAACCCTAGCCCGAACCCTAACCCTAACCCTTCCCCGAAGCCTTCTTGTCACCGGTCACCTAATCCTAACCCGTACCATCACACTACCCACGCCCTCACACATTCGTTCCACCTAAACCGTGGTCGTACCCTCACCTGGACCCTAAATGTTCCCCGACCCCTAACCCAAACCCTAGCCAGAACCCTAACATTAACCCTTCCCCGAAGCCTTCCACTCACCCGTCCCCTAATCCTAACCCGTACGCTCACACTAACCTGCGCCCTCATATGTACACTCCCCCAAAACAGTTGTCGTACCCTCACCTGGACCCTAAACCGTCCCCGTCCCCTAACCCTAACCCTAGCCCGAACCCTAACCCTAACCCTTCTCGAGAGCCTTCCCCTCATCCGTCCCCTAATCCCAACCCGTATGCTCACACTAACCCACGCCCTCACACGTACGCTCCCCCTAAACCGTGGTCGTACCCTCACCTGGACCCTAAACCGTCCCCGTACCCTAACCCTAACACTAGCCGGAACCCTAACCCTAACCTTTCCCCGAAGCATTTCCCTCAACCGTCCCCTAATCCTAACCCGTACGCTGACACTAACCCACGCGCTCACACGTACGCTCCCCCTCAACCGTTTTCGTACCCTCACCTGGACCCTAAACCGTCTCCGTCCCCTAACCCTAACCCTAGCCCGAACACTAACCCTAACACATCCCCGAAGCCTTCCCCTCACCCATCCCCTAATCCTAACCCGTACACTCACACTAACCCGCACCCTCACACGTACGCTCCCCCTAAACCGTTGTCGTACCCTGAACTGGACCCTAAACCGACCCCGTCCCCTAACCCTAACCCTAGCCCGAACCCTAACCCTAACACTTTCCCGAAGCCTTCCCCTCACCGGTACCCTAATCCTAACCCGTACGCTCACACTAACACGTGCCCTCACACGTACGATCCCCATAAACCGTTGTCGTACCCTCACCTGGACCCTAAACCGTCCCCGTACCCTAACCCTAACCCTAGCCCGAACCCTAAACCTAACCCTTCGCCGAAGCCTTCCCCTCACCCGTCCCCTAATTCTAAGCCGTACGCTCACATTAACCCGCGCCCTCACATGTACACTCCCCCTAAACCGCTGTCGTACTCTCACCTGGACCCGAAACCGTCCCCGTCCCCTAACCCTAACCCTAGCCCAAACCCTATCTATAACACTTTCCCGAAGCCTTCCCCTCACCGGTCCCCTAATCCTAACCCGAACGCTCACACTAACACGTGCCCTCACACGTACGATCCCCATAAACCGTTGTCGTACCCTCACCTGGACCCTAAACCGTCCCCGTCGCCTAACCCTAACCCTAGCCCGAACCCTAACCCTAACACTTCCCCGAAGCCTTCCCCTCCCCCGTCCCCTAATCTTAACCCGTACGCTCACACTAACCCACGCCCTCACACGTACGCTCCCCCTAAAGCGTTGTCGTACCCTCACCTGGACCCTAAACCGTCCCCGTCCCCTAACCCTAACCCTAGCCCGAACCCTAACCCTAACCCTTCCCCAAAGGCTTCCCCTAACCCGTCCACTAATCCTAACCCGTATGCTCACACTAACCCACGCCCTCACACGTACGCTCCCCCTAAAGCGTTGTCGTACCATCACCTGGACCCTAAAACGTCCCCGTCCCCTAACTTTAACCCTAGCCTGAACCCTAAACCTAACCCTTCCCCGAAGCCTTCCACTCACCCATCCCTAATCCTAAACCGTACGCTCACACTATACAGCCCGCTCACACGTACGCTGCTCCTAAACCGTTGTCGTACTCTCACTTAGACCCTAAACCGTCCCCGTCCCCTAACCCTAACCCTAAGCCGAACCCTAAACCTAAACCTTCCCCAAAGCCTTCCCTTAACCCGTCCCCTAATCCTAACCCGTACGCTCACACTAACCCGCGCCCTCACATGTACGCTCCCCCTAAACCGTTTTCGTACCCTCACCTGTACCCTAAACCGTCCCCGTCCCCTAACCCTAACCCTAGCCCGAACCCTAACACTAACCCTTCCCCGAAGCCTTCCCCTCACCCGTCCCCTAATCCTAACCCGTACGCTCACACTAACCCGCGCCCTCACACGTACGCTCCCCCTAAACCGTTGTCGTACCCTCACCTGGACCCTAAAACGTCCCCGTCCCCTAACCCTAACCCTAGCCTGAACCCTAACCCTAACACTTCCACGAAGCCTTCTCCTCACCCGTCCCCTAATCCTAACCCGTACGCTCACACTAACCCGCGCCCTCACACGTACGCTCCCCCTAAAACGTTGTCGTACCCCCACCTGGACCCTAAATGTTCCCCGACCCCTAACCCAAACCCTAGCCCGAACCCTAACCCTAACCCTTCCCCGAAGCCTTCCCCTCACCCGTCCCCTAATCCTAACCCGTACGCTCACACTAATCCGCGCCCTCACACGTACGCTAGAGCAAAACAGTTGTCGTACCCTCACCTGGACCTTAAACCCTCCCCGTCCCCTAACCCTAACCCTAGCCCAAACCCTAAACCTAACCCTTCCCCGAAGCCTTCCCCTCACACGTCACCTAATCCAAAACCGTACGCTCCCCCTAAACTGTTGTTGTACCCTCTCTTGGACCCTAAACCGTCCCCGTCCCCTAACCCTAACCCTAGCCAGAATCCTAACCCTAACCCTTCCCCGAAGCCTTCCCCTCACCCGTCCCTAATCCTAACCCGTACGCTCACACTAACACGCGCCCTCACACGTACGCTCCCCCTAAAGCTTTGTCGTACCCTCACCTGGACCCTAAACCGTCCCTGTGCCCTAACCCTAACCCTAGCCCGAACCCTAACCATGACACTTCCCCGAACCCTTCCCCTCACACGTCCCCTAATTCTAACCCGTACGCTCACACTAACACGCACCCTCACACGTACGCACGCCCTAAAGCATTGTCTTACCCTTACCTGGACCCTAAACCTTCCCCGTCCCCTAATCCTAACCCTAGACCGAACCCTAAACCTAACCCTTCCCCAAAGCCTTCCCCTAACTCGTCCCCTAATCCTAACCCGTACGCTCACACTAACCCGCGCCCTCACACGTACGCTCCCCCTAAACCGTTGTTGTACCCTCTCCTGGACCCTAAACCGTCCCCGTCCCCTAACCCTAACCCTAGCCAGAAGCCTAACCCTAACCCTTCCCCGAAGCCTTCCCCTCACCCGTCCCTAATCCTAACCCGTACGCTCACACTAACACGCGCCCTCACACGTATGCTCCCCCTAAAGCTTTGTCGTACCCTCACCTGGACCCTAAACCGTCCCTGTGCCCTAACCCTAACCCTAGCCCGAACCCTAACCATGACACTTCCCCGAACCCTTCCCCTCACACGTCCCCTAATTCTAACCCGTACGCTCACACTAACACGCACCCTCACACGTACGCACCCCCTAAAGCGTTGTCTTACCCTTACCTGGACCCTAAACCTTCCCCGTCCCCTAATCCTAACCCTAGACCGAACCCTAAACCTAACCCTTCCCCAAAGCCTTCCCCTAACTCGTCCCCTAATCCTAACCCGTACGCTCACACTAACCCGCACCCTCATACGTACACTCCTCCTAAACCGTTGTCGTACCCTCACCTGGACCCTAAACCGTCCCCGTCCCCTAACCCTAACCCTAGACCGAAACCTAACCCTAACCCTTCCCCGAAGACTTCCCCTCACCCGTCCCCTAATCCTAAACCGTACGCTCACACTAACCCACGCCCTCACACGTACGCTCCCCCTAAACCGTTGTCATACCCTCACCTGGACCCTAAACCGTCCCCGTCCCGTAACCCTAACCCTAGCTCGAACCCTAACTCTTACCCTTCCCCGAAGCCTTCACGTCACCCGTCACCTAATCCTAACCCGTACCATCACACTACGCACGCCCTCACACATTCGCTCCACCTAAACCATTGTCGTACCCTCACCTGGACCCTAAACCGTCCCCGTCCCCTAATCCTAACCCTAGCCCTAACCCTAACCCTAACCCTTCCCCGAAGCCTTCCCCTCACCCGTCCCCTAATCCTAACCCGTATGCTCACACTAACCCGCGCCCTAACACGTACGCTCCCCCTAAACCGTTGTCGTACCCTCACCTGGACCCTAAACCGTCCCCGTCACCTAACCCTAACCCTAGCCTGAACCTTAACCCTAACACTTCTCCGAAGCCTTCCGCTCAGCCGTCCCCTAATCCTAACCCGTACGCTCACACTAACCTGCGCCCTCAAACATACGCTCCCCCTAAACCGTTGTCGTACCCTCACCTGGACCCTAAACCGTCCCCGTCCCCTAACCCTAACCCTAGCCC
The DNA here is from genome assembly GCF_964270905.1 of Leucopleurus acutus. Taxonomy (NCBI): domain Eukaryota; kingdom Metazoa; phylum Chordata; class Mammalia; order Artiodactyla; family Delphinidae; genus Leucopleurus; species Leucopleurus acutus. Next base: position 643,648 of record NW_028139198.1, read on the forward strand.
GAACCCTATCCCTAATCCTTCCCCGAAGCCTTCCCCACACCCGTCCCCTAATCCTAACCCATACGCTCACACTAACCCATGCCCTCACACGTACGCTCCCCCTAAATCGCTGTCGTACCCTCAACTGGACCCGAAACCATCCCCGTCCCCTAACCCTAACCCTAGTCCGAACCCTAAGACTTCCCCGAAGCCTTCACGTCACCCGTCACCTAATCCTAACCCGTACGCTCACACTAACCCTCGCCCTCACAGGTATGCTCCCCCTAAACCGTTGTCGTACCCTCACCTGGACCCTAAACCGTCCCCATCCCATAACACTAACCCTAGGCTGAAACCTAACCCTGACACTTCACCGAAATCTTCCCCTCACCCGTCCCCTAATCCTAACCCGTACACTCACACTAACCTGCGCCCTCATATGTACACTCCCGCAAAACAGTTGTCGTACCCTCACCTGGACCCTAAACCGTCCCCGTCCCCTAACCCTAACCCTAGCCCGAACCCTAACCCTAACCCTTCTCCGAAGCCTTCCCGTCATCCGTCCCCTAATCCCAACCCGTATGCTCACACTAACCCACGCCCTCACACGTACGCTCCCCCTAAACCGTGGTCGTACCCTCACCTGGACCCTAAACCGTCCCCGTACCCTAACCCTAACACTAGCCCGAACCCTAACCCTAACCTTTCCCCGAAGCATTTCCCTCAGCCGTCCCCTAATCCCAACCCGTACGCTGACACTAACCCACGCGCTCACATGTACGCTCCCCCTCAACCGTTGTCGTACCCTCACCTGGACCCTAAACCGTCTCCGTCCCCTAACCCTAACCCTAGCCCGAACACTAACCCTAACACATCCCCGAAGCCTTCCCCTCACCCATCCCCTAATCCTAACCCGTACGCTCACACTAACCCGCGCCCTCACACGAACGGTCCCCCTAAATCGTTGTCGTGCCCTCACCTGGACCCTAAACAGTCCCCGTCCCCTGACCCTAAACCTAGCCCGAACCCTAACCCTAACCCTTCCCCGAAGCCTTCCCCTCACCCTTCCCCTAATCCTAACCCGTACGCTCACATAACCCACGCCCTCACACGTACGCTCCCCCTAAAACTTTGTCGTACTTTCACCTGGACCCTAAACCGTCCCCGTCCCCTAACCCTAACCCTAACACGAACCCTAACCCTAACCCTTCCCCGAAGCCTTCCCCTCACCCGTCCCCTAATCCTAAGCCGTACGCTCACACTAATCCGCGCCCTCCCATGTACACTCCCCCTAAACCGCTGTCGTACTCTCACCTGGACCCGAAACCGTCCCCGTCCCCTAACCGTAACCCTAGCCCAAACCCTATCTATAACCCTTTTCCGAAGCCTTCCCCTCACCCGTCCCTAATCCTAACGCGTACGCTCACACTAACCCATGCCCTCACACGTACGCTCCCCCTAAACCGCTGTCGTACCCTCAACTGGACCCGAAACTGTCCCCGTCCCCTAACCCTAACCCTAGCCCGAACCCTAAACCTAACCCTTCCCCGAAGCCTTCCCCTCACCCGTCCCCTAATCCTAATCCGTACCCTCACACAAACCCACGCCCTCACACGTACGCTCCCCCTAAACCATTGACGTACCCTCACCTGGACCCTAAACCGTCCCCATCCCCTAAACCTAACCCTAGCCCGAAACCTAACCCTAACCCTTCCCCGAAGACTTCCCCTCACCCATCCCCTAATCCTAACCCGTACACTCACACTAACCCGCTCCCTCACACGTACGCTCCCCCTAAACCGTTGTCGTACCGTCAACTGTACCCTAAACCGACCCCGTCCCCTAACCCTAACCCTAGCCCAAACCCTAACCCTAACACTTTCCCGAAGCCTTCCCCTCACCGGTCCCCTAATCCTAACCCGTACGCTCACACTAACACGTGCCCTCACACGTACGATCCCCATAAACCGTTGTCGTACCCTCACCTGGACCTTAAACCGTCCCCGTCCCCTAACCCTAACCCTAGCCCGAACCCTAACCCTAACCCTTCGCCGAAGCCTTCCCCTCACCCGTCCCCTAATCGTAACCCGTACGCTCACACTAACTCGCGCCCTCACACGTACGCTCCCCCTAAACCGTTGTCGTACCCTCACCTGGACCCTAAAACGTCCCCGTCCCCTAACCCTAACCTTAGCCTGAACCCTAACCCTAACACTTCCACGAAGCCTTCTCCTCACCCGTCCCCTAATCCTAACCCGTACGCTCACACTAACCCGCGCCCTCACACGTACGCTCCCCTTAAAACTTTGTCGTACCCTTACCTGGACCCTAAATGTTCCCCGACCCCTAACCCAAACCCTAGCCCGAACCCTAACCCTAACCCTTCCCCGAAGACTTCCCCTCACCCGTCCCCTAATCCTAACCCGTACGCTCACACTAATCCACGCCTTCACACGTATGCTACAGCAAAACAGTTGTCGTACCCTCACCTGGACCCTAAACCGTCCCCGTCCCCTAACCCTAACCCTAGCCCTAACCCTAACCCTAACCCTTCCCCGAAGCCTTCCCCTCACCCGTCCCCTAATCCTAACCCGTACGCTCACACTAACCCGCGCCATCACACGTACGCTGCCCCTAAACCATTGTCGTACCCTCACCTGGACCCTAAACCGTCCCCATCCCCTAATCCTAACCCTAGCCTGAACCCTAACCCTAACCCTTCCCCGAAGCCTTCCGCTCACCTGTCCCCTAATCCTAACCCGTATGCTCACACTAACCTGCGCCGTCAAACATACGCTCCCCTAAACCGTTGTCCTGCTCTCACCTGGACCCTAAACCGTCCCCGTCCCCTAACCCTAACCCTAGCCCGAACCCTATCCCTAACCCTTCCCCGAAACCTTCCCCTCACCCGTCCCCTAATCCTAACCCGTACGCTCACAGTATCCCGCGACCTTACACATACGCTCCCCCTAAACCGCTGTCGTACCCTCACCTGGACCCTACACCGTCCCCGTCCCCTAACCCTAACCCTAACCCTAACCCTAAACCCCTGTCGTACCCTCAATTGGACCCGAAACCATGCCCGTTCCCTAACCCTAACCCTAGCCCGAACCCTAACCCTAACCCTTCCCCGAAGCCTTCCCCTCACCCGTCCCCTAATCCTAACCCGTACGCTCATACTAACCCATGCCCTCACACGTACGCTCCCCCTAAATCGCTGTCGTACCCTCAACTGGACCCGAAACCGTCCCCCTCCCCTAACCCTAACCCTAGCCCGAACCCTAACCCTAACCCTTCCCCGAAGCCTTCCACTCAACCGTTCCCTAATCCTAAACCGTACGCTCACACTAACCCGTGCCCTCACAGGTACGCTCCGCCTAAACCGTTGTCGTACCCTCACCTGGACCCTAAACTGTCCCTGTCCCATAACCCTAACCCTAGCCCGAACCCTAACCCTGACCCTTCCACAAAATCTTCCCCTCACCCGTCCCCTAATCCTAACCCGTACGCTCACGCTAACCCGCGCCCTCACACGTACGCTCCCCCTAAACCCCTGTCGTACCCTGAATTGGACCCGAAACCATCCCCGTTCCCTAACCCTAACCCTAGCCCGAACCCTAACCCTAACACTTCCCCGAAGCCTTCTCCTCACCCGTCCCGTAATCCTAACCCGTACGCTCACACTAACCCACGCCCTCACACGTACACTCCCCCTAAAGCGTTGTCGTACCCTCACCTATAAACTAAACCGTCCCCGTCCCCTAACCCTAACCCTAGCCCGAACCCTAACCCTAACCGTTCCCCAAAGCCTTCCCCTAACCCGTCCCCTAATCCTAACCCGTATGCTCACACTAACCCGCGCCCTCACACGTACGCTCCCCCTAAAGCGTTGTCCTACCCTCACCGGGACCCTAAAACGTCCCCGTCCCCTAACCCTAACCCTAGCCCGAACCCTAACCCTAACACTTCCCCGAAGCCTTCCCCTCACCCGTCCCCTAAAACTAACCCGTAAGCTCACACTATCCAGCCCGCTCACACGTACGCTGCCCCTAAACTGTTGTCGTACCCTCACCGGGACCCTAAACCGTCCCCATCCCCTAACCCTAACCCTAGCCCGAACCCTAACCCTAACCCTTACCCGAAGCCTTCCCCTCACCCGTCCCCTAATCCTAACCTGTATGCTCACACTAACCTGCGCCCTCACACGTACGCTCCCCCTAAACCGTTGTCGTACCCTCACCTGGACCCTAAATGTTCCCCGACCCCTAACCCAAACCCTAGCCCGAACCCTAACCCTAACACTTCCCCGAAGCCTTGCCTCACTCGTCCCCTAAAACTAACCCGTACGCTCACACTAACCTGAGCCCTCACACGTACGCTCCCCCAAAACAGTTGTCGTACCCTCACCTGGACCCTAAACCGTCCCTGTCCCCTAACACTAACCCTAGCCCGAACCCTAACCCTAAACCTTCTCTGAAGCCTTCCCCTCACCCGTTCCCTAATCCTAAACCCTATGCTCACACTAACCCACGCCCTCACTCGTACGCTCTCCCTAATCCATCGTCGTACCCTCACATGGACCCTAAACCGTCCCCGTACCCTAACCCTAACCCTAGCCCGAACCCTAACCCTAAGCTTTCCCCGAAGCATTCCCCTCAACCGTCCCCAAATCCTAACCCGTACGCTGACACTAACCCACGCGCTCACACGTACGCTCCCCCTCAATCGTTGTCGTACCCTCACCTGGACCCTAAACCGTCTCCGTCCCCTAACCCTAACCCTAACCCGAACACTAACCCTAACACTTCCCCGAAGCCTTCCCCTCACCCATCCCCTAATCCTAACCCGTACGCACACGCTAACCCGCGCCCTCACACGATCGGTCCCCCTCAACCGTTGTCGCACCCTCACCTGGACCCTAAACCGTCCCCCTCCCCTAACCCTACTCCTAGCCCGAACCCTAACCGTAACACTTCCCCGAAGCCTTCCCCTCACCCGTCCCCTAATCCTAACCTGTACGCTCACACTAACACACCCCCTCACACGTACGCTCCCCCTAAACCGCTGTCGTACCCTCAATTTGACCCGAAACCATCCCCGTACCCTAACCTTAACCCTAGCCCGAACCCTAACCCTAACCCTTCCCCGAAGCCTTCCCCTCACCCGTCCCCTAATCCTAACCCGTACACTCACACAAACCGGCGCCCTCACACGTACGCTCCCCCTAAACCGTTGTCGTACCCTCACCTGGACCCTAAACCGTCCCCGTACCCTAACCCTCACCCTAGACCGAACCCTAACTCTAACCCTTTCCCGAAGCCTTCTCCTCACCCGTCCCCTAATCCTAACCCGTAAGCTCACACTAACCTGCGCCCTCACACGTACGCTCCCCCTATAGCGTTGTCGTACCCTCACCTTGACCCTAAACTGTCCCCGTCCCCTAACCCTATCCCTAGCCCGAACCCTAACCCTAACCCTTCCCCAAAGCCTTCCCCTAACCCGTCCCCTAATCCTAACCCGTACGCTCACACTAACCCGCGCCCTCACACGTACGCACCCCCTAAACCGTTGTCGTACCATCACCTGGACCCTAAACCGTCCCCGTCCCCTAACCCTAACCCTAGCCCGAAACCTAACCCTAAACCTTCCCCGAAGCCTTCCCCTCACCCGTCCCCTAATCCTAACCCGTACGCTCACACTAACCTGTTCCCTCACACGTACGCTCCCCCTAATCCGTTGTCGTACCCTTACCTGGACCCTACACCGTCCCCGTCCCCTAACCCTAACCCTAGACCAAACCCTATCCCTAATACTTCCCCGAAGCCTTCCCCTCACCCGGCCCCTAATCGTAACCCGTACGCTCACACTAACCCGCGCCCTCACACGTGCGCTCCCCCTAAAGCGTTGTCGTACCCTCACCTCGACCCTAAACCGTCCCCGTCCCCTAACCCTAACCCTAGCCCGAACCCTAACCCTAACACTTCCCCGAAGCCTTCCCCTCACTCGTCCCCTAATGCTAACCCGTACGCTCACACTAACCCACGCCCTCACACGTACGCTCCCCCTAAACCGTTGTCGTACCCTCATCTGGACCCTAAACCGTCCCCGTCCCCTAACCCTAACCCTAGCCCGAACCCTAACCCTAAACCTTCCCCGAAGCCTTCACGTCACCCGTCAACTAATCCTAAACCGTACCATCACACTACCCACGCCCTCACACGTTCGCTCCACCTAAACCGTTGTCGTACCCTCACCTGGACCCTAAACCGTCCCCGTCCCCTAACCCTAACCCTAGCCCTAATCCTAACCCTAACACTTCCCCGAAGCCTTGCCCTCACACGTCCCCTAATGCTAACCCGTACGCTCACACTAACCCACGCCCTCACACGTGCGCTCCCCTTAAACCGTTGTCGTACCCTCACCTGGACCCTAAACCGTCCCCGTCCCCTAACCCTAACCCTAGCCCGAACCCTAACCCTAACCCTTCCCCGAAGCCGTCCCCTCACCCGTCCCCTAATCCTAACCCGTACGCTCACACTAACCCGCGCCCTCACACGTACGCTCCCCCTAAAGCGTTGTCGTACCCTCACCTGGACCCTAAACCATCCCCGTCCCCTAACCCTAACCCTTCCCCGAAGCCTTCCGCTCACCCGTCCCCTAATCCTAACCCGTACGCTCACACTAACCTGCGCCCTCAAACATACGCTCCCCCTAAACCGTTGTCATACCCTCACCTGGACCCTAAACCGTCCCCGTTCCCTAACCCTAACCCTAGCCCGAACCCTATCCCTAACCCTTCCCCGAAACCTTCCCCTCACCCGTCCCATAATCCTAACCCGTACGCTCACAGTATCCCGCGGCCTTACACGTACGCTACCCCTAAACCGCTGTCGTACCCTCACCTGGACCCTAAACCGTCCCCGTCCCATAAACCTAATCCTAGCCCGAACCCTAACCCTAACTCTTCCCCGAAGCATTCCCCTCACCCGTCCCCTAATCCTAACCCGTACGCTCTCACTAACCTGCACCCTCACACGTACGCTCCCACTAATCCGTTGTCGTACCGTTACCTGGACCCTACACCGTCCCCGTCCCCTAACCCAAACCTTAGCCCGAACCCTATCCCTAATTCTTCCCCGAAGCCTTCCCCTCACCCTTCCCCTAATCCTAACCCGTACGCTCATACTAACCCATGCCCTCACACGTACGCTCCCCCTAAATCGCTGTCGTACCCTCAACTGGACCCGAAACCGTCCCCCTCCCCTAACCCTAACCCTAGCCCGAACGCTAACCCTAACCCTTCCCCGAAGCCTTCCACTCAACCGTTCCCTAATCCTAAACCGTACGCTCACACTAACCCGTGCCCTCACAGGTACGCTCCGCCTAAACCGTTGTCGTACCCTCACCTGGACCCTAAACTGTCCCTGTCCCATAACCCTAACCCTAGCCCGAACGCTAACCCTGACACTTCCACAAAATCTTCCCCTCACCCGTCCCCTAATCCTAACCCGTACGCTCACACTAACCCGCGCCCTCACACGTACGCTCCCCCTAAACCCCTGTCGTACCCTCAATTGGACCCGAAACCATCCCCGTTCCCTAACCCTAACCCTAGCCCGAACCCTAACCCTAACACTTCCCCGAAGCCTTCTCCTCACCCGTCCCGTAATCCTAACCCGTACGCTCACACTAATCCACGCCCTCACACGTACACTCCCCCTAAAGCGTTGTCGTACCCTCACCTATAAACTAAACCGTCCCCGTCCCCTAACCCTAACCCTAGCCCGAACCCTAACCCTAACCGTTCCCCAAAGCCTTCCCCTAACCCGTCCCCTAATCCTAACCCGTATGCTCACACTAACCCGCGCCCTCACACGTACGCTCCCCCTAAAGCGTTGTCCTACCCTCACCGGGACCCTAAAACGTCCCCGTCCCCTAACCCTAACCCTAGCCCGAACCCTAACCCTAACACTTCCCCGAAGCCTTCCCCTCACCCGTCCCCTAAAACTAACCCGTAAGCTCACACTATCCAGCCCGCTCACACGTACGCTGCCCCTAAACTGTTGTCGTACCCTCACCGGGACCCTAAACCGTCCCCATCCCCTAACCCTAACCCTAGCCCGAACCCTAACCCTAACCCTTACCCGAAGCCTTCCCCTCACCCGTCCCATAATCCTAACCTGTATGCTCACACTAACCTGCGCCCTCACACGTACGCTCCCCCTAAACCGTTGTCGTACCCTCACCTGGACCCTAAATGTTCCCCGACCCCTAACCCAAACCCTAGCCCGAACCCTAACCCTAACACTTCCCCGAAGCCTTGCCTCACTCGTCCCCTAAAACTAACCCGTACGCTCACACTAACCTGAGCCCTCACACGTACGCTCCCCCAAAACAGTTGTCGTACCCTCACCTGGACCCTAAACCGTCCCTGTCCCCTAACACTAACCCTAGCCCGAACCCTAACCCTAAACCTTCTCTGAAGCCTTCCCCTCACCCGTTCCCTAATCCTAAACCCTATGCTCACACTAACCCACGCCCTCACTCGTACGCTCTCCCTAATCCATCGTCGTACCCTCACATGGACCCTAAACCGTCCCCGTACCCTAACCCTAACCCTAGCCCGAACCCTAACCCTAAGCTTTCCCCGAAGCATTCCCCTCAACCGTCCCCAAATCCTAACCCGTACGCTGACACTAACCCACGCGCTCACACGTACGCTCCCCCTCAATCGTTGTCGTACCCTCACCTGGACCCTAAACCGTCTCCGTCCCCTAACCCTAACCCTAACCCGAACACTAACCCTAACACTTCCCCGAAGCCTTCCCCTCACCCGTCCCCTAATCCTAACCCGTACGCTCACACTAACCCGCGCCCTCACACGTACGCTCCCCCTAAAGCGTTGTCGTACCCTTACCTGGACCCTAAACCATCCCCGTCCCCTAACCCTAACCCTTCCCCGAAGCCTTCCGCTCACCCGTCCCCTAATCCTAACCCGTACGCTCACACTAACCTGCGCCCTCAAACATACGCTCCCCCTAAACCGTTGTCATACCCTCACCTGGACCCTAAACCGTCCCCGTACCCTAACCCTAACCCTAGCCCGAACCCTATCCCTAACCCTTCCCCGAAACCTTCCCCTCACCCGTCCCATAATCCTAACCCGTACGCTCACAGTATCCCGCGCCCTTACACGTACGCTACCCCTAAACCGCTGTCGTACCCTCACCTGGACCCTAAACCGTCCCCGTCCCATAAACCTAATCCTAGCCCGAACCCTAACCCTAACCCTTCCCCGAAGCCTTCCCCTCACCCGTCCCCTAATCCTAACCCGTACGCTCATACTAACCCATGCCCTCACACGTACGCTCCCCCTAAATCGCTGTCGTACCCTCAACTGGACCCGAAACCGTCCCCCTCCCCTAACCCTAACCCTAGCCCGAACCCTAACCCTAACCCTTCCCCGAAGCCTTCCACTCAACCGTTCCCTAATCCTAAACCGTACGCTCACACTAACCCGTGCCCTCACAGGTACGCTCCGCCTAAACCGTTGTCGTACCCTCACCTGGACCCTAAACTGTCCCTGTCCCATAACCCTAACCCTAGCCCGAACCCTAACCCTGACCCTTCCACAAAATCTTCCCCTCACCCGTCCCCTAATCCTAACCCGTACGCTCACACTAACCCGCGCCCTCACACGTACGCTCCCCCTAAACCCCTGTCGTACCCTGAATTGGACCCGAAACCATCCCCGTTCCCTAACCCTAACCCTAGCCCGAACCCTAACCCTAACACTTCCCCGAAGCCTTCTCCTCACCCGTCCCGTAATCCTAACCCGTACGCTCACACTAACCCACGCCCTCACACGTACACTCCCCCTAAAGCGTTGTCGTACCCTCACCTATAAACTAAACCGTCCCCGTCCCCTAACCCTAACCATAGCCCGAACCCTAACCCTAACCGTTCCCCAAAGCCTTCCCCTAACCCGTCCCCTAATCCTAACCCGTATGCTCACACTAACCCGCGCCCTCACACGTACGCTCCCCCTAAAGCGTTGTCCTACCCTCACCGGGACCCTAAAACGTCCCCGTCCCCTAACCCTAACCCTAGCCCGAACCCTAACCCTAACACTTCCCCGAAGCCTTCCCCTCACCCGTCCCCTAAAACTAACCCGTAAGCTCACACTATCCAGCCCGCTCACACGTACGCTGCCCCTAAACTGTTGTCGTACCCTCACCGGGACCCTAAACCGTCCCCATCCCCTAACCCTAACCCTAGCCCGAACCCTAACCCTAACCCTTACCCGAAGCCTTCCCCTCACCCGTCCCCTAATCCTAACCTGTATGCTCACACTAACCTGCGCCCTCACACGTACGCTCCCCCTAAACCGTTGTCGTACCCTCACCTGGACCCTAAATGTTCCCCGACCCCTAACCCAAACCCTAGCCCGAACCCTAACCCTAACACTTCCCCGAAGCCTTGCCTCACTCGTCCCCTAAAACTAACCCGTACGCTCACACTAACCTGAGCCCTCACACGTACGCTCCCCCAAAACAGTTGTCGTACCCTCACCTGGACCCTAAACCGTCCCTGTCCCCTAACACTAACCCTAGCCCGAACCCTAACCCTAAACCTTCTCTGAAGCCTTCCCCTCACCCGTTCCCTAATCCTAAACCCTATGCTCACACTAACCCACGCCCTCACTCGTACGCTCTCCCTAATCCATCGTCGTACCCTCACATGGACCCTAAACCGTCCCCGTACCCTAACCCTAACCCTAGCCCGAACCCTAACCCTAAGCTTTCCCCGAAGCATTCCCCTCAACCGTCCCCAAATCCTAACCCGTACGCTGACACTAACCCACGCGCTCACACGTACGCTCCCCCTCAATCGTTGTCGTACCCTCACCTGGACCCTAAACCGTCTCCGTCCCCTAACCCTAACCCTAACCCGAACACTAACCCTAACACTTCCCCGAAGCCTTCCCCTCACCCATCCCCTAATCCTAACCCGTACGCACACGCTAACCCGCGCCCTCACACGATCGGTCCCCCTCAACCGTTGTCGCACCCTCACCTGGACCCTAAACCGTCCCCCTCCCCTAACCCTACTCCTAGCCCGAACCCTAACCGTAACACTTCCCCGAAGCCTTCCCCTCACCCGTCCCCTAATCCTAACCTGTACGCTCACACTAACACACCCCCTCACACGTACGCTCCCCATAAAGCGTTGTCGTACCCTCACCTGGACCCTAAAACGTCCCCGTCCCCTAACCCTAACCCTAGCCCGAACCCTAGCCCGAACACTTCCCCGAAGCCTTCCCCTCACCCGTCCCCTAATCCTAACCCGTTCGCTAACACTAACACTCGCCCTCACACGTACGCTCCCACTAAAGCGTTGTCTTACCCTCACCTGGACCCTAAACCATCCCCGTCCCCTAACCCTAACCATAGGCCGAACCCTAAACCTAACCCTTCCCCACAGCCTTCCCCTAACTCGTCCCCTAATCCTAACCCGTACGCTCACACAAACCCACGGCCTCACACGTACGCTCCCCCTAAACCGTTGTTGTACCCTCTCCTGGACCCTAAACCGTCCCCGTCCCCTAACCCTAACCCTAGCCATAACCCTAACCCTATACCTTCCCCGAAGCCTTCCCCTCACCCGTCCCCTAATCCTAACCCGTACACTCACACTAACACGCGCCCTCACACGTATGCACCCCCTAAAGCACTGTTGTACCCTCACCTGGACCCTAAACTGTCCCCGTCCCCTTACCGTAACCCTAGCCCGAACCCCAAACCTAACCCTTCGCCGAAGCCTTCCCCTCACCCGTCCCCTAATCCTAACCCGTACGCTCACACTAACCCATGCCCTCACACGTACGCTCCCCCTAAATCGCTGTCATACCCTCTACTGGACCCGAAACCGTCCCCGTCCCCTAACCCTAACCCTAGCCCCAACCCTAACACTAACCCTTCCCCGAAGCCTTCCCCTCACCCGACCCCTAATCCTAACCCGTACGCTCACACTAACCCTCACCCTCACAGGTATGCTCCCCCTAAACCGTTGTTGTACCCTCACCTGGACCCTAAACCGTCCCCGTCCCATAACACTAACCCTAGCCCGAAACCTAACCCTAACCCTACCCCGAAGCCTTCCCCTCACCCGTCCCCGAATCCTAACCCGTACGCTCACACTAACCTGTGCCCTCACACGTACGCTCCCCCTAATCCTTTGTCGTAACCTTACCTGGACCCTACACCGTCCCCGTCCCCTAACCCTAACCCTAGCCCGAACCCTATCCCTAATCCTTCCCCGAAGTCTTCCCCTCACCCGTCCCCTAATCCTAACCCGTACGCTCACACTGACCCATGCCCTCACACGTACGCTCCCCCTAAACCGTTGTCGTACACTCAACTGGACCCTAAACAGTCCCCGTCCCCTAACCCTAACCCTAGCCCGAACCCTAACCCTAACACTTCCCCGAAGACTTCCCCTCACCCGTCCCCGAATCCTAACCCGTACGCTCACACTAACCCACGCCCTCACACGTACGCTCCCCATAAACCGTTGTCGTACCCTAGCCTGGACCCTAAACAGTCCCCGTCCCCTAACCCTAACCATAGCCCGAACCCTAACCCTAACCCTTCCCCGAAGCCTTCCCCTCACCCGTCCCCTAATCCTAACCCGTACGCTCACACTAACCCGCGCCCTCACAGGTACGCTCGCCCTAAACCGATGTCGTACCCTCACCTGGACCCTAAACCGTCCCCGTCCCCTAACCCTAACCCTAGTCCGAACCCTAAGCCTAACACTTCCCCGAAGCCTTACCCTCACCCGTCCCCTAATCCTAACCCGTACGCTCACACTAACCCACGCCCTCACACGTCCGCTCCCCCTAAACCGTTGTCGTACCCTCACCTGGACCCTAAACCGTCCCCATCCCCTAACCCTAACCCTAGCCCGAACCCTAACCCTAACCCTTTCCCGAAGCCTTCCCCTCACCCGTCCCCTAATCCTAACCCGTACGCTCACACTAACCCGCGCCCTCACACGTACGCTCCCCCTAAACCGTTGTCGTACCCTCATCTGGACCGTAAACCGTCCCCGTCCCTTAACCCTAACCCTTTCCCGAAGCCTTCCCCTCACACGTCCTCTAATCCTAACCCGTACGCTAACGCTAACACACACCCTCACATGTACACTCCCCCTAAAGCGTTGTCGTACCCTCACCTAGACACTAAACCATCCCCGTCTCCTAACTCTAACCCTACCGCGAACCCTAACCCTAACCCTTCCCCGAAGCCTGACTCTCACCCGTCGCCTAATCCTAACCTGTACGCTCTCGCTAAACCGTGCCCTCACACGTACGCTCCCCCTAAAGCATTCCCGTACACTCACCTGGACCCTAAACCGTCCCCGTCCCCGTCCCCTAACCCTAGCCCGAACCCTAAACCTAACCCTTCCCCGAATCCTTCCCCACACCCGTCCCCTAATCCTAACCCGTACGCTCACACTAACCCGCGCCCTCACACGTACGCTCCCCCTAAACCATTGTCGTACACTCACTGGACCCTAAACCGTCCCCGTTCCCTAACCCTAACCCTAGCCCGATCCCTAACCCTAACACTTCCCCGAAGCCTTCACCTCACCCGTCCCCTAATCCTAACCCGTACGCTCAAACTAACCCACGCTCTCTCACGTACGCTCCCCCTAAACCGTTGTCGTACCCTCACATGCACCCTAAACCGTCCCCATCCCCTAACCCTAACCCTAGCTGAAACCATAACCCTAACCCTTTCCCGAAGCCTTGCCCTCACCCGTCCCCTAATCCTAACCCGTACGCTCACACTAACCCGCGACCTCACACGTACGCTCCCCCTAAAGCGTTGTCGTACCCTCACCTGGACCCTAAACCATCCCCGTCCCCTACCCCTAACCCTAGCCCGAACCCTAAACCTAACCCTTCCCCGAAGCCTTCCCCTCACCCGTCCCCTAATCCTTACCCGTACGCTCAAACTAACACGCGCCCTCATACGTACCCTCCCCCTAAAGCGTTGTCGTACCCTCACCTGGACCCTAAACCGTACCCGTCCCCTTCCCCTAACCCTAGCCCCGAAGATAACCCTAAACCTTCCCCGAAGCCTTCCCCTCACCCGTCCCCTCATTCTAACCCGTACGCTCACACTAACACACGCCCTCAAACGTACGCTCACCCTAAACCGTTATCGTACCCTCACCTGGACCCTAAACCGTCCCCGACTCCTAACCCTAACCCTAGCCCGAACCCTAACCCTAACCCTTCCCCGAATCCTTCTCCTCACCCGTCCCCTAATCCTAACCCGTACGCTCACACTAACCCGCGCCCTCACACGTACGCTCCACCTAAAGCGTTGTCGTACCCTCACCTGGACCCTAAACCGTCCCCGTCCCCTAACCCTAACCCTAGCATGAACCCTAACCCTAACACTTTCCCAAAGCCTTCCCCTAACCCGTCCCCTAATCCTAACCCGTACGCTTACACTAACCCGCGCCCTCACATGTACGCTCCCCCTAAACCGTTGTCATACCCTCACCTGGACCCTAAACCGACCCCGTCCCCTAACCCTAACCCTAGCCAGAACCCTAACCCTAACACTTTCCCAAAGCCTTCCCTCACCGGTCCCCTAATCCTAACCTGTACGCTCACATTAACCCGTGCCCTCACACGTACGATCCCCATAAACCGTTGTCGTACCCTCACTTGGACGCTAAACCCTCCCCATCCCCTAACCCTAACCTTAGCCCGAACCCTAACCCTAACCCTTCCCCGAAGCCTTCCCCTCACCCGTCCCCTAATCCTAACCCGTACGCTAACACTAACACGCGCCCTCACACGTATGCTCCCCCTAAAGCATTGTCTTACACTCACGTGGACCCTAAACCTTCCCCATCCTCTAACCCTAACCCTAGGCCGAACCCTAAACCTAACCCTTCCCCAAAGCCTTCCCCTAACTCGTCCCCTAATCCTAACCCGTATGCTCACACTAACCCGCGCCGTCACATGTACGCTCCCCCTAAAGCGTTGTCGTACACTCACCTGGACCCTAAAACGTACCCGTCCCCTAACCCTAACCCTAGCCCGAACCCTAACCCTAACCCTTCCCCGAAGCCTTCCCCTCACCCGTTCCCTAATCCTAACCCGTACGCTCACACTAACCAGCCCGCTCACTCGTACGCTGCCCCTAAAGCATTGTCGTACCCTCACCTGGACCCTAAACCGTCCCCATCCCCTAACCCTAACCCTACCCAAACCCTAACCCTAACCCGTCCCTGAAGCCTTCCCCTCACCCATCCCCTAATCCTAACCCGTACGCTCACACTAACCCACGCCCTCACACGTACGCTCCCCCTAACCGTGGTCGTACCCTCACCTGGACCCTAAACCGTCCCCGTACCCTAACCCTAACCCTAGCCCGTACCCTAACCCTAACCTTTCCCCGAAGCATTCCCCTCAACCGTCCCCTAATCCTAACCCGTACGCTGACACTAACCCGTGCCCTCACATGAACGGTCCCGCTAAACCGTTGTCGTACCCTCACCTGGACCCTAAACCGTCCCCATCCCCTAACCCTAACCCTAGCCCGAACCCTAACCCTAACCCTTCCCCGAAGCCTTCCCCTCACCCGTCCCCTAATCCTAACCAGTACGCTCACAATAACCCGTGCCCTCACACGTACGCTCCCCCTAAACCGTTGTTGTACCCTCTCCTGGACCCTAAACCGTCCCCGTCCCCTAACCCTAACCCTAGCCATAACCCTAACCCTAACCCTTCCCCGAAGCCTTCCCCTCACCCGTCCCCTAATCCTAACCCGTACGCTCACACTAACACGCGCCCTCACACGTACGCTCCCCCTAAAGCATTGTTGTACCCTCACCAGGACCCTAAACTGTCCCCGTCACCTTACCGTAACCCTAGCCCCAACCCCAACCCTAACCCTTCGGCGAAGCCTTCCCCTCACCCGTCCCCTAATCCTAACCCGTACGCTCACACTAACCCATGCCCTCACACGTACGCTCCCCCTAAATCGCTGTCGTACCCTCTACTGGACCCGAAACCGTCCCCGTCCCCTAACCCTAACCCTAGCCCCAACCCTAACACTAACACTTCCCCGAAACCTTCCCCTCACCCGACCCCTAATCCTAACCCGTACGCTCACACTAACCATCGCCCTCACAGGTATGCTCCCCCTAAACCGTTGTCGTACCCTCACCTGGACCCTAAACCGTCCCCGTCCCATAACACTTACCCTAGCCCGAAACCTAACCCTGACACTTCACCGAAATCTTCCCCTCACCCGTCCCCTAATCCTAACCCGTACGCTCACACTAACCCGCGCCCTCACACGTACGCTCCCCCTAAACCGCTGTCGTACCCTCAATTGGACCCAAAACCATCCCCGTCCCCTAACCTTAACCCTAGCCCGAACCCTAACCCTAACCCTTCCCCGAAGCCTTCCCCTCACCCGTCCCCTAATCCTAACCCGTAAGCTCACACTAACCTGCGCCCTCACACGTACGCACCCCCTAAACCGTTGTCGTACCCTCACCTGGACCCTAAACCGTCCCCGTCCCCTAACCCTAACCCTAGCCCGAACCCTAACCCTTCCCCAAAGCCTTCCCCTAACCCGTCCCCTATTCCTAACCCGTACGCTCACACTAATCCGCGCCCTCACACGTACGCTCCCCCTTAACCGTTGTCGTACCCTAGCCTGGACGCTAAACTGACCCCGTCCCCTAACCGTAATCCTAGCCCGAACCCTAACCCTAACACTTTCCTGAAGCCTTCCCCTCACCGGTCCCCTAATCCTAACCCATACGCTCACATTAACCCATGCCCTCACAAGTACGATCCCCCTAAACCGTTGTCGTACCCTCACCTGGACCCTAAACCGTCCCCGTCCCCTAACCCTAACCCTAGACCGAACCCTAACCCTAAACCTTCCCCGAAGCCTTCCCCTCACCAGTCCCCTAATCCTAACCCGTACGCTCACACTAACCCGCGCCCTCACACGTACGCTCCCCCTAAAGCGTTGTCGTACCCTCACCTGGACCCTAAACCATCCCCGTCCCCTAACCCTAACCCTAGCACGAACCCTATACCTAACACTTCCCCGAAACCTTCCCCTAACCCGTCCCCTAATCCTAACCCGTATGCTCACACTAATCCGTGCCCTTCCACGTACGCTCCCTCTTAACCGCTGTCGTACCCTCACCTGGACCCTAAACCGTCCCCGTCCCCTAACTCTAACCCTAGCCCTAACCCTAACCCTAACCCTTCCCCGAAGCCTTCCCCTCACCCGTCCCCTAATCCTAATCCGTACGCTCATACTAACCCACGCCCTCACACGTACGCTCCCCCTAAACCGTTGTCGTACCCTCACCTGCACCCTAAACCGTCCCCATCCCCTAACCCTAACCCTAGCCGAAACCATAACCCTAACCCTTTCCCGAAGCCTTGCCCTCCCCCGTCCCCTAATCCTAACCCGTACGCTCACACTAACCCGCGACCTCACACGTACGCTCCCCCTAAAGCGTTGTCGTACCCTCACCTGGACCCTAAACCATCCCCGTCCCCTACCCCTAACCCTAGCCCGAACACTAAACCTAACCCTTCCCCGAAGCCTTCCCCTCACCCGTCCCCTAATCCTTACCCGTACGCTCAAACTAACACGCGCCCTCATACGTACGCTCCCCCTAAAGCGTTGTCGTACCCTCACCTGGACCCTAAACCGTACCCGTACCCGTCCCCTAACCCTAGCCCGAAAGATAACCCTAAACCTTCCCCGAAGTCTTCCCCTCACCCGTCCCCTCATCCTAACCCGTACGCTCACACTAACCCACGCCCTCAAATGTACGCTCACCCTAAACCGTTATCGTACCCTCACCTGGACCCTAAAGCGTCCCCGACTCCTAACCCTAACCCTAGCCCGAACCCTAACCCTAACCCTTCCCCGAATCCTTCTCCTCACCCGTCCCCTAATCGTAACCCGTACGCTCACACTAACCCGCGCCCTCACACGTACGCTCCGCCTAAAGCGTTGTCGTACCCTCACCTGGACCCTAAACCGTCCCCGTCCCCTAACCCTAACCCTAGCACGAACCCTAACCCTAACACTTCCCCAAAGCCTTCCCCTAACCCGTCCCCTAATCCTAACCCGTACGCTTACACTAACCCGCGCCCTCACACGTATGCTCCCCCTAAAACGTTGTCATACCCTCACCTGGACCCTAAACCGACCCTGTCCCCTAACCCTAACCTTAGCCCGAACCCTAACCCTACCCTTCCCCGAAGCCTTCCCCTCACCCGTCCCCTAATCCTAACCCGTACGCTAACACTAACACGCGCCCTCACACGTACGCTCCCCCTAAAGCGTTGTCTTACACTCACGTGGACCCTAAACCTTCCCCATCCCCTAATCCTAACCCTAGGCCGAACCCTAACCCTAACACTTCCCCGAAGCCTTCCCCTCACCCGTTCCCTAATTCTAACCCGTACGCTCACACTAACCCGCGCCCTCACACGTACGCTCCCCCTAAACCGTTGTCGTACCCTCACCTGGACCCTAAACCGTCCCCGTCCGCTAACACTAACCCTTGTCCGAACCCTAACCCTAACCCTTCCCCGAAGCCTTCCCCTCACCCGTCCCTTAATCCTAACCCGTACGCTCACACTTATCCGTGCCCTCACACGTACGCTCCCCCTAAACCGTTGTCGTACCCTCACGTGGACCCTAAACCGTCCCCATCCCCTAACCCTAACCCTAGCCCGAACCCTAACACTAACCCTTCCCCGAAGCCTTCCCCTCACCCGTCCCCTAATCCTAACCCGTACACTCACACTATCCATCCCGTTCACACGTACGCTTCCCCTAATTCGTTGTCGTACCCACACCTGGACCCTAAACCGACCCCATCCCCTAACCCTAATCCTAGCCCGAACCCTAACCGTAAATTGTCCCCGAAGCCTTCCCCTCACCCATCCCCTAATCCTAACCTGTACGCTCACACTAACCCGTGCCCTCACACGTACGCTCCACCTAAACCGTTTTTGTACCCTCACCTTGACCCTAAACCGTCCCCATCCCCTAACCCTAACCCTAGCCCGAACCCTAACCCTAACCCTTCCCCGAAGCCTTCCCCTCACCCGTCCCCTAATCCTAAAACGTACGCTCACACTAACCCGTGCCCTCACACGTACGCTCTCCCTATACCGTTGTCGTACCCTCACCTGGACCCTAAACCGTCCCCGTCCCCTAACCCTAACGCTAGCCCGAACTCTAACCCTAACCCTTCCCCGAAGCTTTCCCCTCACCCGTCCCCTAATCCTAACCCGTACGCTCACACTAACACGGGCCCTCACACGTACGCTCCCCCTAAAGCGTTGTCTTACACTCACGTGGACCCTAAACCTTCCCCATCCCCTAACCCTAACCCTAGGCCGCACCCTAAACCTAACCCTTCCCCAAAGCCTTCCCCTAACTCGTCCCCTAATCCTAACCCGTATGCTCACACTAACCCGCGCCCTCACATGTACGCTCCTCCTAAAGCGTTGTCGTACACTCACCTGGACCCTAAAACGTACCCATCCCCTAACGCTAACCCTAGCCCGAACCCTAACCCTAACCCTTCCCCGAAGCCTTCCCCTCACCCGTTCCCTAATTCTAACCCGTACGCTCACACTGACCCGCGCCCTCACACGTATGCTCCCCCTAAACCGTTGTCGTACCCTCACCTGGACCCTAAACCGTCCCCGTCCGCTAACACTAACCCTAGTCCGAACCCTAACCCTAACCCTTCCCCGAAGCCTTCCCCTCTCCCGTCCCTTAATCCTAACCCGTACGCTCACACTTATCCGCGCCCTCACACGTACGCTCCCCCTAAACCGTTGTCGTACCCTCACGTGGACCCTAAACCGTCCCCATCCCCTAACACTAACCCTAGCCCGAACCCTAACACTAACCCTTCCCCGAAGCCTTCCCCTCACCCGTCCCCTAATCCTAACCCGTACACTCACACTATCCATCCCGCTGACACGTACGCTTCCCCTAATTAGTTGTCGTACCCACACCTGGACCCTAAACCGACACCATCCCCTAACCCTAACCCTAGCCCGAACCCTAACCCTAAACCGTCCCCGAAGCCTTCCCCTCACCCATCCCCTAATCCTAACCTGTACGCTCACACTAACCCGTGCCCTCACACGTACGCTCCACCTAAACCGTTTTTGTACCCTCACCTTGACCCTAAACCATCCCCATCCCCTAACCCTAACCCTAGCCCGAACCCTAACCCTAACCCTTCCCCGAAGCCTTCCCCTCACCCGTCCCCTAATCCTAACCCGTACGCTCACACTAACCCGCGCCCTGACACGTACGCTCCCTCTAAACCGTTGTCGTACCCTCACCTGGACCCTAAACACTCCCCGTCCCCTAACCCTAACCCTAGCCCGAACCCTAACACTAACCCTTCCCCGAAGCCTTCCCCTCACCCGTCCCCTAATCCTAACCCGTACGCTCACACTAATCCGCGCCTTCACACGTACGCTACAGCAAAACAGTTGTCGTACCCTCACCTGGACCCTAAACCGTCCCCGTCCCCTAACCCTAACCCTAGCCCGAACCCTAACCCTAACCCTTCTCTGAAGCCTTCCCCTCACCCGTCCCCTAATCCTAACACGTATGCTCACACTAACCCACACCCTCACACGTATGCTCTCCCTAAACCGTCGTCGTACCCTCAAATGGACCCTAAACCGTCCCCGTCCCCTAACCCTAACACTAGCCTGAACCCTAACCCTAACCCTTCCCCGAAGCCTTCAGCTCACCCGTCCCCTAATCCTAACCCGTACGCTCACACTAACCCGCGCCCTCACACGTACGCTCCCCCTAAACCGTTGGCATACCCTCAACTGGACCCGAAACTGTCCCCGTCCCCTAACCCTAACCCTAGCCCGAACCCTAAACCTAACCCTTCCCCGAAGCCTTCCCCTCACCCGTCCCCTAATCCTAATCCGTACGCTCACACAAACCCGCGCCCTCACACGTACGCTCCCCCTAAACCGTTGTCGTACCCTCACCTGGACCCTAAACCGTCCCCATCCCCTAAACCTAACCCTAGCCTGAAACCTAACCCTAACCCTTCCCCGAAGACTTCCCCTCACCCATCCCCTAATCCTAACCCGTACACTCACACTAACCCGCGCCCTCACACGTACGCTCCCCCTAAACCGTTGTCGTACACTCAACTGGACCCTAAACCGACCCCGTCCCCTAACCCTAACCCTAGCCCAAACCCTAACCCTAACACTTTCCCGAAGCCTTCCCCTCACCGGTCCCCTAATCCTAACCCGTACGCTCACACTAACACGTGCCCTCACACGTACGATCCCCATAAACCGTTGTCGTACCCTCACCTGGACCCTAAACCGTCCCCGTCCCCTAACCCTAACCCTAGCCCGAACCCTAACCCTAACCCTTCGCCGAAGCCTTCCCCTCACCCGTCCCCTAATTCTAAGCCGTACGCTCACATTAACGCGCGCCCTCACATGTACACTCCCCCTAAACCGCTGTCGTACTCTCACCTGTACCCGAAACCATCCCCATCCCCTAACCCTAACCCTAGCCCAAACCCTATCTATAACCCTTTTCCGAAGCCTTCCCCTCACCCGTCCCCTAATCCTAACCCGTACGCTCACACTAACCCGTGCCCTCACACGTACGCTCCGCCTAAACCGCTGTCGTACCCTCAACTGGACCCGAAACTGTCCCCGTCCCCTAACCCTAACCCTAGCCCGAACCCTAACCCTAAACCTTCCCCGAAGCCTTCCCCTCACCCGTCCCCTAATCCTAATCTGTACGCTCACACAAACCCGCGCCCTCACACGTACGCTCCCCCTAAACCGTTGTCGTACCCTCACCTGGACCCTAAACCGACCCCATCCCCTAAACCTAACCCTAGCCCGAACCCTAACCCTAACCCTTCCCCGAAGACTTCCCCTCACCCATCCCCTAATCCTAAACCGTACGCTCACACTAACCCGCGCCCTCAAACGTACACTACCCCTAAACCGTTGTCGTACCCTCAACTGGACCCTAAACCGACCACGTCCCCTAACCCTAACCCTAACCCTAGCCCGAACCCTAACCCTAACACTTTCCCGAAGCCTTCCCCTCACCGGTCCCCTAATCCTAACCCGTACGCTCACACTAACACGTGCCCTCACACATACGATCCCCATAAACCGTTGTCGTACCCTCACCTGGACCCTAAACCGTCCCCGTCGCCTAACCCTAACCCTAGCCCGAACCCTAACCATAACACTTCCCCGAAGCCTTCCCCTCACCCGTCCCCTAATCTTAACCCGTACGCTCACACTAACCCACGCCCTCACACGTACGCTCCCCCTAAAGCGTTGTCGTACCCTCACCTGGACCCTAAACCGTCCCCGTCCCCTAACCCTAACCCTAGCCCGAACCCTAACCCTAACCCTTCCCCAAAGGCTTCCCCTAACCCGTCCACTAATCCTAACCCGTATGCTCACACTAACCCGCGCCCTCACACGTACTCTCCCCCTAAAGCGTTGTCGTACCATCACCTGGACCCTAAAAGGTCCCCGTCCCCTAACGCTTACCCTAGCCTGAACCCTAACCCTAACCCTTCCCCGAAGCCTTCCACTCACCCATCCCTAATCCTAACCCGTACGCTCACACTATACAGCCCGCTCTCACGTACGCTGCTCCTAAACCGTTGTCGTACCCTCACTTGGACCCTAAACCGTCCCCGTCCCCTAACCCTAACCCTAGGCCGAACCCTAAACCTAAACCTTCCCCAAAGTCTTCCCTTAACCCGTCCCCTAATACTAACCCGTACGCTCACACTAACCCGCGCCCTCACATGTACGCTCCCCGTAAACCGTTGTCGTACCCTCACCTGTACCCTAAACCGTCCCCGTCCCCTAACCCTAACCCTAGCCCGAACCCTAACCCTAACCCTTCCCCGAAGCCTTCCCCTCACCCGTCCCCTAATCCTAACACGTACGCTCACACTAACCCCCGCCCTCACACGTACGCTCCCCCTAAACCGTTGTCGTACCCTCACCTGGACCCTAAAACGTCCCCGTCCCCTAACCCTAACCCTAGCCTGAACCCTAACCCTAACACTTCCACGAAGCCTTCTCCTCACCCGTCCCCTAATCCTAACCCGTACGCTCATACTAACCCGCGCCCTCACACGTACGCTCCCCCTAAACCGTTGTCGTACCCTCACCTGGACCCTAAATGTTCCCCGACCCCTAACCCAAACCCTAGCCCGAACCCTAACCCTAACCCTTCCCCGAAGCCTTCCCCTCACCCGTCCCCTAATCCTAACCCGTACGCTCACACTAATCCGCGCCTTCACACGTACGCTACAGCAAAACAGTTGTCGTACCCTCACCTGGACCCTAAACCGTCCCCGTCCCCTAACCCTAACCCTAGCCCGAACCCTAACCCTAACCCTTCTCTGAAGCCTTCCCCTCACCCGTCCCCTAATCCTAACACGTATGCTCACACTAACCCACTCCCTCACACGTATGCTCTCCCTAAACCGTCGTCGTACCCTCAAATGGACCCTAAACCGTCCCCATACCCTAACCCTAACCCTAGCCTGAACCCTAACCCTAACCCTTCCCCGAAGCCTTCAGCTCACCCGTCCCCTAATCCTAACCCGTACGCTCACACTAACCCGCGCCCTCACACGTACGCTCCCCCTAAACCGTTGGCATACCCTCAACTGGACCCGAAACTGTCCCCGTCCCCTAACCCTAACCCTAGCCCGAACCCTAAACCTAACCCTTCCCCGAAGCCTTCCCCTCACCCGTCCCCTAATCCTAATCCGTACGCTCACACAAACCCGCGCCCTCACACGTACGCTCCCCCTAAACCGTTGTCGTACCCTCACCTGGACCCTAAACCGTCCCCATCCCCTAAACCTAACCCTAGCCTGAAACCTAACCCTAACCCTTCCCCGAAGACTTCCCCTCACCCATCCCCTAATCCTAACCCGTACACTCACACTAACCCGCGCCCTCACACGTACGCTCCCCCTAAACCGTTGTCGTACACTCAACTGGACCCTAAACCGACCCCGTCCCCTAACCCTAACCCTAGCCCAAACCCTAACCCTAACACTTTCCCGAAGCCTTCCCCTCACCGGTCCCCTAATCCTAACCCGTACGCTCACACTAACACGTGCCCTCACACGTACGATCCCCATAAACCGTTGTCGTACCCTCACCTGGACCCTAAACCGTCCCCGTCCCCTAACCCTAACCCTAGCCCGAACCCTAACCCTAACCCTTCGCCGAAGCCTTCCCCTCACCCGTCCCCTAATTCTAAGCCGTACGCTCACATTAACGCGCGCCCTCACATGTACACTCCCCCTAAACCGCTGTCGTACTCTCACCTGTACCCGAAACCATCCCCATCCCCTAACCCTAACCCTAGCCCAAACCCTATCTATAACCCTTTTCCGAAGCCTTCCCCTCACCCGTCCCCTAATCCTAACCCGTACGCTCACACTAACCCGTGCCCTCACACGTACGCTCCGCCTAAACCGCTGTCGTACCCTCAACTGGACCCGAAACTGTCCCCGTCCCCTAACCCTAACCCTAGCCCGAACCCTAACCCTAAACCTTCCCCGAAGCCTTCCCCTCACCCGTCCCCTAATCCTAATCCGTACGCTCACAAAACCCGCGCCCTCACACGTACGCTCCCCCTAAACCGTTGTCGTACCCTCACCTGGACCCTAAACCGACCCCATCCCCTAAACCTAACCCTAGCCCGAACCCTAACCCTAACCCTTCCCCGAAGACTTCCCCTCACCCATCCCCTAATCCTAAACCGTACGCTCACACTAACCCGCGCCCTCAAACGTACACTACCCCTAAACCGTTGTCGTACCCTCAACTGGACCCTAAACCGACCACGTCACCTAACCCTAACCCTAGCCCGAACCCTAACCCTAACCCTTCCCCGAAGACTTCCCCTCACCCATCCCCTAATCCTAAACCTTACGCTCACACTAACCCGCGCCCTCAAACGTACACTCCCCCTAAACCGTTGTCGTACCCTCAACTGGACCCTAAACCGACCACGTCCCCTAACCCTAACCCTAACCCTAGCCCGAACCCTAACCCTAACCCTTCTCTGAAGCCTTCCCCTCACCCGTCCCCTAATCCTAACACGTATGCTCACACTAACCCACACCCTCACACGTATGCTCTCCCTAAACCGTCGTCGTACCCTCAAATGGACCCTAAACCGTCCCCATACCCTAACCCTAACCCTAGCCTGAACCCTAACCCTAACCCTTCCCCGAAGCCTTCAGCTCACCCGTCCCCTAATCCTAACCCGTACGCTCACACTAACCCGCGCCCTCACACGTACGCTACCCCTAAACCGTTGTCGTACCCTCACCTGGACCCGAAACCGTCCCCATCCCCTAAACCTATCCCTAGCCTGAAACCTAACCCTAACCCTTCCCCGAAGACTTCCCCTCACCCATCCCCTAATCCTAACCCGTACACTCACACTAACCCGCGCCCTCACACGTACGCTCCCCCTAAACCGTTGTCGTACACTCAACTGGACCCTAAACCGACCCCGTCCCCTAACCCTAACCCTAGCCCAAACCCTAACCCTAACACTTTCCCGAAGCCTTCCCCTCACCGGTCCCCTAATCCTAACCCGTACGCTCACACTAACACGTGCCCTCACACGTACGATCCCCATAAACCGTTGTCGTACCCTCACCTGGACCCTAAACCGTCCCCGTCCCCTAACCCTAACCCTAGCCCGAACCCTAACCCTAACCCTTCGCCGAAGCCTTCCCCTCACCCGTCCCCTAATTCTAAGCCGTACGCTCACATTAACGCGCGCCCTCACATGTACACTCCCCCTAAACCGCTGTCGTACTCTCACCTGTACCCGAAACCATCCCCATCCCCTAACCCTAACCCTAGCCCAAACCCTATCTATAACCCTTTTCCGAAGCCTTCCCCTCACCCGTCCCCTAATCCTAACCCGTACGCTCACACTAACCCGTGCCCTCACACGTACGCTCCGCCTAAACCGCTGTCGTACCCTCAACTGGACCCGAAACTGTCCCCGTCCCCTAACCCTAACCCTAGCCCGAACCCTAACCCTAAACCTTCCCCGAAGCCTTCCCCTCACCCGTCCCCTAATCCTAATCCGTACGCTCACACAAACCCGCGCCCTCACACGTACGCTCCCCCTAAACCGTTGTCGTACCCTCACCTGGACCCTAAACCGACCCCATCCCCTAAACCTAACCCTAGCCCGAACCCTAACCCTAACCCTTCCCCGAAGACTTCCCCTCACCCATCCCCTAATCCTAAACCGTACGCTCACACTAACCCGCGCCCTCAAACGTACACTACCCCTAAACCGTTGTCGTACCCTCAACTGGACCCTAAACCGACCACGTCCCCTAACCCTAACCCTAACCCTAGCCCGAACCCTAACCCTAACACTTTCCCGAAGCCTTCCCCTCACCGGTCCCCTAATCCTAACCCGTACGCTCACACTAACACGTGCCCTCACACATACGATCCCCATAAACCGTTGTCGTACCCTAACCTGGACCCTAAACCGTCCCCGTCGCCTAACCCTAACCCTAGCCCGAACCCTAACCCTAACACTTCCCCGAAGACTTCCCCTCACCCATCCCCTAATCCTAAACCGTACGCTCACACTAACCCGCACCCTCACACGTACGCTCCCCCTAAACCGTTGTTGTACCCTCTCCTGGACCCTAAACCGTCCCCGTCCCCTAACCCTAACCCTAGCCAGAACCCTAACCCGAACCCTTCCCCAAAGCTTTCCCCTCACCCGTCCCTAATCCTAAACCGTACGCTCACACTAACACGCGCCCTCACACTTACGCTCCCCCTAAAGCTTTGTCGTACCCTCACCTGGACCCTAACCCGTCCCTGTGCCCTAACCCTAACCCTAGCCCGAACCCTAACCATGACCCTTCCCCGAACCCTTCCCCTCACCCGTCCCCTAATTCTAACCCGTACGCTCACACTAACACGCACCCTCACACGTACGCACCCCCTAAAGCGTTGTCTTACCCTTACCTGGACCCTAAACCTTCCCCGTCCCCTAATCCTAACCCTAGACCGAACCCTAAACCTAACCCTTCCCCAAAGCCTTCCCCTAACTCGTCCCCTAATCCTAACCCGTATGCTCACACTAACCCGCACCCTCACACGTACGCTCCCCCTAAACCGTTGTCGTACCCTCACCTGGACCCTAAACCGTCCCCGTCCCCTAACCCTAACCCTAGCTCGAACCCTAACCCTAACCCTTCCCCGAAGCCTTCACGTCACCCGTCACCTAATCCTAACCCGTACCATCACACTACGCACGCCCTCACACATTCGCTCCACCTAAATCATTGTCGTACCCTCACCTGGACCCTAAACCGTCCCCGTCCCCTAATCCTAACCCTAGCCCTAACCCTAACCCTAACCCTTCCCCTAAGCATTCCCCTCACCCGTCCCCTAATCCTAACCCATACGCTCACACTAACCCATGCCCTCACACGTACGCTCCCCCTAAATCGCTGTCGTACCCTCAACTGGACCCGAAACCGTCCCCGTCCCCTAACCCTAACCCTAGTCCGAACCCTAACACTAAGACTTCCCCGAAGCCTTCCCCTCACCCGTCCCCTAATCCTAACCCGTACGCTCACACTAACCCACGCTCTCACACGTACGCTCCCCCTAAACCGCTGTCGTACCCTCACTTGGACCCTAAACCGTCCCCGTCCCCTAACCCTAACCCTAGCCCGAACCCTAAACTTAACCCTTCCCTGAAGCCTACCCCTCACCCGTCCCCTAATCCTAACCTGTACGCTCACACTAACCCACGCTCTCACACGTACGCTCCCCCTAAACCGTTGTCATACCCTCACCTGGACCCTAAACCGTCCCCGTCCCCTAACCCTAACCCTAGCCCGAACCCTAACCCTAACCCTTCCCCGAAGCCTTCCCCTCACCCGTCCACCATTCCTAACACGAACGCTCACACTAACCCGCGCCCTCACACGTACGCTCCCCCTAAACCATTGTCGTACGCTCACCTGGACCCTAAACCGTCCCCGTCCCCTAACCCTAACCCTAGCCCGAACCCTAACCCTAACCCTTCCCCGAAGCCTTCCCCTCACCCGTCCCCTAATCCTAACCCGTACGCTCACACAAACCCACGCGCTCACACGTACACTCGCCCTAAACCGTTGTCGTTCCCTGAACTGGACCCTAAACCGTCCCCATCCCCTAAACCTAACCCTAGCCCGAACCCTAACCCTAACCCTTCCCCGAAGACTTCCCCTCACCCATCCCCTAATCCTAACCCGTACGCTCACACTAACCCACGCCCTCACACGTACGCTCCCCCTAAACCGTTGTCGTACCCTCAACTGGACCCTAAACCGTCCCCGTCCCCTAACCCTAACCCTAGCCTGAACCCTAACCCTAACACTTCCACGAAGCCTTCTCCTCACCCGTCCCCTAATCCTAACCCGTACGCTCATACTAACCCGCGCCCTCACACGTACGCTCCCCCTAAACCGTTGTCGTACCCTCACCTGGACCCTAAATGTTCCCCGACCCCTAACCCAAACCCTAGCCCGAACCCTAACCCTAACCCTTCCCCGAAGCCTTCCCCTCACCCGTCCCCTAATCCTAACCCGTACGCTCACACTAATCCGCGCCTTCACACGTACGCTACAGCAAAACAGTTGTCGTACCCTCACCTGGACCCTAAACCGTCCCCGTCCCCTAACCCTAACCCTAGCCCGAACCCTAACCCTAACCCTTCTCTGAAGCCTTCCCCTCACCCGTCCCCTAATCCTAACACGTATGCTCACACTAACCCACACCCTCACACGTATGCTCTCCCTAAACCGTTGGCATACCCTCACCTGGACCTTAAACCGTCCCCGTCCCCTAAACCTAACCCTAGCCCGAACCCTAAACCTAACCCTTCCCCGAAGCCTTCCCCTCACACGTCCCCTAATCCTAAACCGTACGCTCACACTAACCCGCACCCTCACACGTACGCTCCCCCTAAACCGTTGTTGTACCCTCTCCTGGACCATAAACCGTCCCCGTCCCCTAACCCTAACCCTAGCCAGAACCCTAACCCGAACCCTTCCCCGAAGCCTTCCCCTCACCCGTCCCTAATCCTAAACCGTACGCTCACACTAACACGCGCCCTCACACGTACGCTCCCCCTAAAGCTTTGTCGTACCCTCACCTGGACCCTAACCCGTCCCTGTGCCCTAACCCTTTCCCTAGCCCGAACCCTAACCATGACCCTTCCCCGAACCCTTCCCCTCACCCGTCCCCTAATTCTAACCCGTACGCTCACACTAACACGCACCCTCACACGTACGCACCCCCTAAAGCGTTGTCTTACCCTTACCTGGACCCTAAACCTTCCCCGTCCCCTAATCCTAACCCTAGACCGAAACCTAAACCTAACCCTTCCCCAAAACCTTCCCCTAACTCGTCCCCTAATCCTAACCCGTACGCTCACACTAACCCGCACCCTCACACGTACGGTCCTCCTAAACCGTTGTCGTACCCTCACCTGGACCCTAAACCGTCCCCGTCCCCTAACCCTAACCCTAGACCGAAACCTAACCCTAACCCTTCCCCGAAGACTTCCCCTCACCCGTCCCCTAATCTTAAACCGTACGCTCACACTAACCCACGCCCTCACACGTACGCTCCCCCTAAACCGTTGTCGTACCCTCACCTGGACCCTAAACCGTCCCCGTCCCCTAACCCTAATCCTAGCTCGAACCCTAACCCTAACCCTTCCCCGAAGCCTTCATGTCACCCGTCACCTAATCCTAACCCGTACCATCACACTACGCACGCCCTCACACATTCGCTCCACCTAAATCATTGTCGTACCCTCACCTGGACCCTAAACCGTCCCCGTCCCCTAATCCTAACCCTAGCCCTAACCCTAACCCTAACCCTTCCCCTAAGCATTCCCCTCACCCGTCCCCTAATCCTAACCCGTACGCTCACACTAACCCATGCCCTCACACGTACGCTCCCCCTAAATCGCCGTCGTACCCTCAACTGGACCCGAAACCGTCCCCGTCCCCTAACCCTAACCCTAGTCCGAACCCTAACACTAAGACTTCCCCGAAGCCTTCCCCTCACCCGTCCCCTAATCCTAACCCGTACGCTCACACTAACCCACGCTCTCACACGTACGCTCCCCCTAAACCGCTGTCGTACCCTCAATTGGACCCTAAACCGTCCCCGTCCCCTAACCCTAAGCCTAGCCCGAACCCTAAACTTAACCCTTCCCTGAAGCCTACCCCTCACCCGTCCCCTAATCCTAACCCGTACGCTCACACTAACCCACGCTCTCACACGTACACTCCCCCTAAACCGTTGTCATACCCTCACCTGGACCCTAAACCGTCCCCGTCCCCTAACCCTAACCCTAGCCCGAACCCTAACCCTAACCCTTCCCCGAAGCCTTCCCCTCACCCGTCCACCATTCCTAACACGAACGCTCACACTAACCCGCGCGCTCACACGTACGCTCCCCCTAAACCATTGTCGTACGCTCACCTGGACCCTAAACCGTCCCCGTCCCCTAACCCTAACCCTAGCCCGAACCCTAACCCTAACCCTTCCCCGAAGCCTTCCCCTCACCCGTCCCCTAATCCTAACCCGTACGCTCACACAAACCCACGTGCTCACACGTACACTCGCCCTAAACCGGTGTCGTTCCCTGAACTGGACCCTAAACCGTCCCCATCCCCTAACCCTAACCCAAGCCCGAACCCTAACCCTAACCCTTCCCCGAAGCCTTCCACTCACCCATCCCTAATCCTAACCCGTACGCTCACACTATACAGCCCGCTCACACGTACGCTGCTCCTAAACCGTTGTCGTACCCTCACTTGGACCCTAAACCGTCCCCGTCCCCTAACCCTAACCCTAGGCCGAACCCTAAACCTAAACCTTCCCCAAAGCCTTCCCTTAACCCGTCCCCTAATCCTAACCCGTACGCTCACACTAAGCCGCGCCCTCACATGTACGCTCCCCCTAAACCGTTGTCGTACCCTCACCTGTACCCTAAACCGTCCCCGTCCCCTAACCCTAACCCTAGCCCGAACCCTAACCCTAACCCTTCCCCGAAGCCTTCCCCTCACCCGTCCCCTAATCCTAACCCGTACGCTCACACTAACCCGCGCCCTCACACGTACGCTCCCCCTAAACCGTTGTCGTACCCTCACCTGGACCCTAAAACGTCCCCGTCCCCTAACCCTAACCCTAGCCTGAACCCTAACCCTAACACTTCCACGAAGCCTTCTCCTCACCCGTCCCCTAATCCTAACCCGTACGCTCACACTAACCCGCGCCCTCACACGTACGCTCCCCCTAAACCGTTGTCGTACCCTCACCTGGACCCTAAATGTTCCCCGACCCCTAACCCAAACCCTAGCCCGAACCCTAACCCTAACCCTTCCCCGAAGCCTTCCCCTCACCCGTCCCCTAATCCTAACCCGTACGCTCACACTAATCCGCGCCCACACACGTACGCTACAGCAAAACAGTTGTCGTACCCTCACCTGGACCCTAAACCGTCCCCGTCCCCTAACCCTAACCCTAGCCCGAACCCTAACCCTAACCCTTCTCTGAAGCCTTCCCCACACCCGTCCCCTAATCCTAACCCGTATGCTCACACTAACCCACACCCTCACACGTACGCTTTCCCTAAACCGTCGTCGTACCCTCACATGGACCCTAAACCGTCCCCGTACCCTAACCCTAACCCTAGCCTGGACCCTAACCCTAACCCTTCCCCGAAGCCTTCCCCTCACGCGTCCCCTAATCCTAAACCGTACGATCACACTAACCCGCGCCCTCACACGTACGCTACCCCTAAACCGTTGGCATACCCTCACCTGGACCTTAAACCGTCCCCGTCCCCTAACCCTAACCCTAGCCCGAACCCTAAACCTAACCCTTCCCCGAAGCCTTCCCCTCACCCGTCCCTAATCCTAACCCGTACGCTCACACTAACCCGCGCCCTCACCCGTACACTCCCCCTAAACCGTTGTTGTACCCTCTCCTGGACCCTAAACCGTCCCCGTCCCCTAACTCTAACCCTAGCAAGAACCCTAACCCTAACCCTTCTCCGAAGCCTTCACGTCACCCGTCACCTAATCCTAACCCGTACCACCACACTACGCACGCCCTCACACATTCGCTCCACCTAAACCATTGTCGTACCCTCACCTGGACCCTAAACCGTCCCCGTCCCGTAATCCTAACCCTAGCCCTAACCCTAACCCTAACACTTCCCCGAAGCCTTCCCCTCACCCGTCCCCTAATCCTAACCCGTACGCACACACTAACCCTCGCCATCACACGTACGCTCCCCCTAAACCGTTGTCGTACCCTCACCTGGACCCTAAACCGTCCCCTTCCCCTAACCCTAACCCTAGCCTGAACCCTATCCTAACACTTCTCCGAAGCCTTCCGCTCACCCGTCCCCTAATCCTAACCCGTACGCTCACACTAACACGCACCCTCACACGTACGCTCCCCCTAAAGCGTTGTCTTACCCTTACCTGGACCCTAAACCGTCCCCGTCCCCTAACCCTAACCCTAGCCCGAACCCTATCCCTAACACTTCCCCGAAGCCTTCCCCTCACCCGTCCCCGAATCCTAATCCGTACGCTCACACTAACCCACGCCCTCACACGTACGCTCCCCTTAAACCGTTGTCGTACCCTCACCTGGACCCTAAACCGTCCCCGTCCCCTAACCCTAACCCTAGCCCGAACCCTAACCCTAACCCTTCCCCGAAGCCTTCACGTCACTCGTCACCTAATCCTAACCCGTACCATCACACTACGCACGCCCTCACACATTCGCTCCACCTAAACCATTGTCGTACTCTCACCTGGACCCTAAACCGTCCCCGTCCTCTAACCCTAACCCTAACCCTAACCCTAACCCTAACCCTAACCCTTCCCCAAAGCCTTCCCCTCACCCATCCCCTAATCCTAACACGTACGCTCACACTAACCCGCGTCCTCACACGTACGCTCCCCCTAAAGCGTTGTCGTACCCTCACCTGGACCCTAAACCATCCCCGTCCCCTAACCCTAACCCTTCCCCGAAGCCTTCCGCTCACCCGCCCCTAATCCTAACCCGTACGCTCACACTAACCTGCGCCCTCAAACATACGCTCCCCCTAAACCGTTTTCATACCCTCAACTGGACCCTAAACCGTCCCCGTCCCCTAACCCTAACCCTAGCCCGAACCCTATCCCTAACCCTTCCCCGAAACCTTCCCCTCACCCGTCCCCTAATCCTAACCCGTACGCTCACACTATACCGCGCCCTTACACGTACGCTACCCCTAAACCGCTGTCGTACCCTCAACTGGACCCTAAACCGTCCCCATCCCCTAAACCTAATCCTAGCCCGAAGCCTAACCCTAACCCTTCCTCGAAGCATTCCCCTCACCCGTCCCCTAATCCTAACCCGTACGCTCACACTAACCTGCACCCTCACACGTACGCTCCCCCTAATCCGTTGTCGTACCCTTACCTGGACCCTACACCGTCCCCGTCCCCTAACCCTAACCCTAGCCCGAACCCTATCCCTAATTCTTCCCCGAAGCCTTCCCCTCACCCGTCCCCTAATCCTAACCCGTACGCTCACACTAACCCATGCCCTCACACGTACGCTCCCCCTAAATCGCTGTCGTACCCTCAACTGGACCCGAAACCGTCCCCCTCCCCTAACCCTAACCCTAGCCCGAACCGTAACCCTAACACTTCCCCGAAGCCTTCCACTCAACCGTCCCCTAATCCTAACCCGTACGCTCACACTAACCCGCGCCCTCACAGGTACGCTCCCCCTAAACCGTTGTGGTACCCTCACCTGGACCCTAAACGGTCCCTGTCCCATAACCCTAACCCTAGCCCGAACCCTAACCCTGACACTTCCACAAAATCTTCCCCTCACCCGTCCCCTAATCCTAACCCGTACGCTCACACTAACCCGCGCCCTCACACGTACGCTCCCCCTAAACCCGTCGTACACTCAATTGGACCCGAAACCATCCCCGTTCCCTAACCCTAACCCTAGCCCGAACCCTAACCCTAACACTTCCCCGAAGCCTTCTCCTCACCCGTCCCCTAATCCTAACCCGTACGCTCACACTAACCCACGCCCTCACACATACAAACCCCCTAAAGCGTTGTCGTACCCTCACCTATAAACTAAACCGTCTCCGTCCCCTAACCCTAACCCTAGCCCGAACCCTAACCCTAACCGTTCCCCAAAGCCTTCCCCTAACCCGTCCCCTAATCCTAACACGTAAGCTCACACTATACAGCCCGCTCACACCTACGCTGCCCCTAAACCGTTGTCCTACCCTCACCTGGACCCTAAACCGTACCCATCCCCTAACCCTAACCCTAGCCCGAACCCTAACGCTAACCCTTCCCCGAAGCCTTCCCCTCACCCGTCCCCTAATCCTAACCTGTACGCTCACACTAACCTGCGCCCTCACACGTACGCTCCCCCTAAACCGTTGTCGTACCCTCACCTGGACCCTAAATGGTCCCCGACCCCTAACCCAAACCCTAGCCGGAACCCTAACCCTAACACTTCCCCGAAGCCTTGCCTCACTCGTCCCGTAAAACTAACCCGTACGCTCACACTAACCTGAGCCCTCACACGTATGCTCCCCCAAAACACTTGTCGTACCCTCACCTGGACCCTAAACCGTACCCGTCCCCTAACACTAACCCTAGCCCGAACCCTAACCCTAACCCTTCTCCGAAGCCTTCCCCTCACCCGTCCCCTAATCCTAACCCGTATGCTCACACTAACCCACGCCCTCACTCGTACGCTCTCCCTAATCCATCGTCGTACCCTCACATGGACCCTAAACCGTCCCCGTACCCTAACCCTAACCCTAGCCCGAACCCTAACCCTAACCTTTCCCCGAAGCATTCCCCTCAACCGTCCCCGAATCCTAACCCGTACGCTGACACTAACCCACGCGCTCACACGTATGCTCCCCCTCAATCGTTGTCGTACCCTCACCTGGACCCTAAACCGTCTCCGTCCCCTAACCCTAACCCTAGCCCGAACACTAACCCTAACACTTCCCCGAAGCCTTCCCCTCACCCATCCCCTAATCCTAACCCGTACGCTCACGCTACCCCGCGCCCTCACACGAACGGTCCCCCTAAACTGTTGTCGTACCCTCACCTGGACCCTAAACCGTCCCCCTCCCCTAACCCTAATCCTAGCCCGAACCCTAGCCCTAACACTTCCCCGAAGTCTTCCCCTCACCCGTCCCCTAATCCTAACCCGTATGCTCACACTAACCCGCGCCCTCACACGTACGCTACCGCTAAAGCATTGTCGTACCCTCACCTGGACCCTAAAACGTCCCCGTCCCCTAACCCTAACCCTACCCCGAAGCCTTCCCTTCACCCGGCCCCTAATCCTAACCCGTACGCTCACACTAACCCGCGCCCTCACACGAAAGCTCCCCCTAAACCGATGTCGTACCCTCACCTGGACCCTGAACCGTCCCCGTCCCCTAACACTAACCCTAGTCCGAACCCTAACCCTAACCCTTCCCCGAAGCCTTCCCCTCACCCGTCCCCTAATCCTAACCCGTACGCTCACACTAAAGAGCCCGCTCACACGTACGCTGCCCCTAAACCGTTGTGGTACCCTCACCTGGACCCTAAACCGTCCCCATCCCCTAACCCTAACCCTACCCAAACCCTAACCCTAACCCGTCCCCGAAGCCTTCCCCTCTACCGTCCCCTAATCCTAACCCGTACGCTCACACTAACCCGTGCCCTCACACGTACACTCCCTCTAAACAGTTTTCGTAGCCTCACCTGTACCCTAAACCGTCCCCGTCCCCTAACCCTAACCCTAGCCCGAACCCTAGCCCTAACCCTTCCCCGAAGCCTTCCCCTTACCCGTCCCACAATCCTAACCCGTACGCTCACACTAACCCGCGCCCTCACATGTACGCTCCCTCTAAACCGTTGTCGTACCCTCACCTGGACCCTAAATCGTCCCCGTCCCCTAACCCTAACCCTAGCCCGAACCCTAACCCTAACACTTCCCCGAAGCCTTCCACTCACCCGTCCCACAATCCTAACCCGTACGCTCACACTAACCCGCGCCCTGAAACGTACGCTCCCCGTAAACCATTGTAGTACCCTCACCTGGACCCTAAACCGTCCCCGTCCCCTAACCCTAAACCTAGCTCGAACCCTAACCCTAACCCTTCCCCAAAGCCTTCCCCTAAGCCGTCCCCTAATCCTAACCCGTGTGCTCACACTAACCCGCGCCCTCACATATACGCTCCCCCTAAAGCGTTGTCGTACCCTCACCTGGACCCTAAAACGTCCCCGTCCCCTAACCCTAACCCTACCCCGAAGCCTTCCCCTCACCCGGCCCGTAATTCTAACCCGTACGCTCACACTAACCCGCGCCCTCACACGTACGCTCCCCCTAAACCGTTGTCGTACCCTCACCTGTACCCTAAACCCTCCCCATCCCCTAACCTTAACCCTAGTCCGATCCCTAACCCTAACCCTTCCCCGAAGCCTTCCCCTCACCCATCCCCTAATTCTAACCCGTATGCTCACACTAACCCGAGCTCTCACACTTACGCTCCCCCTAAACCGTTGTCGTACCCTCACCTGGACCCTAAACCGTCCGCATCCCCTAACCCTAACCTTAGCCCGAACCCTAACCCTAACCCTTCCCCGAAGCCTTCCCCTCAACCGTCCCCTAATCCTAACCCGTACGCTCATACTAACCCGCGCGCTCACACGTACGCTCCCCTTCAACCGATGGCGTACCCTCACCTGGACCCTAAACCGTCTCCGTCCCCTAAACCGAACCCTAGCCCGAACCCTAACCCTAACACTTCCCCGAAGCCTTCCCCTAACCCATCCCCTAATCCTAACCCATAGGTTCACACTAACCTGCTGCCTCACACGTACGGTCTCCCTAAACCGTTGTCGTACCCTCACCTGGACCCTAAACGGTCCCCGTCCCCTAACCCAAACCCTAGCCCGAACCCTAACCCTAACCCTTCCCCGAAGCCTTCCCCTCACCCGTCCCCTAATCCTAACCCGTACGCTCACACTAACCCGCGCCCTCACACGTACGCTCCCTCTAAACCGTTGTCGTACCCTCACCTGGACCCTAAACCGTCCCCGTCTCCTAAACCTAACCCTAGCCCGAACCCTAACACTAAAACTTCCCCGAAGCCTTCCCCTCACCCGTCCCCTAATCCTAACCCGTACGCTCACACTAACCCACGCTCTTACACGTACTCTCCCCCTAAACCATTGTCGTACAATCACCTGGACCCTAAACCGTCCCCGTCCCCTAACCCTAACCCTAGCCCGAACCCTAACCCTAACTCTTCCCCGAAGACATCCCCTCACCCGTCGCCTAATCCTTACCCGTACGCTCACACTAACCGGCGCCCTCACACGTTCGCTCCCCCTAAACCATTGTCGTACCCTCACCTGGACCCTAAACCGTCCCCATCCCCTAACCCTAACCCTACCCCGAACCTTAACCCTAAACATTCCCCGAAGCCTTCCCCTCACACGTCCCCTAATCCTAACCCGTACACTCACACTAACCCATGTCTTTTCACGTACGCTCCCCGTAAACCGTTGTCGTACCCTCACCTGGACCCTAAACCGTCCCCGTCCCCTAACCCTAACCCTACCCTGAACTCTAACCCTAAACCTTCCCCAAAGCCTTCCCCTAACCCGTCCCCTAATCCTAACCCATACGCTCACACTAACCCGCGCCCTCACACGTACGCTCCCCCTAAACCGTTGTCGTACCCTCACCTGGACCCTAAACAGTCCCCGTCCCCTAACCCTAACCCTACCCTGAACTCTAACCCTAAACCTTCCCCAAAGCCTTCCCCTAACCCGTCCCCTAATCCTAACCTGTATGCTCACACTATCCCGCGCCCTCACACGTACGCTCCCCCTAAAGCGTTGTCGTACCCTCACCTGGACCCTAAACCGTCCCCATCCCCTAACCCTAACCCTAGCCCGAACCCTAACCCTAACACTTCCCTGAAGCCTTCCGCTCACCGGTCCCCTAATCCTAAACCGTACGCTCACACTATTCAGCTCGCTCACACGTACGCTGCCCCTAAACCGTTGTGGTACCCTCACCTGGACCCTAAACCGTCCCCATCCCCTAACCCTAACCCTACCCAAACCCTAACCCTAAACCGTCCCCGAAGCCTTCCCCTCACCCATCCCCTAATCCTAAACCGTATGCTCACACTAACCCGTGCCCTCACACGTACGCTCCCCCTAAACCATGGTCGTACCCTCACCTGGACCCTAAACCGTCCCCGTCCCCTAACCCTAACCCTAGCCCGAACCCTAACCCTAAACCGTCCCCGTCCCCTAACCCTAACCCTAGCCCAAACCCTAACCCTAACCCTTCCCCGAAGCCTTCCCCTCACCCGTCCCCTAATCCTAGCCCGTACGCTCGCACGAACCCGCGCCCTAACACGTACGCTCCCCCTAAACCGTTGTCGTACCCTCACCTGGACCCTAAACTGTCCCCTTCCCCTAAACCTAACCCTAGCCCGAACCCTAACCCTAACCCTTCCCCGAAGCCTTCCCCTCACCCGTCCCCTAATCCTAACCCGTACGCTCACACTAAACAGCCCGCTCACACGTACGCTGCCCCTAAACCGTTGTGGTACCCTCACCTGGACCCTAAACCGTCCCCATCCCCTAACCCTAACCCTACCCAAACCCTAACCCTAACCCGTCCCCGAAGCCTTCCCCCAACCCGTCCCCTAATCCTAACCTGTATGCTCACACTATCCTACGCCCTCACACGTACGCTCCCCCTAAAGCGTTGTCGTACCCTCACCTGGACCCTAAAACGTCCCCGACCCCTAACACTAACCCTTCCCCGAAGCCTTCCCCTCACCCGGCCCCTAATTCTAACCCGTACGCTCACACTAACCCGCGCCCTCACACGTACGCTCCCCCTAAACCGTTGTCGTACCCTCACCTGGACCCTAAACACTCCCCATCGCCTAACCTTAACCCTAGTCCGATCCCTAACCCTAACACTTCCCCGAAGCCTTCCCCTCACCCGTCCCCTAATTCTAACCCTTACGCTCACACTAAAACGCGCCCTCACACTTACGCTCCCCCTACACCGTTGTCGTACCCTCACCTGGTCCCTAAACCGTCCCCGTGCCCTAACCCTAACCGTAACCCGAACCCTAACCCTAACCCTTCCCCGAAGCCTTCCCCTCACCCATCCCCTAATCCTAACCCGTAGGCTCACACTCACCCGCGCCCTCACACGTACGCTCCCCCTAAACCGTTGTCGTACCCGCCCCTGGACTCTAAACCGTCCCCGTCCCCTAAACCTAACCCTAGCCCGTACCCTAACCCTAACCCTTCCCCGAAGCCTTCCCCTCACCCGTCCCCTAATCCTAACCCGTACGCTCACACTATCCAGTCCGCTCACACGTACGCTGCCCCTAAACCGTTGTCGTACCCACACCTGGACCCTAAACCGTCCCCATCCTCTAACCCTAACCCTAGCCCGAACCCTAACCCTAAACCTTCCCCGAAGCCTTCCTCTCACCCGTCCCCTAATCCTAACCCGTACGCTCACACTAAACAGCGCGCTCACACGTACGCTGCCCCTAAACCGTTGTGGTACCCTCACCTGGACCCTAAACCGTCCCCATCCCCTAACCCTAACCCTACACAAACCCTAACCGTAACCCGTCCCCGAAGCCTTCCCCTCACCCATCCCCTAATCCTAACCCGTATGCTCACACTAACCTGTGCCCTCAAACGTACGCTCACCCTAAACCGTGGTCGTACCCTCAACTGGACCCTAAACCGTCCACGTCCCCTAACCCTAACCCTAGCCCGAGCCCTAACACTAACCCTTCCCCGAAGCCTTCCCCTCAACCGTCCCCTAATCCTAACCCGTACGCTGACAGTAACCCACGCGCTCACACTTACGCTCCCCCTCGACCGTTGTCGTTCCCTCACCTGGACCCTAAACCGTCTCCGTCCTCTAACCCTAACCCTAGCCAGAACCCTAACCCTAACCCTTCCCCGAAGCCTTCACCTCACCCATCCCCTAATCCTAACCGGTACGCTCACACTAACCCGCGCCCTCACACGAACGGTCCCCCTAAACCGTTGTCGTACCCTCATCTGGACCCTAAACCGTCCCCCTCCCCTAACCCTAACCCTAGCCCGAACCCTAACCCTAAACCTTCCCCGAAGCCTTCCCCTCACCCGTCCCCTAATCCTAACCCGTACGCTCACACTAACCCACGCCCTCACACGTACGCTCCCCCTAAAGCGTTGTCGTACCATAACCTGGACCCTAAACCGTCCCCGTCCCCTAACCCTAACCCTAGCCCGAAACCTAACCCTAACGCTTCCCCGAAGCCTTCCCATCACCCGTCCCCTAATCCTAACCCGTACGCTCACACTAACCCGCGCCCTCACACGTACACTCCCCCTAAACCGTTGTCGTACCTTCACCTGGACCCTAAACCTTCCCCATCCCCTAACCCTAATCCTAGCTCAAACCCTAACCCTACCCCTTCCCCGAAGTCTTCCCCTCACACATCCCCTAATCCTAACCCGTATGCTCACACTAACCTGCGCCCTCACACGTACGCACCCCCTAAACCGTTGTCGTACCCTCACCTGGACCCTAAACCGTCCCAGTACCATAACCACACCCTTCCCCGAACACTAACCCTAACCCTTCCCCGAAGTCTTCCCCTCACCCGTCCCCTAATCCTAACTCGTACGCTCACACTAACCCGCGCCCTCACGTACGCTCCCCCTAAACCGTTGTCGTACCCTCACCTGGACCTTAAACCATCCCCGTCCCCTAACCCTTACCCTAGCCTGAACCCTAACCCTAACATTTCCCCGAAGCCTTCCCCTCACCCGTCCCCAAGCCTAACCCGTACGCTCACACTAACCCGCGCCCTCACACGTACACTCCCCCTAAACCGTTGTCGTACCCTCACCTGGACCCTAAGCCGTCCCCATCCCCTAACCCTAACCCTAGCTCAAACACTAAACCTACCCCTTCCCCGAAGTCTTCCCCTTACACATCCCCTAATCCTAAACCGTACGCTCACACTAACCCGCGCCCCCACACGTACGCACCCCCTAAACCGTTGTCGTACCCTCACCTGGACCCTAAACCGTCCCAGTAACCTAACCCTAACCCTAGCCCGAACCCTAACCCTAAACCTTCCCCGAAGCCTTCCCCTCACCCGTCCCCTAATCCTAACCCGTACGCTCACACTAACCCGCGCCCTCACACGTACGCTCCCTCTAAACCGTTGTCGTACCCTCACCTGGATCCTAAACCGTCCCCGTCCCCTAACCCTAACCCTAGCCCGAACCCTAACCCTAAACCTTCCCCGAAACCTTCCCCTCAACCGTCCCCTAATCCTAACCCGTACGCTGACACTAACCCACGCGCTCACACTTACGCTCTCCCTCAACTTTTGTCGTTCCCTCACCTGGACCCTAAACCGTCTCCGTCCTCTAACCTTAACCCTAGCCAGAACCCTAACCCTAACCCTTCCCCGAAGCCTTCCCCTCACCCATCCCCTAATCCTAACCCGTACGCTCACACTCACCTGCGCCCTCACACGAACGGTCCCCCTAAACCGTTGTCGTACCCTCATCTGGACCCTAAACCGTCCCCCTTCCCTAACTCTAACCCTAGCCCGAACCCTAACCCTAACCCTTCCCCGAAGCCTTCCCCTCACCCGTCCCCTAATCCTAACCTGTACGCTCACACTAACCCACGCCCTCACACGTACGCTCCCCCTAAAGCGTTGTCGTACGCTCACCTGGACCCTAAACCGTCCCAGTACCCTAACCCTAACCCTAGCCCGAACCCTAACCCTAACCCTTCCCCGAAGCCTTCCCCTCACCCGTCCCCTAATACTAACCCGTGCGCTCACACTAATCAACCCTCTCACACGTACGCCGCCCCTAAACCGTTGTCGTACACTCACCTGGACCCTAAACCGTCCCCGTACCCTAACCCTAACCCTAGCCCGAACCCTAACCCTAACCCTTCCCCGAAGCCTTCCCCTCACCCGTCCCCTAATCCTAACCCGTACGCTCACACTAACCTGCGCCCTCAAACGTACGCTCCCCCTAAACCGTTGTCGTACCCTCACCTGGACCCTAAACCGTCCCGTCCCCTAACCCTAACCCTAGCCCGAACCCTAAACCTAACAGTTCCCCGAAGCCTACCCCTCACCGTTCCCCTAATCCTAATCCGTACGCTCACACTAACCCGTGCCCTCACACGTACTCTCCCCCTAAACCGTTGTCGTACCCTCACCTGGACCCTAAAACGTCCCCGTCCCCTAACCCTAGCCCGAAAACTAACCCTAACCCTTCCCCGAAACCTTCCCCTCACCCGTCCTCTAATCCTAACCCGTATGCTCACACTAACCCGCGCCCTCACATGTACGCTCCCCCTAAACCGTTGTCGTACCCTCACCTGGACCCTAAACCGTCCCCGTCCCCTAACCCTAACCCTAGCCCGAACCCTAACCCTAACCCTTCCCTGAAACCTTCCCCTCACCCGTCCCCTAATCCTAACCCGTACGCTCACACTAACCCGCGCCCTCACACGTACCCTCCCCCTAAAGCGTTGTCATACCCTCACCTGGACCCTTAACCGTCCCCGTCCCCTAACCCTTACCCTAGCCCGAACCCTAACCGTAACCCTTCCCCGAAGCCTTCCCCTCACCCGTCCCATAATCCTAACCCGTACGCTCACACTAACCCATGCCCTCACACGTACGCACCCCCTAAAGCGTTGTCGTACCCTCACCTGGACCCTAAACCGTCCCCGTCCCCTAACCCTAACCCTTGCCCGAACCCTAACCCTAACACTTCCCTGTAGTCTTCCCCTCACCCGTCCCCTAATCCTAACCAGTACGCTCACACTAATCAACCCGCTCACACGTACGCCGCCCCTAAACCGTTGTCGTACCCTCACCTGGACCCTAAACCGTCCCCGTACCCTAACCCTAACCCTAGCCCGAAACCTAACCCTAACGCTTCCCCGAAGCCTTCCCATCACCCGTTCCCTAATCCTAACCCGTACGCTCACACTAACCCACGTCTTCACACGTACACTCCCCCTAAACCGTTGTCGTACCCTCACCTGGACCCTAAACCTTCCCCATCCCCTAACCTTAATCGTAGCTCAAACCCTAACCCTACCCCATCCCCGAAGTCTTCCCCTCACACATCCCCTAATACTAACCCTTATGCTCACACTAAGCCGTGCCCTCACACGTACGCACCCCCTAAACCGTTGTCGTACCCTCACCTGGACCCTAAACCGTCCCAGTACCATAACCAAACCCTTCCCCGAACCCTAACCCTAACCCTTCCCC
Organism: Leucopleurus acutus; assembly: GCF_964270905.1. Lineage (NCBI taxonomy): Eukaryota > Metazoa > Chordata > Mammalia > Artiodactyla > Delphinidae > Leucopleurus > Leucopleurus acutus. Next base: position 687,273 of record NW_028139198.1, read on the forward strand.
GAAGTCTTCCCCTCACCCGTCCCCTAATCCTAACTCGTACGCTCACACTAACCCGCGCCCTCACGTACGCTCCCCCTAAACCGTTGTCATACCCTCACCTGGACCTTAAACCATCCCGGTCCCATAACCCTTACCCTAGCCTGAACCCTAACCCTAACATTTCCCCGAAGCCTTCCCCTCACCCGTCCCCTAAGGCTAACCCGTACGCTCACACTAACCCGCGCCCTCACACGTACACTCCCCCTAAACCGTTGTCGTACCCTCACCTTGACCCTATACCGTCCCAGTACCCTAACCCTAACCCTAGCCCGAACCCTAACCCTAAACCTTCCCCGAAGCCTTCCCCTCACCCGTCCCCTAATCCTAACCCGTACGCTCACACTAACCCGCGCCCTCACACTTACGCTCCCCCAAAATCGTTGTCGTACACTCACCTGGACCCTAAACCGTCCCCGTCCCCTAACCCTAACCCTAGCCCGAACCCTAACCCTAATCCTTCCTCGAAGCCTTCCCCTCAACCGTCCCCTAATCCTAAACCGTACGCTCACACTAACCCGCGCCCTCACACGTACGCTCCCTCTACACCGTTGTCGTACCCTCACCTGGACCCTAAACCGTCCCCGTCCCCTAACCCTAACCCTAGCCCGAACCCTAACCCTAACCCTTCCCCGAAACCTTCCCCTCAACCGTCCCCTAATCCTAACCCGTACGCTCACACTAACCCATGCGCTCACACTTACGCTCCCCCTCAACCGTTGTCTTTCCCTCACCTGGACCCTAAACCGTCTCCGTCCTCTAACCCTAACCCTAGCCAGAACCCTAACGCTAACACTTCCCCGAAGACTTCCCCTCACCCGTCCCCTAATCCTAATCCGTACGCTCACACTAACCCGCACCCTCACACGTACGCTCCCTCTAAACCGTTGTCGTACCCTCACGTGGACCCTAAACCGTCCCCATTCCCTAACCCTAACCCTAGCCCGAACCCTAACCCTAACTCTTCCCCGAAGCTTTCCCCTCACCCGTACCCCAATCCTAACCCGTACGCTCACACTAACCCGCGCCCTCACACGTACGCTCCCCCTAAACCATTGTCGTACCCTCACCTGGACCCTAAACCGTTCCCGTCCCCTAACCCTAACCCTAGCCCGAACCCTAACCCTAACCCTTCCCCGAAGCCTTCCCCTCACCCGTCCCCTAATCCTAACCCGTACGCTCACACTAAACCACGTCTTCACACGTACGCTCCCCCTAAACCGTTGTCGTACACTCACCTGGACCCTAAATCGTCCCCGTCCCCTAATCCTAACCCTAGCTCGAACCCTCACCCTAACCCTTCCCCGAAGCCTTCCCTTCACCCGTCCCCTAATCCTAACCCGTACGCTCACACTAACCCGCGCCCTCAAACGTACGCTCCCCCTAAACCGTTGTCGTACCCTCACCTGGACCGTAAACCTTCCCCGTCCCCTAACCCTAACCCTACCCTGAACCCTAACCCTAAACCTTCCCCAAAGCCTTCCCCTAACCCGTCCCCTAATCCTAACCTGTATGCTCACACTAACCCGCGCCCTCACACGTACGCACCCCCTAAAGCGTTGTCGTACCCTCACCTAGACCCTAAAACGTCCCCGACCCCTAACCCTAACACTTCCCCGAAGCCTTCCCCTCACCCGGCCCCTAATTCTAACCCGTACGCTCACACTAAAATGCGCCCTCACACTTACGCTCCCCCTACACCGTTGTCGTACCCTCACCAGGACCCTAAACACTCCCCATCCCCTGACCTTAACCCTAGTCCGATCCCTAACCCTAACCCTTCCCCGAAGCCTTCCCCTAACCCGTCCCCTAATCCTAACCCGTATGCTCACACTAACCCGCGCCCTCACACGTACGCTCCCCCTAAAGCGTTGTCCTACCCTCACCGGGACCCTAAAACGTCCCCGTCCCCTAACCCTAACCCTAGCCCGAACCCTAACCCTAACACTTCCCCGAAGCCTTCCCCTCACCCGTCCCCTAAAACTAACCCGTAAGCTCACACTATCCAGCCCGCTCACACGTACGCTGCCCCTCAACTGTTGTCGTACCCTCACCGGGACCCTAAACCGTCCCCATCCCCTAACCCTAACCCTAGCCCGAACCCTAACCCTAACCCTTACCCGAAGCCTTCCCCTCACCCGTCCCCTAATCCTAACCTGTATGCTCACACTAACCTGCGCCCTCACACGTACGCTCCCCCTAAACCGTTGTCGTACCCTCACCTGGACCCTAAATGTTCCCCGACCCCTAACCCAAACCCTAGCCCGAACCCTAACCCTAACACTTCCCCGAAGCCTTGCCTCACTCGTCCCCTAAAACTAACCCGTACGCTCACACTAACCTGAGCCCTCACACGTACGCTCCCCCAAAACAGTTGTCGTACCCTCACCTGGACCCTAAACCGTCCCTGTCCCCTAACACTAACCCTAGCCCGAACCCTAACCCTAAACCTTCTCTGAAGCCTTCCCCTCACCCGTTCCCTAATCCTAAACCCTATGCTCACACTAACCCACGCCCTCACTCGTACGCTCTCCCTAATCCATCGTCGTACCCTCACATGGACCCTAAACCGTCCCCGTACCCTAACCCTAACCCTAGCCCGAACCCTAACCCTAAGCTTTCCCCGAAGCATTCCCCTCAACCGTCCCCAAATCCTAACCCGTACGCTGACACTAACCCACGCGCTCACACGTACGCTCCCCCTCAATCGTTGTCGTACCCTCACCTGGACCCTAAACCGTCTCCGTCCCCTAACCCTAACCCTAACCAGAACACTAACCCTAACACTTCCCCGAAGCCTTCCCCTCACCCGTCCCCTAATCCTAACCCGTACGCTCACACTAACCCGCGCCCTCACACGTACGCTCCCCCTAAAGCGTTGTCGTACCCTCACCTGGACCCTAAACCATCCCCGTCCCCTAACCCTAACCCTTCCCCGAAGCCTTCCGCTCACCCGTCCCCTAATCCTAACCCGTACGCTCACACTAACCTGCGCCCTCAAACATACGCTCCCCCTAAACCGTTGTCATACCCTCACCTGGACCCTAAACCGTCCCCGTACCCTAACCCTAACCCTAGCCCGAACCCTATCCCTAACCCTTCCCCGAAACCTTCCCCTCACCCGTCCCATAATCCTAACCCGTACGCTCAGAGTATCCCACGCCCTTACACGTACGCTACCCCTAAACCGCTGTCGTACCCTCACCTGGACCCTAAACCGTCCCCGTCCCATAAACCTAATCCTAGCCCGAACCCTAACCCTAACCCTTCCCCGAAGCATTCCCCTCACCCGTCCCCTAATCCTAACCCGTACGCTCTCACTAACCTGCACCCTCACACGTACGCTCCCACTAATCCGTTGTCGTACCGTTACCTGGACCCTACACCGTCCCCGTCCCCTAACCCAAACCTTAGCCCGAACCCTATCCCTAATTCTTCCCCGAAGCCTTCCCCTCACCCGTCCCCTAATCCTAACCCGTACGCTCATACTATCCCATGCCCTCACACGTACGCTCCCCCTAAATCGCTGTCGTACCCTCAACTGGACCCGAAACCGTCCCCCTCCCCTAACCCTAACCCTAGCCCGAACCCTAACCCTAACCCTTCCCCGAAGCCTTCCACTCAACCGTTCCCTAATCCTAAACCGTACGCTCACACTAACCCGTGCCCTCACAGGTACGCTCCGCCTAAACCGTTGTCGTACCCTCACCTGGACCCTAAACTGTCCCTGTCCCATAACCCTAACCCTAGCCCGAACCCTAACCCTGACACTTCCACAAAATCTTCCCCTCACCCGTCCCCTAATCCTAACCCGTACGCTCACACTAACCCGCGCCCTCACACGTACGCTCCCCCTAAACCCCTGTCGTACCCTCAATTGGACCCGAAACCATCCCCGTTCCCTAACCCTAACCCTAGCCCGAACCCTAACCCTAACACTTCCCCGAAGCCTTCTCCTCACCCGTCCCGTAATCCTAACCCGTACGCTCACACTAACCCACGCCCTCACACGTACACTCCCCCTAAAGCGTTGTCGTACCCTCACCTATAAACTAAACCGTCCCCGTCCCCTAACCCTAACCCTAGCCCGAACCCTAACCCTAACCGTTCCCCAAAGCCTTCCCCTAACCCGTCCCCTAATCCTAACCCGTATGCTCACACTAACCCGCGCCCTCACACGTACGCTCCCCCTAAAGCGTTGTCCTACCCTCACCGGGACCCTAAAACGTCCCCGTCCCCTAACCCTAACCCTAGCCCGAACCCTAACCCTAACACTTCCCCGAAGCCTTCCCCTCACCCGTCCCCTAAAACTAACCCGTAAGCTCACACTATCCAGCCCGCTCACACGTACGCTGCCCCTAAACTGTTGTCGTACCCTCACCGGGACCCTAAACCGTCCCCATCCCCTAACCCTAACCCTAGCCCGAACCCTAACCCTAACCCTTACCCGAAGCCTTCCCCTCACCCGTCCCCTAATCCTAACCTGTATGCTCACACTAACCTGCGCCCTCACACGTACGCTCCGCCTAAACCGTTGTCTTACCCTCACCTGGACCCTAAATGTTCCCCGACCCCTAACCCAAACCCTAGCCCGAACCCTAACCCTAACACTTCCCCGAAGCCTTGCCTCACTCGTCCCCTAAAACTAACCCGTACGCTCACACTAACCTGAGCCCTCACACGTACGCTCCCCCAAAACAGTTGTCGTACCCTCACCTGGACCCTAAACCGTCCCTGTCCCCTAACACTAACCCTAGCCCGAACCCTAACCCTAAACCTTCTCTGAAGCCTTCCCCTCACCCGTTCCCTAATCCTAAACCCTATGCTCACACTAACCCACGCCCTCACTCGTACGCTCTCCCTAATCCATCGTCGTACCCTCACATGGACCCTAAACCGTCCCCGTACCCTAACCCTAACCCTAGCCCGAACCCTAACCCTAAGCTTTCCCCGAAGCATTCCCCTCAACCGTCCCCAAATCCTAACCCGTACGCTGACACTAACCCACGCGCTCACACGTACGCTCCCCCTCAATCGTTGTCGTACCCTCACCTGGACCCTAAACCGTCTCCGTCCCCTAACCCTAACCCTAACCCGAACACTAACCCTAACACTTCCCCGAAGCCTTCCCCTCACCCATCCCCTAATCCTAACCCGTACGCACACGCTAACCCGCGCCCTCACACGAACGGTCCCCCTCAACCGTTGTCGCACCCTCACCTGGACCCTAAACCGTCCCCCTCCCCTAACCCTAATCCTAGCCCGAACCCTAACCGTAACACTTCCCCGAAGCCTTCCCCTCACCCGTCCCCTAATCCTAACCTGTACGCTCACACTAACACACCCCCTCACACGTACGCTCCCCATAAAGCGTTGTCGTACCCTCACCTGGACCCTAAAACGTCCCCGTCCCCTAACCCTAACCCTAGCCCGAACCCTAGCCCGAACACTTCCCCGAAGCCTTCCCCTCACCCGTCCCCTAATCCTAACCCGTTCGCTAACACTAACACGCGCCCTCACACGTACGCTCCCACTAAAGCGTTGTCTTACCCTCACCTGGACCCTAAACCATCCCCGTCCCCTAACCCTAACCATAGGCCGAACCCTAAACCTAACCCTTCCCCACAGCCTTCCCCTAACTCGTCCCCTAATCCTAACCCGTACGCTCACACAAACCCACGGCCTCACACGTACGCTCCCCCTAAACCGTTGTTGTACCCTCTCCTGGACCCTAAACCGTCCCCGTCCCCTAACCCTAACCCTAGCCATAACCCTAACCCTATACCTTCCCCGAAGCCTTCCCCTCACCCGTCCCCTAATCCTAACCCGTACACTCACACTAACACGCGCCCTCACACGTATGCACCCCCTAAAGCACTGTTGTACCCTCACCTGGACCCTAAACTGTCCCCGTCCCCTTACCGTAACCCTAGCCCGAACCCCAAACCTAACCCTTCGCCGAAGCCTTCCCCTCACCCGTCCCCTAATCCTAACCCGTACGCTCACACTAACCCATGCCCTCACACGTACGCTCCCCCTAAATCGCTGTCATACCCTCTACTGGACCCGAAACCGTCCCCGTCCCCTAACCCTAACCCTAGCCCCAACCCTAACACTAACCCTTCCCCGAAGCCTTCCCCTCACCCGACCCCTAATCCTAACCCGTACGCTCACACTAACCCTCACCCTCACAGGTATGCTCCCCCTAAACCGTTGTTGTACCCTCACCTGGACCCTAAACCGTCCCCGTCCCATAACACTAACCCTAGCCCGAAACCTAACCCTAACCCTACCCCGAAGCCTTCCCCTCACCCGTCCCCAAATCCTAACCCGTACGCTCACACTAACCTGTGCCCTCACACGTACGCTCCCCCTAATCCTTTGTCGTAACCTTACCTGGACCCTACACCGTCCACGTCCCCTAACCCTAACCCTAGCCCGAACCCTATCCCTAATCCTTCCCCGAAGTCTTCCCCTCACCCGTCCCCTAATCCTAACCCGTACGCTCACACTGACCCATGCCCTCACACGTACGCTCCCCCTAAACCGTTGTCGTACACTCAACTGGACCCAAAACAGTCCCCGTCCCCTAACCCTAACCCTAGCCCGAACCCTAACCCTAACACTTCCCCGAAGACTTCCCCTCACCCGTCCCCGAATCCTAACCCATACGCTCACACTAACCCACGCCCTCACACGTACGCTCCCCATAAACCGTTGTCGTACCCTAGCCTGGACCCTAAACATTCCCCGTCCCCTAACCCTAACCATAGCCCGAACCCTAACCCTAACCCTTCCCCGAAGCCTTCCCCTCACCCGTCCCCTAATCCTAACCCGTACGCTCACACTAACCCGCGCCCTCACACGTACGCTCGCCCTAAACCGATGTCGTACCCTCACCTGGACCCTAAACCGTCCCCGTCCCCTAACCCTAACCCTAGTCCGAACCCTAAGCCTAACACTTCCCCGAAGCCTTACCCTCACCCGTCCCCTAATCCTAACCCGTACGCTCACACTAACCCACGCCCTCACACGTCCGCTCCCCCTAAACCGTTGTCGTACCCTCACCTGGACCCTAAACCGTCCCCATTCCCTAACCCTAACCCTAGCCCGAACCCTAACCCTAACCCTTTCCCGAAGCCTTCCCCTCACCCGTCCCCTAATCCTAACCCGTACGCTCACACTAACCCGCGCCCTCACACGTACGCTCCCCCTAAACCGTTGTCGTACCCTCATCTGGACCGTAAACCGTCCCCGTCCCTTAACCCTAACCCTTTCCCGAAGCCTTCCCCTCACACGTCCTCTAATCCTAACCCGTACGCTAACGCTAACACACACCCTCACATGTACACTCCCCCTAAAGCGTTGTCGTACCCTCACCTAGACACTAAACCATCCCCGTCTCCTAACTCTAACCCTACCGCGAACCCTAACCCTAACCCTTCCCCGAAGCCTGACTCTCACCCGTCGCCTAATCCTAACCTGTACGCTCTCGCTAAACCGCGCCCTCACACGTACGCTCCCCCTAAAGCATTGCCGTACACTCACCTGGACCCTAAACCGTCCCCGTCCCCGTCCCCTAACCCTAGCCCGAACCCTAAACCTAACCCTTCCCCGAATCCTTCCCCTCACCCGTCCCCTAATACTAACCCGTACGCTCACACTAACCCGCGCCCTCACACGTACGCTCCCCCTAAACCATTGTCGTACACTCACTGGACCCTAAACCGTCCCCGTTCCCTAACCCTAACCCTAGCCCGATCCCTAACCCTAACACTTCCCCGAAGCCTTCACCTCACCCGTCCCCTAATCCTAACCCGTACGCTCAAACTAACCCACGCTCTCTCACGTACGCTCCCCCTAAACCGTTGTCGTACCCTCACCTGCACCCTAAACCGTCCCCATCCCCTAACCCTAACCCTAGCTGAAACCATAACCCTAACCCTTTCCCGAAGCCTTGCCCTCACCCGTCCCCTAATCCTAACCCGTACGCTCACACTAACCCGCGACCTCACACGTACGCTCCCCCTAAAGCGTTGTCGTACCCTCACCTGGACCCTAAACCATCCCCGTCCCCTACCCCTAACCCTAGCCCGAACCCTAAACCTAACCCTTCCCCGAAGCCTTCCCCTCACCCGTCCCCTAATCCTTACCCGTACGCTCAAACTAACACGCGCCCTCATACGTACGCTCCCCCTAAAGCGTTGTCGTACCCTCACCTGGACCCTAAACCGTACCCGTCCCCTAACCCTAGCCCCGAAGATAACACTAAACCTTCCCCGAAGCCTTCCCCTCACCCGTCCCCTCATCCTAACCCGTACGCTCACACTAACCCACGCCCTCAAACGTACGCTCACCCTAAACCGTTATCGTACCCTCACCTGGACCCTAAACCGTCCCCGACTCCTAACCCTAACCCTAGCCCGAACCCTAACCCTAACCCTTCCCCGAATCCTTCTCCTCACCCGTCCCCTAATCCTAACCCGTACGCTCACACTAACCCGCGCCCTCACACGTACGCTCCACCTAAAGCGTTGTCGTACCCTCACCTGGACCCTAAACCGTCCCCGTCCCCTAACCCTAACCCTAGCACGAACCCTAACCCTAACACTTTCCCAAAGCCTTCCCCTAACCCGTCCCCTAATCCTAACCCGTACGCTTACACTAACTCGCGCCCTCACATGTACGCTCCCCCTAAACCGTTGTCATACCCTCACCTGGACCCTAAACCGACCCCGTCCCCTAACCCTAACCCTAGCCCGAACCCTAACCCTAACACTTTCCCAAAGCCTTCCCCTCACCGGTCCCCTAATCCTAACCTGTACGCTCACACTAACCCGTGCCCTCACACGTACGATCCCCATAAACCGTTGTCGTACCCTCACTTGGACGCTAAACCCTCCCCATCCCCTAACCCTAACCTTAGCCCGAACCCTAACCCTAACCCTTCCCCGAAGCCTTCCCCTCACCCGTCCCCTAATCCTAACCCGTACGCTAACACTAACACGCGCCCTCACACGTATGCTCCCCCTAAAGCATTGTCTTACACTCACGTGGACCCTAAACCTTCCCCATCCTCTAACCCTAACCCTAGGCCGAACCCTAAACCTAACCCTTCCCCAAAGCCTTCCCCTAACTCGTCCCCTAATCCTAACCCGTATGCTCACACTAACCCGCGCCGTCACATGTACGCTCCCCCTAAAGCGTTGTCGTACACTCACCTGGACCCTAAAACGTACCCGTCCCCTAACCCTAACCCTAGCCCGAACCCTAACCCTAACCCTTCCCCGAAGCCTTCCCCTCACCCGTTCCCTAATCCTAACCCGTACGCTCACACTAACCAGCCCGCTCACTCGTACGCTGCCCCTAAAGCATTGTCGTACCCTCACCTGGACCCTAAACCGTCCCCATCCCCTAACCCTAACCCTACCCAAACCCTAACCCTAACCCGTCCCTGAAGCCTTCCCCTCACCCATCCCCTAATCCTAACCCGTACGCTCACACTAACCCACGCCCTCACACGTACGCTCCCCCTAACCGTGGTCGTACCCTCACCTGGACCCTAAACCGTCCCCGTACCCTAACCCTAACCCTAGCCCGAACCCTAACCCTAACCTTTCCCCGAAGCATTCCCCTCAACCGTCCCCTAATCCTAACCCGTACGCTGACACTAACCCGTGCCCTCACATGAACGGTCCCGCTAAACCGTTGTCGTACCCTCACCTGGACCCTAAACCGTCCCCATCCCCTAACCCTAACCCTAGCCCGAACCCTAACCCTAACCCTTCCCCGAAGCGTTCCCCTCACCCGTCCCCTAATCCTAACCAGTACGCTCACAATAACCCGTGCCCTCACACGTACGCTCCCCCTAAACCGTTGTTGTACCCTCTCCTGGACCCTAAACCGTCCCCGTCCCCTAACCCTAACCCTAGCCATAACCCTAACCCTAACCCTTCCCCGAAGCCTTCCCCTCACCCGTCCCCTAATCCTAACCCGTACGCTCACACTAACACGCGCCCTCACACGTACGCTCCCCCTAAAGCATTGTTGTACCCTCACCAGGACCCTAAACTGTCCCCGTCACCTTACCGTAACCCTAGCCCCAACCCCAACCCTAACCCTTCGGCGAAGCCTTCCCCTCACCCGTCCCCTAATCCTAACCCGTACGCTCACACTAACCCATGCCCTCACACGTACGCTCCCCCTAAATCGCTGTCGTACCCTCTACTGGACCCGAAACCGTCCCCGTCCCCTAACCCTAACCCTAGCCCCAACCCTAACACTAACCCTTCCCCGAAACCTTCCCCTCACCCGACCCCTAATCCTAACCCGTATGCTCACACTAACCCTCGCCCTCACAGGTATGCTCCCCCTAAACCGTTGTCGTACCCTCACCTGGACCCTAAACCGTCCCCGTCCCATAACACTTACCCTAGCCCGAAACCTAACCCTGACACTTCACCGAAATCTTCCCCTCACCCGTCCCCTAATCCTAACCCGTACGCTCACACTAACCCGCGCCCTCACACGTACGCTCCCCCTAAACCGCTGTCGTACCCTCAATTGGACCCGAAACCATCCCCGTCCCCTAACCTTAACCCTAGCCCGAACCCTAACCCTAACCCTTCCCCGAAGCCTTCCCCTCACCCGTCCCCTAATCCTAACCCGTAAGCTCACACTAACCTGCGCCCTCACACGTACGCACCCCCTAAACCGTTGTCGTACCCTCACCTGGACCCTAAACCGTCCCCGTCCCCTAACCCTAACCCTAGCCCGAACCCTAACCCTTCCCCAAAGCCTTCCCCTAACCCGTCCCCTAATCCTAACCCGTACGCTCACACTAATCCGCGCCCTCACACGTACGCTCCCCCTTAACCGTTGTCGTACCCTAGCCTGGACGCTAAACCGACCCCGTCCCCTAACCGTAATCCTAGCCCGAACCCTAACCCTAACACTTTCCTGAAGCCTTCCCCTCACCGGTCCCCTAATCCTAACCCATACGCTCACATTAACCCATGCCCTCACAAGTACGATCCCCCTAAACCGTTGTCGTACCCTCACCTGGACCCTAAACCGTCCCCGTCCCCTAACCCTAACCCTAGCCCGAACCCTAACCCTAAACCTTCCCCGAAGCCTTCCCCTCACCAGTCCCCTAATCCTAACCCGTACGCTCACACTAACCCGCGCCCTCACACGTACGCTCCCCCTAAAGCGTTGTCGTACCCTCACCTGGACCCTAAACCATCCCCGTCCCCTAACCCTAACCCTAGCACGAACCCTATACCTAACACTTCCCCGAAACCTTCCCCTAACCCGTCCCCTAATCCTAACCCGTATGCTCACACTAATCCGTGCCCTTCCACGTACGCTCCCTCTTAACCGCTGTCGTACCCTCACCTGGACCCTAAACCGTCCCCGTCCCCTAACTCTAACCCTAGCCCTAACCCTAACCCTAACCCTTCCCCGAAGCCTTCCCCTCACCCGTCCCCTAATCCTAATCCGTACGCTCATACTAACCCACGCCCTCACACGTACGCTCCCCCTAAACCGTTGTCGTACCCTCACCTGCACCCTAAACCGTCCCCATCCCCTAACCCTAACCCTAGCCGAAACCATAACCCTAACACTTTCCCGAAGCCTTGCCCTCACCCGTCCCCTAATCCTAACCCGTACGCTCACACTAACCCGCGACCTCACACGTACGCTCCCCCTAAAGCGTTGTCGTACCCTCACCTGGACCCTAAACCATCCCCGTCCCCTACCCCTAACCCTACCCCGAACCCTAAACCTAACCCTTCCCCGAAGCCTTCCCCTCACCCGTCCCCTAATCCTTACCCGTACGCTCACACTAACACGCGCCCTCATACGTACGCTCCCCCTAAAGCGTTGTCGTACCCTCACCTGGACCCTAAACCGTACCCGTACCCGTCCCCTAACCCTAGCCCGAAAGATAACCCTAAACCTTCCCCGAAGCCTTCCCCTCACCCGTCCCCTCATCCTAACCCGTACGCTCACACTAACCCACGCCCTCAAATGTACGCTCACCCTAAACCGTTATCGTACCCTCACCTGGACCCTAAACCGTCCCCGACTCCTAACCCTAACCCTAGCCCGAACCCTAACCCTAACCCTTCCCCGAATCCTTCTCCTCACCCGTCCCCTAATCGTAACCCGTACGCTCACACTAACCAGCGCCCTCACACGTACGCTCCGCCTAAAGCGTTGTCGTACCCTCACCTGGACCCTAAACCGTCCCCGTCCCCTAACCCTAACCCTAGCACGAACCCTAACCCTAACACTTCCCCAAAGCCTTCCCCTAACCTGTCCCCTAATCCTAACCCGTACGCTTACACTAACCCGCGCCCTCACACGTACGCTCCCCTTAAAACGTTGTCATACCCTCACCTGGACCCTAAACCGACCCTGTCCCCTAACCCTAACCTTAGCCCGAACCCTAACCCTACCCTTCCCCGAAGCCTTCCCCTCACCCGTCCCCTAATCCTAACCCGTACGCTAACACTAACACGCGCCCTCACACGTACGCTCCCCCTAAAGCGTTGTCTTACACTCACGTGGACCCTAAACCTTCCCCATCCCCTAATCCTAACCCTAGGCCGAACCCTAACCCTAACACTTCCCCGAAGCCTTCCCCTCACCCGTTCCCTAATTCTAACCCGTACGCTCACACTAACCCGCGCCCTCACACGTACGCTCCCCCTAAACCGTTGTCGTACCCTCACCTGGACCCTAAACCGTCCCCGTCCGCTAACACTAACCCTAGTCCGAACCCTAACCCTAACCCTTCCCCGAAGCCTTCCCCTCACCCGTCCCTTAATCCTAACCCGTACGCTCACACTTATCCGTGCCCTCACACGTACGCTCCCCCTAAACCGTTGTCGTACCCTCACGTGGACCCTAAACCGTCCCCATCCCCTAACCCTAACCCTAGCCCGAACCCTAACACTAACCCTTCCCCGAAGCCTTCCCCTCACCCGTCCCCTAATCCTAACCCGTACACTCACACTATCCATCCCGTTCACACGTACGCTTCCCCTAATTCGTTGTCGTACCCACACCTGGACCCTAAACCGACCCCATCCCCTAACCCTAATCCTAGCCCGAACCCTAACCGTAAATTGTCCCCGAAGCCTTCCCCTCACCCATCCCCTAATCCTAACCTGTACGCTCACACTAACCCGTGCCCTCACACGTACGCTCCACCTAAACCGTTTTTGTACCCTCACCTTGACCCTAAACCGTCCCCATCCCCTAACCCTAACCCTAGCCCGAACCCTAACCCTAACCCTTCCCCGAAGCCTTCCCCTCACCCGTCCCCTAATCCTAAAACGTACGCTCACACTAACCCGTGCCCTCACACGTACGCTCTCCCTATACCGTTGTCGTACCCTCACCTGGACCCTAAACCGTCCCCGTCCCCTAACCCTAACGCTAGCCCGAACTCTAACCCTAACCCTTCCCCGAAGCTTTCCCCTCACCCGTCCCCTAATCCTAACCCGTACGCTCACACTAACACGGGCCCTCACACGTACGCTCCCCCTAAAGCGTTGTCTTACACTCACGTGGACCCTAAACCTTCCCCATCCCCTAACCCTAACCCTAGGCCGCACCCTAAACCTAACCCTTCCCCAAAGCCTTCCCCTAACTCGTCCCCTAATCCTAACCCGTATGCTCACACTAACCCGCGCCCTCACATGTACGCTCCTCCTAAAGCGTTGTCGTACACTCACCTGGACCCTAAAACGTACCCATCCCCTAACGCTAACCCTAGCCCGAACCCTAACCCTAACCCTTCCCCGAAGCCTTCTCCTCACCCGTTTCCTAATTCTAACCCGTACGCTCACACTGACCCGCGCCCTCACACGTATGCTCCCCCTAAACCGTTGTCGTACCCTCACCTGGACCCTAAACCGTCCCCGTCCGCTAACACTAACCCTAGTCCGAACCCTAACCCTAACACTTCCCCGAAGCCTTCCCCTCTCCCGTCCCTTAATCCTAAACCGTACGCTCACACTTATCCGCGCCCTCACACGTACGCTCCCCCTAAACCGTTGTCGTACCCTCACGTGGACCCTAAACCGTCCCCATCCCCTAACACTAACCCTAGCCCGAACCCTAACACTAACCCTTCCCCGAAGCCTTCCCCTCACCCGTCCCCTAATCCTAACCCGTACACTCACACTATCCATCCCGCTGACACGTACGCTTCCCCTAATTAGTTGTCGTACCCACACCTGGACCCTAAACCGACACCATCCCCTAACCCTAACCCTAGCCCGAACCCTAACCCTAAACCGTCCCCGAAGCCTTCCCCTCACCCATCCCCTAATCCTAACCTGTACGCTCACACTAACCCGTGCCCTCACACGTACGCTCCACCTAAACCGATTTTGTACCCTCACCTTGACCCTAAACCGTCCCCAGCCCCTAACCCTAACCCTAGCCCGAACCCTAACCCTAACCCTTCCCCGAAGCCTTCCCCTCACCCGTCCCCTAATCCTAACCCGTACGCTCACACTAACCCGCCCCCTGACACGTACGCTCCCTCTAAACCGTTGTCGTACCCTCACCTGGACCCTAAACACTCCCCGTCCCCTAACCCTAACCCTAGCCCGAACCCTAACACTAACCCTTCCCCGAAGCCTTCCCCTCACCCGTCCCCAATCCTAACCCATAAGCTCAAACTATCCAGCCCGCTCACACGTACGCTGCCCCTAAATCGTTGTCGTACCCTCAACTGGACCCGAAACCGTCCCCGTCCCCTAACCCTAACCCTAGCCCAAACCCTATCTATAACCCTTCCCCGAAGCCTTCCCCTCACCCGTCCCCTAATCCTATCCCATACGCTCACACTAACCCATGCCCTCACACGTACGCTCCCCATAAATCGCTGTCGTACCCTCAACTGGACCCGAAACCGTCCCCGTCCCCTAACCCTAACCCTAGCCCAAACCCTATCTATAACCCTTTTCTGAAGCCTTCCCCTCACCCGTCCCCTAATCCTAACCCGTACGCTCACACTAACCCGTGCCCTCACACGTACGCTCCCCCTAAACCGCTGTCGTACCCTCAACTGGACCCGAAACTCTCCCCGTCCCCTAACCCTAACCCTAGCCCGAACCCTAAACCTAACCCTTCCCCGAAGCCTTCCCCTCACCCGTCCCCTAATCCTAATCCGTACGCTCACACAAACCCGCGCCCTCACACGTACGCTCCCCCTAAACCGTTGTCGTACCCTCACCTGGACCCTAAACCGTCCCCATCCCCTAAACCTAACCCTAGCCTGAAACCTAACCCTAACCCTTCCCCGAAGACTTCCCCTCACCCATCCCCTAATCCTAACCCGTACACTCACACTAACCCGCGCCCTCACACGTACGCTCCCCCTAAACCGTTGTCGTACACTCAACTGGACCCTAAACCGACCCCGTCCCCTAACCCTAACCCTAGCCCAAACCCTAACCCTAACACTTTCCCGAAGCCTTCCCCTCACCGGTCCCCTAATCCTAACCCGTACGCTCACACTAACACGTGCCCTCACACGTACGATCCCCATAAACCGTTGTCGTACCCTCACCTGGACCCTAAACCGTCCCCGTCCCCTAACCCTAACCCTAGCCCGAACCCTAACCCTAACCCTTCGCCGAAGCCTTCCCCTCACCAGTCCCCTAATTCTAAGCCGTACGCTCACATTAACGCGCACCCTCACATGTACACTCCCCCTAAACCGCTGTCGTACTCTCACCTGTACCCGAAACCATCCCCATCGCCTAACCCTAACCCTAGCCCAAACCCTATCTATAACCCTTTTCCGAAGCCTTCCCCTCACCCGTCCCCTAATCCTAACCCGTACGCTCACACTAACCCGTGCCCTCACACGTACGCTCCGCCTAAACCGCTGTCGTACCCTCAACTGGACCCGAAACTGTCCCCGTCCCCTAACCCTAACCCTAGCCCGAACCCTAACCCTAAATCTTCCCCGAAGCCTTCCCCTCACCCGTCCCCTAATCCTAATCCGTACGCTCACACAAACCCGCGCCCTCACACGTACGCTCCCCCTAAACCGTTGTCGTACCCTCACCTGGACCCTAAACCGACCCCGTCCCCTAAACCTAACCCTAGCCCGAACCCTAACCCTAACCCTTCCCCGAAGACTTCCCCTCACCCATCCCCTAATCCTAAACCGTACGCTCACACTAACCCGCGCCCTCAAACGTACACTACCCCTAAACCGTTGTCGTACCCTCAACTGGACCCTAAACCGACCACGTCCCCTAACCCTAACCCTAACCCTAGCCCGAACCCTAACCCTAACACTTTCCCGAAGCCTTCCCCTCACCGGTCCCCTAATCCTAACCCGTACGCTCACACTAACACGTGCCCTCACACATACGATCCCCATAAACCGTTGTCGTACCCTAACCTGGACCCTAAACCGTCCCCGTCGCCTAACCCTAACCCTAGCCCGAACCCTAACCCTAACACTTCCCCGAAGACTTCCCCTCACCCATCCCCTAATCCTAAACCGTACGCTCACACTAACCCGCACACTCACACGTACGCTCCCCCTAAACCGTTGTTGTACCCTCTCCTGGACCCTAAACCGTCCCCGTCCCCTAACCCTAACCCTAGCCAGAACCCTAACCCGAACCCTTCCCCAAAGCTTTCCCCTCACCCGTCCCTAATCCTAAACCGTACGCTCACACTAACACGCGCCCTCACACTTACGCTCCCCCTAAAGCTTTCTCGTACCCTCACCTGGACCCTAACCCGTCCCTGTGCCCTAACCCTAACCCTAGCCCGAACCCTAACCATGACCCTTCCCCGAAACCTTCCCCTCACCCGTCCCCTAATTCTAACCCGTACGCTCACACTAACACGCACCCTCACACGTACGCACCCCCTAAAGCGTTGTCTTACCCTTACCTGGACCCTAAACCTTCCCCGTCCCCTAATCCTAACCCTAGACCGAACCCTAAACCTAACCCTTCCCCAAAGCCTTCCCCTAACTCGTCCCCTAATCCTAACCCGTATGCTCACACTAACCCGCACCCTCACACGTACGCTCCCCCTAAACCGTTGTCGTACCCTCACCTGGACCCTAAACCGTCCCCGTCCCCTAACCCTAACCCTAGCTCGAACCCTAACCCTAACCCTTCCCCGAAGCCTTCACGTCACCCGTCACCTAATCCTAACCCGTACCATCACACTACGCACGCCCTCACACATTCGCTCCACCTAAATCATTGTCGTACCCTCACCTGGACCCTAAACCGTCCCCGTCCCCTAATCCTAACCCTAGCCCTAACCCTAACCCTAACCCTTCCCCTAAGCATTCCCCTCACCCGTCCCCTAATCCTAACCCATACGCTCACACTAACCCATGCCCTCACACGTACGCTCCCCCTAAATCGCTGTCGTACCCTCAACTGGACCCGAAACCGTCCCCGTCCCCTAACCCTAACCCTAGTCCGAACCCTAACACTAAGACTTCCCCGAAGCCTTCCCCTCACCCGTCCCCTAATCCTAACCCGTACGCTCACACTAACCCACGCTCTCACACGTACGCTCCCCCTAAACCGCTGTCGTACCCTCAATTGGACCCTAAACCGTCCCCGTCCCCTAACCCTAACACTAGCCCGAACCCTAAACTTAACCCTTCCCTGAAGCCTACCCCTCACCCGTCCCCTAATCCTAACCTGTACGCTCACACTAACCCACGCTCTCACACGTACGCTCCCCCTAAACCGTCGTCATACCCTCACCTGGACCCTAAACCGTCCCCGTCCCCTAACCCTAACCCTAGCCCGAACCCTAACCCTAACCCTTCCCCGAAGCCTTCCCCTCACCCGTCCACCATTCCTAACACGAACGCTCACACTAACCCGCGCCCTCACACGTACGCTCCCCCTAAACCATTGTCGTACGCTCACCTGGACCCTAAACCGTCCCCGTCCCCTAACCCTAACCCTAGCCCGTACCCTAACCCTAACCCTTCCCCGAAGCCTTCCCCTCACCCGTCCCCTAATCCTAACCCGTACGCTCACACAAACCCACGCGCTCACACGTACACTCGCCCTAAACCGTTGTCGTTCCCTGAACTGGACCCTAAACCGTCCCCATCCCCTAAACCTAACCCTAGCCCGAACCCTAACCCTAACCCTTCCCCGAAGCCTTCCCCTCACCCGTTCCGTAATCCTATCCCGTACGCTCACATAACCCATGCCCTCACACGTACGCTCCCCCTAAACCGTTGTCGTACCCTCACCTGGACCCTAAACCGTCCCCATCCCCTAAACCTAACCCTAGCCCGAACCCTAACCCTAACCCTTCCCCGAAGACTTCCCCTCACCCATCCCCTAATCCTAAACCTTACGCTCACACTAACCCGCGCCCTCAAACGTACACTCCCCCTAAACCGTTGTCGTACCCTCAACTGGACCCTAAACCGACCACGTCCCCTAACCCTAACCCTAACCCTAGCCCGAACCCTAACCCTAACACTTTCCCGAAGCCTTCCCCTCACCGGTCCCCTAATCCTAACCCGTACGCTCACACTAACACGTGCCCTCACACATACGATCCCCATAAACCGTTGTCGTACCCTCACCTGGACCCTAAACCGTCCCCGTCGCCTAACCCTAACCCTAGCCCGAACCCTAACCATAACACTTCCCCGAAGCCTTCCCCTCACCCGTCCCCTAATCTTAACCCGTACGCTCACACTAACCCACGCCCTCACACGTACGCTCCCCCTAAAGCGTTGTCGTACCCTCACCTGGACCCTAAACCGTCCCCGTCCCCTAACCCTAACCCTAGCCCGAACCCTAACCCTAACCCTTCCCCAAAGGCTTCCCCTAACCCGTCCACTAATCCTAACCCGTATGCTCACACTAACCCGCGCCCTCACACGTACTCTCCCCCTAAAGCGTTGTCGTACCATCACCTGGACCCTAAAAGGTCCCCGTCCCCTAACGCTTACCCTAGCCTGAACCCTAACCCTAACCCTTCCCCGAAGCCTTCCACTCACCCATCCCTAATCCTAACCCGTACGCTCACACTATACAGCCCGCTCTCATGTACGCTGCTCCTAAACCGTTGTCGTACCCTCACTTGGACCCTAAACCGTCCCCGACCCCTAACCCAAACCCTAGCCCGAACCCTAACCCTAACCCTTCCCCGAAGCCTTCCCCTCACCCGTCCCCTAATCCTAACCCGTACGCTCACACTAATCCGCGCCTTCACACGTACGCTACAGCAAAACAGTTGTCGTACCCTCACCTGGACCCTAAACCGTCCCCGTCCCCTAACCCTAACCCTACCCAAACCCTAACCGTAACCCGTCCCCGAAGCCTTCCCCTCACCCATCCCCTAATCCTAACCCGTATGCTCACACTAACCCGTGCCCTCAAACGTACGCTCCCCCTAAACCGTGGTCGTACCCTCAACTGGACCCTAAACCGTCCCCGTCCCCTAACCCTAACCCTAGCCCGAACCCTAACCCTAACCCTTTCCCGAAGCCTTCCCCTCACCCGTCCCTTAATCCTAACCCGTACGCTCACACTAACCCACGCCCTCACACGTACGCTCCCCCTAAAGCGTTGTCGTACCCTCACCTGGACCCTAAATCGTCCCCGTCCCCTAACCCTAACCCTAGCCCGAACCCTAACCCTAAACCTTCCCCGAAGCCTTCCCCTCACCCGTCCCCTAATCCTAGCCCGTACGCTCACACTAACCCGCGCCCTAACATGTACGCTCCTCCTAAACCGTTGTCGTACCCTCACCTGGACCCAAAACTGTCCCCATCCCGTAACCCTAACCCTAGCCCGAACCCTAACCCTAACCCTTCCCCGAAGCCTTCCCCTCACCCGTGCCCTAATCCTAACCCGTACGCTAACACTAAACAGCCCGCTCACACGTACGCTGCCCCTAAACCGTTGTGGTACCCTCACCTGGACCCTAAACCGTCCCCATCCCCTAACCCTAACCCTACCCAAACCCTAACCCTAACCCGTCCCCGAAACCTTCCCCTCACCCATCCCCTAATCCTAACCCGTATGCTCACACTAACCCGTGCCCTCAAACGTACACTCCCCCTAAACCGTGGTCGTACCCTCAACTGAACCCTAAACCGTCCCCGTCCCCTAACCCTAACCCTAACCCGAGCCCTAACCCTAACCCTTCCCCGAAGCCTTCCCCTCAACCGTCCCCTAATCCTAACCCGTACGCTGACACTAACCCACGCGCTCACACTTATGCTCCCCCTCAACCGTTGTCGTTCCCTCACCTGGACCCTAAACCGTCTCCGTCCTCTAACCCTAACCCTAGCCAGAACCCTAACCCTAACCCTTCCCCGAAGCCTTCCCCTCACCCATCCCCTAATCCTAACCCATATGCTCACACTAACCCGCGCCCTCACACGAACGGTCCCCCTAAAACGTTGTCGTACCCTCATCTGGACCCTAAACCGTCCCCCTCCCCTAACCCTAGCCCGAACCCTAACCCTAACCCTTCCCCGAAGCCTTCCCCTCACCCGTCCCCTAATCCTAACCCGTACACTCACATAACCAACGCCCTCACACGTATGCTCTACCTAAACCGTTGTCGTACCCTCACCTGGACCCTAAACCGTCCCCGTCCCCTAACCCTAACCCTAGCCCGAACCCTAACCCTAACACTTCCCCAAAGCCTTCCCCTCACCCGTCCCCTAATCCTAACCCGTACGCTCACACTAACCTGCGCCCTCACACGTACGCTCCTCCTAAACCGTTGTCGTACAATCACCTGGACCCTAAACGGTCCCCGTCTCCTAACCAAACCCTAGCCCGAACCCTAACCCTAACCCTTCCCCGAAGCCTTCCCCTCACCCGTCCCCTAATCCTAACTCGTACGCTCACACTAACCCGCGCCCTCACACGTACGCTCCCCCTAAACCGTTGTCATACCCTCACCTGGACCTTAAACCATCCTCGTCCCCTAACCCTTACCCTAGCCTGAACCCTAACCCTAACATTTCCCCGAAGCCTTACCCTCACCCGTCCCCTAAGCCTAACCCGTATGCTCACACTATCCCGCTCCCTCACACGTACACTCCCCCTAAACCGTTGTCGTACCCTCACCTGGACTCTAAACCGTCCCCATCCCCTAACCCTAACTCTAGCTCAAACCCTAACCCTACCCCTTCCCCGAAGTCTTCCCCTCACACATCCCCTAATCGTAACCCGTATGCTCACACTAACCCGTGCCCTCACACGTACGCACCCCCTAAACCGTTGTCGTACCCTCACCTGGACCCTAAACCGTCCCAGTACCCTAACCAAACCCTTGCCCGAACCCTAACCCTATCCCTTCCCCGAAGCCTTCCCCTCACCCGTCCCCTAATCCTAACTCGTACGCTCACACTAACCCGCGCCCTCACACGTACGCTCCCCCTAAACCGTTGTCATACCCTCACCTGGACCTTAAACCATCCCCGTCCCCTAACCCTAACCCTAGCCCGAACCCTAACCCTAAACCTTCCCCGAAGCCTTCCCCTCACCCGTGCCCTAATGCTAACCCGTACGCTAACACTAAACAGCCCGCTCACACGTACGCTGCCCCTAAACCGTTGTGGTACCCTCACCTGGACCCTAAACCGTCCCCATCCCCTAACCCTAACCCTACCCAAACCCTAACCCTAACCCGTCCCCGAAACCTTCCACTCACCCATCCCCTAATCCTAACCCGTATGCTCACACTAACCCGTGCCCTCAAACGTACACTCCCCCTAAACCGTGGTCGTACCCTCAACTGAACCCTAAACCGTCCCCGTCCCCTAACCCTAACCCTAACCCGAGCCCTAACCCTAACCCTTCCCCGAAGCCTTCCCCTCAACCGTCCCCTAATCCTAACCCGTACGCTGACACTAACCCACGCGCTCACACTTATGCTCCCCCTCAACCGTTGTCGTTCCCTCACCTGGACCCTAAACCGTCTCCGTCCTCTAACCCTAACCCTAGCCAGAACCCTAACCCTAACCCTTCCCCGAAGCCTTCCCCTCACCCATCCCCTAATCCTAACCCATATGCTCACACTAACCCGCGCCCTCACACGAACGGTCCCCCTAAAACTTTGTCGTACCCTCATCTGGACCCTAAACCGTCCCCCTCCCCTAACCCTAACCCTAGCCCGAACCCTAACCCTAACCCTTCCCCGAAGCCTTCCCCTCACCCGTCCCCTAATCCTAACCCGTACGCTCACATAACCAACGCCCTCACACGTATGCTCTCCCTAAACCGTTGTCGTACCCTCACCTGGACCCTAAACCGTCCCCGTCCCCTAACCCTAACCCTAGCCCGAACCCTAACCCTAACACTTCCCCAAAGCCTTCCCCTCACCCGTCCCCTAATCCTAACCCGTACGCTCACACTAACCTGCGCCCTCACACGTACGCTCCTCCTAAACCGTTGTCGTACAATCACCTGGACCCTAAACGGTCCCCGTCTCCTAACCAAACCCTAGCCCGAACCCTAACCCTAACCCTTCCCCGAAGCCTTCCCCTCACCCGTCCCCTAATCCTAACTCGTACGCTCACACTAACCCGCGTCCTCACACGTACGCTCCCCCTAAACCATTGTCATACCCTCACCTGGACCTTAAACCATCCTCGTCCCCTAACCATTACCCTAGCCTGAACCCTAACCCTAACATTTCCCCGAAGCCTTACCCTCACCCGTCCCCTAAGCCTAACCCGTATGCTCACACTATCCCGCTCCCTCACACGTACACTCCCCCTAAACCGTTGTCGTACCCTCACCTGGACTCTAAACCGTCCCCATCCCCTAACCCTAACTCTAGCTCAAACCCTAACCCTACCCCGTCCCCGAAGTCTTCCCCACACACATCCCCTAATCGTAACCCGTATGCTCACACTAACCCGCGCCCTCACACGTACGCACCCCCTAAACCGTTGTCGTACCCTCACCTGGACCCTAAACCGTCCCAGTACCCTAACCAAACCCTTGCCCGAACCCTAACCCTATCCCTTCCCCGAAGCCTTCCCCTCACCCGTCCCCTAATCCTAACTCGTACGCTCACACTAACCCGCGCCCTCACACGTACGCTCCCCCTAAACCGTTGTCATACCCTCACCTGGACCTTAAACCATCCCCGTCCCCTAACACTTACCCTAGCCTGAAACCTAACCCTAACATTTCGCCGGAGCCTTCCCCTCACCGGTCCCCTAGCCTAACCCATACGCTCACACTAACCCGCGCCCTCACACGTACGATCCCCCTAAACCGTTGTCGTACCCTCACCTTGACCTTAAACCGTCCTCGTACCCTAACCCTAACCCTAGCCCGAACCCTAACCCTAACCCTTCCCCGAAGCCTTCCCCTCACCCGTCCCCTAATCCTAACCAGTACGTTCACACTAATCAACCTGCTCACACGTACGCCGCCCCTAAAACGTTGTCGTACCCTCACCTGGACCCTAAACCGTCCCCGTACCCTAACCCTAACCCTAGCCCGAACCCTAACCCTAACCCTACCCCGAAGCCGTCCCCTCACTCGTCCCCTAATCCTAACCCGTACGCTCACACTAACCCGCGCCCTCACACGTACGATCCCCCTAAACCGTTGTCGTACCCTCACCTTGACCTTAAACCGTCCTCGTACCCTAACCCTAACCCTAGCCCGAACCCTAACCCTAACCCTTCCCCGAAGCCTTCCCCTCACACGTCCCCTAATCCTAACCCGTACGCTCACACTAACCTGCGCCCTCAAACGTACGCTCCCCCTAAACCGTTGTCGTAACCTCACCTGGACCCTAAACGGTGCCGGTACCCTAACCCAAACCCTATCCCGAACCCTAACCCTAAACCTTCCCCGAAGCCTTCCCCTCACCCGTCCCCTAATCCTAACCAGTACGCTCACACTAACCCACGCCCTCACACGTACGCTCCCCCTAAACCGTTATCATACCCTCACCTGGACCCTAAACTGTCCCCGTCCCCTAACCCTAAACCTAGCCCGAACCCTAACCCTAACCCCTCCCCGAAGCCTTCCCCTCACCCGTCCCCTAATCCTAACCCGTACTCTCACACTAACCCGAGGCCTCACACGTACGCTCCCCCTAAACGGTTGTCGTACACTCACCTGGACCCTAATCCGTCCCCGTCCCCTAAACCTAACCCTAGCACCCACCCTAACCCTAAACCTTTTCCGAAGCCTTCCCCTCACCCGTCCACTAATCCTAACCCGTACACTCACACTAACCTGCGCCCTCACACGTACGCTCCCCCTAAACCGTTGTCGTACCCTCACCTGGACGCTGAACAGTCCTCGTCCCCTAACCCTAACCGTAGCCCGAACACTACGCCTAACTCTTCCCCGAAGCCTTCCCCTCACCCGTCCCCTAATCCTAACCCGTACGCTCACACTAACCTGCTCCCTCACACGGACACTCTCCCTAAACCGTTGTCGTACCCTCACCTGGACCCTAAACGGTCCCCGTCCCCTAACCCAAACCCTAGCCCGAACCCTAACCATAAACCTTCCCCGAAGCCTTCCCCTCACTCGTCCCCTAATCCTAACCCGTATGCTCACACTAACCTGCGCCCTCACATGTACGCTCCCCCTAAACCGTTGTCGTACCCTCACCTGGACCCTAAACCGTCCCCGTCCCCTAACCCTAACCCTAGCCCGAACCCTAACCCTAACCCTTCCCCGAAGCCTTCCCCTCAGCCGTCCCCTAAACCTAACCCATAAACGCACACCAACCCGCTCCCTCACACGTACGCTCCCACTAAACCATTGTCGTACCCTCCCCGGGAACCTAAACCATCTCCGTCCCCTAACCCTAACCCTAGCCCGAAGCCTAAACCTAACCCTTCCCCGAAGCCTTCCCCTCACCCGTTCCCTAATCCTAACCCGTACGCTCACACTAACCCGCGCCCTCACACGTACGCTCCCCCTAAACCGTTGTCGTAACCTCACCTTGACCCTAAACCGTCCCCGTCCCCTAACCCGAACCCAAGCCCGAACCCTAACCGTAACCCTTCCCCGAAGCCTTCCCCTCACCCGTCCCCTAATCCTAAACCGTACGCTCACACTAACCCACGCCCTCACACGTACGCACCCCCTAAAGCGTTGTCGTACCCTCACCTGGACCCTAAACCGTCCCCGTCCCCTAACCCTAACCCTAGCCCGAACCCTAACCCTAACCCTTCCCCGAAGCCTTCCCCTCACCCGTCCCCTAATCCTAACCCGTACGCTCACACTAAACTGCGCCCTCAAACGTACGCTCCACCTAAACCGTTGTCGTACCCTCACCTGGACCCTAAACCATCTCCGTCCCCTAACCCTAACCCTACCCCGAACCCTAAACCTAACCCTTCCCCGAAGCCTACCCCTCACCCTTCCCCTAATCCTAATCCGTACGCTCACACTAACCCGTGCCCTCACACGTACGCTCCCCCTAAACCGTTGTCGTACCCTCACCTGGACCCTAAACCGTCCCCGTCCCCTAACCCTAACCCTAGCCCGAAAACTAACCCTAACCCTAACCCGAAACCTTCCCCTCACCCGTCCCCTAATCCTAACCCGTATGCTCACACTAACCCGCGCCCTCACACATACGCTCCCCCTAAACCGTTGTCGTACCCTCACCTGGACCCTAAACCGTCCCCGTCCCCTAACCCTAACCCTAGCCCGAACCCTAACCCTAACCCTTCCCCGAAGCTTTCCCCTCACCCGTCCCCTAATCCTAACCCGTACGCTCACACTAACCCACGCCCTCACACGTACGCTCACCCTAAACTGTTATCGTACCCTCACCTGGAACCTAAACCGTCCCCGTCCCCTAACCCTAACCCTAGCCCGAACCCTAACCCTAACCCTTCCCTGAAGCCTTCCCCTCACCCGTCCCCTAATCCTAACCCGTACGCTCACACTAACCCGCGCCCTCACACGTACGCTCCCCCTAAACAGTTGTCGTACCCTCACCTGGTCCCTAAACCGTCCCCGTCCCCTAACCCTAACCCTACCCCGAACCCTAACCCTAACCCTTCCCCGAAGCCTTCCCCTCACCCGTCCCCTAATCCTAACCAGTACGTTCACACTAATCAACCTGCTCACACGTACGCCGCCCCTAAAACGTTGTCGTACCCTCACCTGGACCCTAAACCGTCCCCGTACCCTAACCCTAACCCTAGCCCGAACCCTAACCCTAACCCTACCCCGAAGCCGTCCCCTCACCCGTCCCCTAATCCTAACCCGTACGCTCACACTAACCCGCGCCCTCACACGTACGATCCCCCTAAACCGTTGTCGTACCCTCACCTTGACCTTAAACCGTCCTCGTACCCTAACCCTAACCCTAGCCCGAACCCTAACCCTAACCCTTCCCCGAAGCCTTCCCCTCACACGTCCCCTAATCCTAACCCGTACGCTCACACTAACCTGCGCCCTCAAACGTACGCTCCCCCTAAACCGTTGTCGTAACCTCACCTGGACCCTAAACGGTGCCGGTACCCTAACCCAAACCCTATCCCGAACCCTAACCCTAAACCTTCCCCGAAGCCTTCCCCTCACCCATCCCCTAATCCTAACCAGTACGCTCACACTAACCCACGCCCTCACACGTACGCTCCCCCTAAACCGTTATCATACCCTCACCTGGACCCTAAACTGTCCCCGTCCCCTAACCCTAAACCTAGCCCGAACCCTAACCCTAACCCCTCCCCGAAGCCTTCCCCTCACCCGTCCCCTATTACTAACCCGTACGCTCACACTAACCCGCACCCTCACACGTACTCTACCCCTAAACCGTTGTCGTACACTCACCTGGAACCTAAACCGTCCCCGTTCCCGAACCCTAACTCTAACCCGAACCCCAACCCTAACCCTTCCCCAAAGCCTTCCCCTCACCCGTCCCCTAATCCTAACCCGTACGCTCACACTAACCCATGCTCTCACACGTACGCTATCCCTAAACCGTTGTCGTACCCCCACCTGGACCCTAAACCGTCCCCGTCCCCTAAACCTAACCCTAGCCCGATCCCTAACGCTAAACCTTCCCCAAAGCCTTCCCCTCACCCGTCCCCGAATCATAACCCGTACGCTCACACTAACCCGCGCCCTCACACGTATGCTCCCCCTAAACCGTGTCGTACCTTCACCTGGACACTAAACCGTCCTCGTCCCCTAACCCTAACCCTAGCCCGAACCCTAACCCTAACACTTCCCCGAAGCATTCCCCTCACCCGACCCCTAATTCTAACCCGTACGCTCACACTAACCTGCGCCCTCACACGTACGCTCCCCGTAAACCGCTGTCGTACCCTCACCTGGACCCTAAACCGTCCCCGTCCCCTAACCCTAACCCTAGCCCGAACCCTAACCCTAACACTTCCCCGAAGGCTTCCCCTCACCCGTCCCCTAATCCTAACCCGTACGCTCACACTAACCTGCGCCCTCAAACGTACGCTCCCCCTAAACCGTTGTCGTACCCTCACCTGGACCCTATACCGTCCCCGTCCCCTAACCCTAACCCTAGCCCGAGCCCTAACACTAACCCTTCCCCGAAGCCTTCCCCTCAACCGTCCCCTAATCCTAACCCGTACGCTGACACTAACCCACGCGCTCACACTTACGATCCCCCTCAACCGTTGTCGTTCCCTCACCTGGACCCTAAACCGTCTCCGTCCTCTAACCCTAACCCTAGACAGAACCCTAACCTTAACACTTCCCCGAAGCCTTCCCCTCACCCATCCCCTAATCCTAACCCGTACGCTCACACTCACCTGCGCCCTCACATGAACGGTCCCCCTAAACCGTTGTCGTACCCTCATCTGGACCCTAAACCGTCCCCCTCCCCTAACCCTAACCCTAGCCCGAACCCTAACCCTAACCCTTCCCCGAAGCCTTCCCCTCACCCGTCCCCTAATCCTAAACCGTACGCTCACACTAACCCACGCCCTCACACGTACGCTCCCCCTGAAGCGTTGTCGTACCCTCACCTGGACCCTAAACCGTCCCAGTACCCTAACCCTAACCCTAGCCCGAACCCTAACCCTAACCCTTCCCCGAAGCCTTCCCCTCACCCGTCCCCTAATCCTAACCAGTACGCTCACACTAATCAACCCGCTCACACATACGCCGCCCCTAAACCGTTGTCGTACACTCACCTGGACCCTAAACCGTCCCCGTGCCCTAACCCTAACCCTAGCCCGAACCTTAACCCTAGCCCTTCCCCGAAGCCTTCCCCTCACCCGTCCCCTACTCCTAACCCGTACGCTCACACTAACCTGCGCCCTCACACGTATGCTGCCCCTAAACCATTGTCGTACCCCCACCTGGACCCTAAACCGTCCCCGTCCCCTAACCCTAACCCTAGCCCGAACCCTAACCCTAACACTTCCCCGAAGGCTTCCCCTCACCCGTCCCCTAATCCTAACCCGTACGCTCACACTAACCTGCGCCCTCAAACGTACGCTCCCCCTAAACCGTTGTCGTACCCTCACCTGGACCCTAAACCGTCCCCGTCCCGTAACCCTAACCCTAGCCCGAACCCTAAACCTAACCCTTCCCCGAAGCCTACCCCTCACCCTGCCCCTAATCCTAATCCGTACGCTCACACTAACCCGTGCCCTCACACGGACGCTCCCCCTAAACCGTTGTCGTATCCTCACCTGGACCCTAAACCGTCCCCGTCCCCTAACCCTAACCCTAGCCCGAAAACTAACCCTAACCCTTCCCCGAAACCTTCCCCGCACCCGTGCCCTAATCCTAACCCGTATGCTCACACTAACATGCGCCCTCACACGTACGCTCCCCCTAAACCGTTGTCGTACACTCACCTGTACCCTAAACCGTCCCCGTCCCCTAACCCTAACCCTAGCCCGAACCTTAACCCTAACCCTTCCCCTAAGCCTTCCCCTCACCCGTCCCCTAAACCTAACCCGTACGCGCACACTAACCCGCGCCCTCACACGTACGCACCCCCTAAACCATAGTCGTACCCTCACCGGGACCTTAAACGGTCCCCATCCCTTAACCCTAACCCTAGCCCGAACCCTAACCCTAACCCTTCCACTGAGCCTTCCCCTCACCCGTCCCCTAAACCTAACCCATACGCGCACACTAACCCGCGCCCTCACACGTACGCTCCCCCTAAACCGTTGTCGTACCCTCCCCAGGAACCTAAACCGTCTCTGTCCCCTAACCCTAACCCTAGCCCGAACCCTAAACTTAACCCTTCCCGAAGCCTACCCCTCACCCTTCCCCTAATCCTAATCCGTACGCTCACACTAACCCGTGCCCTCACACGTACTCTCCCCCTAAACCGTTGTCGTACCCTCACCTGGATCCTAAACCGTCCCCGTCCCCTAACCCTAACCCTAGCCCGAAAACTAACCCTAACCCTAACCCGAAACCTTCCCCTCACCCGTCACCTAATCCTAACCCGTATGCTCACACTAACCCGCGCCCTCACACATACGCTCCCCCTAAACCGTTGTCGTACCCTCACCTGGACCCTAAACCGTCCCCGTCCCCTAACCCTAACCCTACCCAGAACCCTAACCCTAACCCTTCCCCGAAGCCTTCCCCTCACCCGTCCCCTAATCCTAACCCGTACGCTCACACTAACCCACGCCCTCACACATACGCTAACCCTAAACCGTTATCGTACCCTCACCTGGAACCTAAACCGTCCCCGTCCCCTAACGCTAACCCTAGCCCGAACCCTAACCCTAACCCTTCCCCGAAGCCTTCCGCTCACCCATCCCCTAATCCTAACCCGTATGCTCACACTAACCCGCGCCCTCACACGTACGCTCCCCCTAAACCGTTGTCGTACCCGCACCTGGACTCTAAACCGTCCCCGTCCCCTAAACCTAACCCTAGCCCGAACCCTACCCCTAACCCTTCCCCGAAGCCTTCCCCTCACCCGTCCCCTAATCCTAACCCGTACGCTCACACTATCCAGTCCGCTCACACGTACGCTGCCCCTAGACCATTGTCGTACCCACACCTGGACCCTAAACCGTCCCCATCCTCTAACCCTAACCCTAGCCCGAACCCTACCCCTAACCCTTCCCCGAAGCCTTACCCTCACCCGTCCCCTAATCCTAACCCGTACGCTCACACTAACCCGCGCCCTCACACGTACGTTCCCCCTAAACCGTTGTCGTACTCTCACCTGGACCCTAAACCGTCCCCGTCCCCTAACCCTAACCCTAGCCCGAACCCTAACCCTAACCCTTCCCCGAAGCCTTCCCCTCACCCATCCCCTAATCCTAGCCCGTACGCTCACACTAACCCGCGCCCTAACACGTACGCTCCCACTAAACCATTGTTGTACCCTCACCTGGACCCTAAACTGTCCCCGTCCCCTAACCCTAACCCTAGCCCGAACCCTAACCCTAACACTTCCCCGAAGCCTTCCCCTCACCCGTCCCCTAATCCTAACCCGTACGCTCACACTAAACAGCCCGCTCACACGTACGCTGCCCCTAAACTGTTGTGGTACCCTCACCTGGACCCTAAACCGTCCCCATCCCCTAACCCTAACCCTACCCAAACCCTAACCGTAACCCGTCCCCGAAGCCTTCCCCTCACCCATCCCCTAATCCTAACCCATATGCTCACACTAACCCGTGCCCTCAAACGGACGCTCCCCCTAAACCGTGGTCGTACCCTCAACTGGACCCTAAACCGTCCCCGTCCCCTAACCCTAACCCTAGCCCGAGCCCTAACACTCACCCTTCCCCGAAGCCTTCCCCTCAACCGTCCCCTAATCCTAACCCATACGCTGACACTAACCCACGCGCTCACACTTACGATCCCACTCAACCGTTGTCGTTCCCTCACCTGGACCCTAAACCGTCTCCGTCCTCTAACCCTAACCCTAGCCAGAACCCTAACCTTAACACTTCCCCGAAGCCTTCCCCTCACCCATCCCCTAATCCTAACCCGTACGCTCACACTCACCTGCGCCCTCACATGAACGGTCCCCCTAAACCGTTGTCGTACCCTCATCTGGACCCTAAACCGTCCCCCTCCCCTAACCCTAACCCTAGCCCGAACCCTAACCCTAACCCTTCCCCGAAGCCTTCCCCTCACCCGTCCCCTAATCCTAAACCGTACGCTCACACTAACCCACGCCCTCACACGTACGCTCCCCCTGAAGCGTTGTCGTACCCTCACCTGGACCCTAAACCGTCCCAGTACCCTAACCCTAACCCTAGCCCGAACCCTAACCCTAACCCTTCCCCGAAGCCTTCCCCTCACCCGTCCCATAATCCTAACCAGTACGCTCACACTAATCAACCCGCTCACACATACGCCGCCCCTAAACCGTTGTCGTACACTCACCTGGACCCTAAACCGTCCCCGTGCCCTAACCCTAACCCTAGCCCGAACCTTAACCCTAACAGTTCCCCGAAGCCTTCCCCTCACCCGTCCCCTAATCCTAACTCGTACGCTCACACTAACCCGCGCCCTCACACGTACGCTCCCCCTAAACCGTTGTCATACCCTCACCTGGACCTTAAACCATCCCCGTCCCCTAACACTTACCCAGGCCTGAACCCTAACCCTAACATTTCGCCGAAGCCTTCCCCTCACCGGTCCCCTAAGCCTAACCCATACGCTCACACTAACCCACGCCCTCACGCGTACACTCCCCCTAAACCGTTGTCGTACCCTCACCTGGACCCTAAACGGTCCCCGTACCCTAACCCAAACCCTATCCCGAACCCTAACAATAAACCTTCCCCAAAGCCTTCCCGTCACCCGTCCCCGAATCACAACGCGTACGCTCACACTAATGCGCGCCCTCACAGGTACGCTCCCCCTAAACCGTTGTCGTACCCTCACCTGGACCCTAAACCGTCCCCATCCCCTAACCCTAACCCTAGCCCGAAAACTAACCCTAACCCTTCCCCGAAACCTTCCCCTCACCCGTCCCCTACTCCTAACCCGTATGCTCACACTAACCCACGCCCTCACACGTACGCTCACCCTAAACCGTTATCGTACCTCACCTGGAACCTAAACCATCCCCGTCCCCTAACCCTAACCCTAGCCCGAACCCTAACCCTAACCCTTCCCTGAAGCCTTCCCCTCACCCGTCCCCTAATCCTAACCCGTACGCACACACTAACCCGCGCCCTCACACGTACGCTCCCCCTAAACAGTTGTCGTACCCTCACCTGGTCCCTAAACCGTCCCCGTCCCCTAACCCTAACCCTAGCCCGAACCCTAAACCTAACCCTTCCCCGAAGCCTTCCCCTCAACCGTCCCCTAATTCTAACCCGTACGCTCACACTAACCCGCGCCCTCACACGTACGCTCCCCCTAAATCGTTGTCGTACCCTCACCTGGACCCTAAACCGTCCCCGTCCACTAACCCTAACCCTAGCCCGAACCCTAACCCTAACCCTTCCCCGAAGCCTTCCCCTCACCCGTCCACTAATCCTAACCCGTACGCTCACACTAACACGCGCCCTCACACGTACGCTCCCCCTAAACCATTGTCGTACACTCACCTGGATCCTAAATCGTCCCCGTGCCCTAACCCTAACCCTAGCCCGAACCTTAACCCTAACCCTTCCCCGAAGCCTTCCCCTCACCCGTCCCCTACTCCTAACCCGTACGCTCACACTAACCCGTGCCCTCACACGTATGCTGCCCCTAAACCATTGTCGTACCCCCACCTGGACCCTAAACCGTCCCCGTACCCTAACCCTAACCCTAGCCCAAACCCTAAACTTAACCCTTCCCCGAAGCCTACCCCTCACCCTTCCCCTAATCCTAATCTGTACGCTCACACTAACCCGTGCCCTCACACGTACTCTCCCCCTAAACCGTTGTCGTACCCACACCTGGACCCTAAACCGTCCCCGTCCCCTAACCCTAGCCCGAAAACTCACCCTAACCCTTCCCCAAAACCTTCCCCTCACCCGTTCTCTAATCCTAACCCGTATGCTCACACTAACCCGCGCCCTCACACGTACTCTCCCCCTAAACCGTTGTCGTACCCTCACCTGGACCCTATACCGTCCCCGTCCCCTAAACCTAACCCTAGCCCGAACCCTAACCCTAACCCTTCCCCGAAGCCTTCCCCTCACCCGTACCCTAATCCTTAACCGTACGCTCACACTAACCCACGCCCTCACATGTATGCTCCCCCTAAAGCGTTGTCGTACCCTCACCTGGACAGTAAACCGTCCCCGTCCCCTAACCCTAACCCTAGCCCGAACCCTAACACTAACCCTTTTCCGAAGCCTTCCCCTCATCCGTCCCCTAATCCTAACCCGTACGCTCACACTAACCCACGCCCTCACACGTACGCTCTCCCTAAACCGTTGTCGTACCCTCACCTGGACCCTAAACCGTCCCCGTCCCTTAACCCTAACCCTAGCCCGAACCCTAACCCTAACCCTTCCCCGAAGCCTTCCCCTCACGCGTCCCCTAAACCTAACCCATACGCGCACACTAACTCTCGACCTCACACGTACGCTCCCACTAAACCGTTGTCGTACCCTCCCCGGGAACCTAAACTGTCTCCGTCCCCTAACCCTAACCCTAGCCCGAAGCCTAAACCTAACCCTTCCCCGAAGCCTTCCCCTCACCCGTCCCCTAATCCTAACCCGTACGCTCACACTAACCCGCGCTCTCACACGTACGCTCCCCCTAAACCGTTGTCGTACCCTCACCTGGTCCCTAAACCGTCACCGTCCGCTAACCCTAACCCTAGCCCGAACCCTAACCCTAAAACTTCCCCAAAGCCTTCCCGTCACCCGTCCCCGAATCACAACGCGTACACTCACACTAACGCGCGCCCGCACACGTATGCTCCCCCTAAACCGTTGTCGTACCCTCACCTTGACCCTAAACCGTCCCCGTCCCCTAACCGTAACCCTAGCCCGAACCCTAACCGTAACCCTTCCCCGAAGCCTTCCCCTCACCCGTCCCCTAATCCTAACACGTACGCTCACACTAACCCACGCCCTCACACGTACGCACCCCCTAAAGCGTTGTCTTACCCTCACCTGGACCCTAAACCGTCCCCGTCCCCTAACCCTAACCCTAGCCCGAACCCTAACCCTAACCCTTCCCCGAAGCCTTCCCCTCAACCGTCCCCTAATCCTAACCCGTACGCTCACACTAAACTGCGCCCTCAAACGTACGCTCCACCTAAACCGTTGTCGTACCGTCACCTGGACCCTAAACCATCCCCGTACCCTAACCCTAACCCTAGCCCGAACCCTAAACCTAACCCTTCCCCGAAGCCTACCACTCACCCTTCCGCTAATCCTAATCCGTACGCTCACACTAACCCGTGCCCTCACACGTACGCTCCCCCTAAACCGTTGTCGTACCCTCACCTGGACCCTAAACCGTCCCCGTCCCCTAACCCTAACCCTAGCCCGAAAACTAACCCTAACCCATCCCCGAAACCTTCCCCTCACCCGTCCCCTAATCCTAACCCGTATGCTCACACTAACCCGCGCCCTCACACGTACGCTCCCCCTAAACCGTTGTCGTACCGTGACCTGGACCCTAAACCTTCCCCGTCCCCTAACCCTAACCCTAGCCCGAACCCTAACCCTAACACTTCCCCGAAGCCTTCCCCTCACCCGTCCCCTAATCCTAATCCGTACGCTCACACTAACCCACGCCCTCACACGTACGCTCACCCTAAACCGTTATCGTACCCTCACATGGAACCTAAACCGTCCCCGTCCACTAACCCTAACCCTAGCCCGAACCCTCACCCTAACCCTTCCCTGAAGCCTTCCCCTCACCCGTCCCCTATTCCTAACCCGTACGCTCACACTAACCCGCCCCCTCACACCTACGCTCCCCCTAAACAGTTGTCGTACCCTCACCTGGTACCTAAACCGTCCCCATCCCCTAACCCTAACCCTAGCCCGAACCCTAACCCTAAACCTTCCCCGAAGCCTTCCCCTCACCCGTCCCCTAATCCTAACCCGTACGCTCACAGTAACCCGCACCCTCACACGTACTCTACCCCTAAACCGTTGTCGTACACTCACCTGGAACCTACACCGTCCCCGTTCCCGAACCCTAACTCTAACCCGAACCCCAACCCTAACCCTTCCCCGAAGCCTTCCCCTCACCCGTCCCCTAATCCTAAACCGTACGCTCACACTAACCCGCGCCCTCACACGTACGCTCCCCCTAAACCGTTGTCGTACCCTCACCTGGACCCTAAACCGTCCCCGTCCCCTAACCCTAACCCTAGCCCGAACCCTAACCCTAACCCTTCCCTGAAGCCTTCCCCTCACCCGTCCCCTAATCCTAAACCGTACACTCACACTAACCCGCGCCCTCACACGTATGCTCCCCCTAAACCGTTGTCGTACCTTCACCTGGACCCTAAACTGTCCCCGTCCTCTAACCCTAACCCTAGCCCGAACCCTAACCCTAACCCTTCCCCGAAGCCTTCCCCTCACCCGTCCCCTAATTCTAACCCGTACGTTCACACTAAGCCGCGCCCTCACAGGTACCCTCCCCCTAAACCGTTGTCGTACCCTCACCTGGACCCTAAACCGTCCCCGTCCCCTAACCCTAACCCTAGCCCGAACCCTAACCCTAACACTTCCCCGAAGCCTTCCCCTCACCCGTCCCCTAATCCTAACCCGTACGCTCACACTAACCTGCGCCCTCAAACGTACGCTCCCCCTAAACCGTTGTCGTATCCTCACCTGGACCCTAAACCGTCCCCGTCCCCTAACCCTAAACCTAGCCCGAACCCTAAACCTAACCCTTCCCCGAAGCCTACCCCTCACCCTTCCCCTAATCCTAATCCGTACGCTCACACTAACCCGTGCCCTCACACGTACGCTCCCCCTAAACCGCTGTCGTATCCTCACCTGGACCCTAAACCGTCCCCGTCCCCTAACCCTAACCCTAGCCCGAAAACTCACCCTAACCCTTCCCCAAAACCTTCCCCTCACCCGTCCCCTAATCCTAACCCGTACGCTCACACTAACCCGCACCCTCACACATACGCTCCCCCTAAACCGTTGTCGTACCCTCACCTGGTCCCTAAACCGTCCCCGTCCCCTAACCCAAACCCTAGCCCGAACCCTAACCCTAAACCTTCCCTAAAACCTTCCCCTCACCCGTCCCCGAATCACAAACCGTACGCTCACACTAACGCGCGCCCTCACACGTATGCTCCCCCTAAACCGTTGTCGTACCCTCACCTTGACCCTAAACCGTCCCCGTCCCCTAACCCTAACCCTAGCCCGAACCCTAACCCTAACCCTTCCCCGAAGCCTTCCCCTCACCCGTCCCCTAATCCTAACCCGTACGTTCACACTAACCTGTGCCCTCAAACGTACGCTCCCCCTAAACCGTTGTCGTACCCTCACCTGGACCCTAAACCGTCCCCGTCCCCTAACCCTAACCCTAGCCCGAACCCTAACCCTAACCCTTCCCCGAAGCCTTCCCCTCACCCGTCCCCTAATCCTAACCCGTACGCTCACACTAACCTGCGCCCTCAAACCTACGCTCCCCCTAAACCGTTGTCGTACCCTCACCTGGACCCTAAACCGACCCCGTCCCCTAAACCTAACCCTAGCCCGAACCCTAACCCTTCCCCGAATCTTTCCCCTCACCCATACCCTAAATCTAACCCGTACGCTCACACTAACCCGCGCCCTCACACGTACGCTCCCCCTAAACCGTTGTCATACCCTCACCTGGACCCTAAACCG
This sequence comes from Leucopleurus acutus, assembly GCF_964270905.1. Taxonomy (NCBI): domain Eukaryota; kingdom Metazoa; phylum Chordata; class Mammalia; order Artiodactyla; family Delphinidae; genus Leucopleurus; species Leucopleurus acutus. The sequence goes on from NW_028139198.1 coordinate 724,063, forward strand.
TCCCCGTCCCCTAACCCTAACCCTAGCCCGAACCCTAACCCTAACCCTTCCCTGAAGCCTTCCCCTAACCCGTCCCCTAATCCTAACCCATACGCTCACAGGAACACGCGCCCTCACATGTACCCTCCCCCTAAAGCGTTGTCATACCCTCACCTGGACCCTAAACCTTCCCCGTCCCCTAACCCTAACCCTAGCACGAACCCTAACCGTAAACCTTCCCCGAAGCCTTCCCCTCACCAGTCCCCTAATCCTAACCCGTACGCTCACACTAACCCACGCCCTCACACGTACGCACCCTCTAAAGCGTTGTCGTACCCTCACATGGACCCTAAACCGTCCCCGTCCCCTAACCCTAACCCTAGCCCGAACCCTAACCCTAAACCTTCCCCAAAACCTTCCCCTCACCCGTCCCCTAATCCTAACCCGTACGCTCACACTAACCCACAACCTCACACGTACGCTACCCCTAAACCGTTGTCGTACCCTCACTGGACCCTAAACCGCCCCCGTCCCCTATCCCTAACCCTAGCCCGAACCCTAACCCTAACACTTTCCCGAAGCCTTCCCCTCACCCGTCCCCTAATCCTAACCCGTACGCTTACACTAAACCGCGCCCTCACACGTACGCTCCCCCTAAACCGTTGTCGTACCCTCACCTGGAATCTAAACCGTCTCGGTCCCCTAACCCTAAACCTAGCCCGAAGCCTAAACCTAACCCTTCCCCGAAGCCTTCCCCTCACCCATCCCCTAATCCTATACCGTACGCTCACACTAACCCGCGACCTCACATGTACGCTCCCCCTAAACTGTTGTCGTAAACTCACCTGGTCCCTACACCGTCCCCGTCCCCTAACCCTAACCCTAGCCCGAACCCTAACCCTAACCCTTCCCCGAAGCCTTCCCCTCACCCGTCCCCTAATCCTTACCCGTACGCTCACACTAACCCACGCCCTCACATGTATGCTCCCCCTAAATCATTGTTGTACCCTCACCTGGACAGTAAACCGTCCCCGTCCCCTAACCCTAACCCTAGCCCAAACCCTAACCCTAACCCTTCTCCAAAGCCTTCCTCTCACCCGTCCCCTAATCCTAACCCGTACGCTCACACTAACCCGCGCCTCACACGTACGCTCCCGCTAAACCGTTGTCGTACCCTCACCTGGACACTAAACCGTCCCCGTCTCTTAACGCTAACCTTAGCCCGAACCCTAACCCTAACACTTCCCCGAAGCCTTCCCCTCAGCCGTCCCCTAATCCTAACCCGTACGCTCACACTAACCCGCGCCCTCACACGTATGCTCCCCCTAAAGCGTTGTCGTACCCTCACCTGGACCCTGAACCGACCCCGTCCCCTAAACCTAACCCTAGCCCGAACCCTAACCCTTCCCCGAATCTTTCCCCTCACCCGTACCCTAAATCTAACCCGTACGCTCACACTAACCCGCGCCCTCACACGTACGCTCCCCCTAAACCATTGTCATACCCTCACCTGGACCCTAAACCGTCCCCGTCCCCTAACCCTAACCCTAGCCCGAACCCTAACCCTAACCCTTCCCTGAAGCCTTCCCCTAACCCGTCCCCTAATCCTAACCCATACGCTCACACGAACACGCGCCCTCACATGTAACCTCCCCCTAAAGCGTTGTCATACCCTCACCTGGACCCTAAACCTTCCCCGTCCCCTAACCCTAACCCTAGCACGAACCCTAACCGTAAACCTTCCCCGAAACCTTCCCCTCACCCGTCCCCTAATCCTAACCCGTACGCTCACACTAACCCACGCCCTCACACGTACGCACCCTCTCAAGCGTTGTCGTACCCTCACATGGACCCTAAACTGTCCCCGTCCCCTAACCCTAACCCTAGCCCGAACCCTAACCCTAAACCTTCCCCAAAACCTTCCCCTCACCCGTCCCCTAATCCTAACCCGTACGCTCACACTAACCCGCGCCCTCACACGTACGCTACCCCTAAACCGTTGTCGTACCCTCACTGGACCCTAAACCGTCCCCGTCCCCTAACCCTAACCCTAGCCCGAACCCTAACCCTAACACTTTCCCGAAGCCTTCCCCTCACCCGTCCCCTAATCCTAACCCGTACGCTCACACTAAACCGGGCCCTCACACGTACGCTCCCCCTAAACCGTTGTCGTACCCTCACCTGGAATCTAAACCGTCTCGGTCCCCTAACCCTAAACCTAGCCCGAAGCCTAACCCTAAACCTACCCCGAAGCCTTCCCCTCACCCATCCCCTAATCCTATCCCGTACGCTCACACTAACCCGCGCCCTCACATGTACGCTCCCCCTAAACTGTTGTCGTACACTCACCTGGTCCCTACACCGTCCCCGTCCCCTAACCCTAACCCTAGCCCGAACCCTAACCCTAAACCTTCCCCGAAGCCTTCCCCTCACCCGTCCCCTAATCCTAACCTGTACGCTCACACTAACCCGCGCCCTCACACATACGCTCCCCCTAAACCATTGTCGTACACTCACCTGGACCCTAAACCCTCCCCATCGCCTAACCCTAACCCTAGCCCGAACCCTAACCCTAGCCCTTCCTCGAAGCCTTCCCCTCACCCGTCCCCTAATCCTAACACGTACGCTCACACTAACCCGCGCCCTCACAGGTACCCTCCCCCTAAGGTGTTGTCATACCCTCAACTGGACGCTAAACCGTCCCCGTCCCCTAACGCTAACCCTAGCCCGTACCCTAACCCTAACCCTTCCCCGAAGCCTTCCCCTCACCCGTCCCCTAATCCTAACCCGTACGCTCACACTAACCCGCGCCCTCACACGTACGCTCCCCCTAAAGCATTGTCGTACCCTCACCTGGACCCTACACCTTCCCCGTCCCCTAACCCTAACCCTAGCCAGAACCCTAACCGTAACTCTTACCCGAAGCCTTCCCCTCACCCGTCCCATAATCCTAACCCGTACGCTCACACTAACCCGCGCCCTCAAACGTACCCTCCCCCTAAAGCGTTGTCATACCCTCACCTGGACCCTAAACCGTCCCCTTCCCCTAACCCTAAACCTAGCCCGAACCCTAACACTTCCCCGAAGCCTTCCCCTCACCCGTCCCCTAAATCTAACCCGTACGCTCACACTAACCCGCGCCCTCACACGTACACTCCCCCTAAACCGTTTTCGTACCCTCACCTGGACCCTAAATCGTCCCCGTCCCCTAACCCTAACCCTAGGCCAAACCCTAACCCTAACCCTTCCCCGAAACCTTCCCCTCACCCGTCCCCTAATCCTAACCAGTACGCTCACACTATCCCGCGCCCTCACACGTACGCTTCCCCTAAACCGTTGTCATACCCTCACCTGGACCCTAAACCGTCCACGTCCCCTAACCCAAACCCTAGCCCCAACCCTAACCCTAAGCCTTCACCGAAGCCTTCCCCTCACCCGTCCCCTAATCCTAATCCGTACGCTCACACTAACCCGCACCCTTACACGAACGCTCCCCCTAAACCATTGTCGTACCCTCACCTGGACCCTAAACCGCCCCCGTCCCCTAACGCTAACCTTAGCCCGAACCCTAACCCTAACCCTTCCCCGAAGCCTTCCCCTCACCCGTCCCCTAATCCTAACCCGTACGCTCACACTAACCCGCGCCCTCACACGTACGCTCCCCCTAAAACTTTGTTGTACCCTCACCTGGACCCTAAACCGTCCCCGTCCCCTAACCCTAACCCTAGCCCGAACCGTAACCCTAACCCTTCCCCGAAGCCTTCCCCTCACCCGTCCCCTAATCCTAACCCGTACGCTCACACTAACCCGCGCCCTCACACATACGCTTCCCCTAAACAGTTGTCGTACCCTCACCTGGACCCTAAACCGTCCCCGTCCCCTAACCCTAACCTTAGCCGGAACCCTGACCCTAACACTCCCCCGAAGCCTTCCCCTCACCCGTCCCCTAATCCTAACCAGTACGCTCACACTAACCCGCGCCCTCACACGTACGCTCCCCCTAAAGCATTGTCGTACCCTCACCTGGACCCTAAACCCTCCCCGTCCCCTAACCCTAACCCTAGCCCGAACCCTACACCTAACACTTCCCCAAAGCCTTCCCCTCACACGTCCCCTAAACCTAACCCGTACGCTCACACTAACCCGCGCCCTCACACGTACGCTCCCCCTAAACCGTTGTCGTACCCTCAACTGGACCCTAAACCGTAACCGTCCCCTAATCCTAACCCTAGCCGGAACCCTAAACCTAACACTTCCCCGAAGCCTTCCCCTCACCCGTCCCCTAATCCTAACCCGTACGCTCACACTAACCCGCGCCCTCACACGTACGCTCCCCCTAAACCGTTGTCGTACCCTCACCTGGACCCTAAACCATCCCCGTCCCCTAACCCTAACCCTAGACCGAACCCTAACCCTTCCCTGAAGACTTCCCCTCATCCGTCCCCTAATCCTAACCCATACGCTCACACTAATCCTCACGCTCACACGTACGCTCGCCCTAAACCGTTGTCGTACCCTCACCTGGACCCTAAACCGTCCCCGTCCCCTAACCCTAATCCTAGCCCGAACCCTAACCCTAACCTTTCCCCGAAGCCTTCCCCTCACCCGTCCCCTTATCCTAACCCGTACATTCACACTAACCCGCGCCCTCACACGTACGCTCCCCCTAAACCTAAGTCGTACCCTCACCTGGATCCTAAACCGTCCCCGTCCCCTAACCCTAAACCTAGCCCGAACCCTAACCCTAACCCTTCCCCAAAGCCTTCCCCTCACCCGTCCCCTAATCCTAACCCGTATGCTCACACTAACCCGCGCCCGCACACGTACGCTCCCCCTAAACCGTTGTCGTACCCTCACCTTGACCCTAAACCGTCCCCGTCCCGTAACCCTAACCCTAGCCCGAACCCTAACCCTAACCCTTCCCCGAAGCCTTCCCCTCACACGTCCCCTAATCCTAACCCGTACGCTCACACTGACCCGCGTCCTCACACGTACGCTCCCCCTAAAGCGTTTTCGTACCCTCACCTGGACCCTAAACCGTCCCCGTCCCCTAACCCTAACCCTAGCCCGAATCCTAAACCTAACACTTCCCTGAAGCCTGACCCTCACCCGTCCCCTAATCCTAACCCGTACACTAACACTAACCCGTGCCATCACAAGTACGCTCCCCCTAAAGCGTTGTCATACCCTCACATGGACCCTCAACCGTCCCCGTCCCCTAACCCTAACCCTAGCCCGAACCCTAACCCTAACCCTTCCCCGAAGCCTGACCCTAACACGTCCCCTAATCCTAACCCGTACGCAAACGCTAACCCATGCCCTCACACATACGCTCCCTCTAAAGCGTTGTCATACCTTCACCTGGACCCTAAACCGCCCCGACACCTAAGCCTAACCCTAGCCAGAACCCTACCCCTAAACCTTCCCCGAAGCCTGACCCTCACCCGTCCCCTAATCCTAACCCGTACGCTAACACTAACCCGTGCCGTCAAGAGTACGCTCCCCCTAAAGCGTTGTCATACACTCACATGGACCCTCAACCGTCCCCGTCCCCTAACCCTAACCCTAGCCCGAACCCTAACCCTAAATCTTCCCCGAAGCCTGACCCTCACCCGTCCCCTAATCCTAACCCGTACGCTAACACTCACCCGCGCCCTCACACGTACGCTTCCCCTAAAGCGTTGTCGTCCCCTCACCTGGACCCTAAACCGTCCCCGTCCCCTAACCCTAACCCTAGCCCGAGCCCTAACCCTAACCCTTCCCCGAAGCCTGACCCTCACCCGTACCCTAATCCTATCACGTACGCTAACACTAACCCAGGCCCTCACACGTACGCTCCCCCTAAAGCGTTGTCGTACCCTCACCTGGACCCTAAAGCGTCCCCGACCCGTAAGCCTAACCCTAGCCCGAACCCTAACCCTAAACCTTCCCCAAAGCCTGACCCTCACCCGTCCCCTAATCCTAACCCGTACGCTGACACTAACCTGCTCTCACACGTACGTTCCCCGAAAGCGTTGTCGTACCCTCACCTAGACCCTAAACCGTCCACATCCCCTAACCCTAACCCTAGCCCGAACCCTAAACCGAACCCTTCCCTGAAGCCTGACCCTCACCCGGCACCTAATCCTTACTCGTACGCTAACACTAACCCGCGCCCTCACACGTACGCTCCCCCTAAATCGTTGTCGTACCCTCACGTGGACCCTAAACCTTTCCCGTCCCCTAAACCTAAGCCTAGCCCAAACCCTAACCCTAACCCTACCCCGAAGCCTGACACTCACCCGTCCACTAATCCTAACACGTACGCTCATGCTAACCCACGCCCTCACACGTACGCTTCCCCTAAAGCGTTGTCATACATTCACCTGGACCCTAAACCGTCCCCGTCCCCTAACCCTAACCCTAGCCCGAACCCTAACCCTTCCCTGAAGCCTTCCCCTCATCCGTCCCCTAATCCTAACCGATACGCTCACACTAAACCTCACGCTCACACGTACGCTCCCCCTAAACCGTTGTCGTACCCTCACCTGGACCCTAAACCGTCCCCGTCCCCTAACCCTAATCCTAGCCGGAACCCTAACCCTAACCCTTCCCCGAAGCCTTCCCCTCACCCGTCCCCTAATCCTAAACCGTACGCTCACACTAACCCGCGCCCTCACACGTACGCTTCCCCTAAACCGTTGTCGTACCCTCACCTGGACCCTAAACCGTCCCCGTCCCCTAACCCTAACCCTAGCCCGAACCCTAAACCTAACCCTTCCCCGAAGCCTTCCCCTCATCCTTCCCCTAATCCTAACCCGTACGATCACACTAACCAGCGTCCTCACATGTACGATCCCCCTAAACCGTTGTCGTACCCTCACCTTGACCCTAAACCGTCCCCGTCCCCTAATCCTAACCCTAGCCCGAACCCTAACCCTAACACTTCCCCGAAGCCTTCCCCTCACCCGTCCCCTAATCCTAACCCGTACGCTCAAACTAACACACGCCCTCACACGTACGCTGCCCCTAAAGCGTTGTCGTACCCTCACCTGGACCCTAAACCATCCCCTTCCCCTAACCCTAACCCTGGACCGAAACCTAAGCCTAACCCTTCCCCGAAGCCTGACCCAACACGTCCCCTAATCCTAACCCGTACGCTAACGCTAATCCGCTCCCTCACACGTATGCTAAACCTAAAGCGTTGTCGTACCCTCATCTGGACCCTAAACTGTCACCATCCCCTAAACCTAACCCTAGCCCGAACCCTAACCCTAACGATTCCCCGAAGCCTGACACTCACCTGTCCCCTAATCCTAATCCGTACGCTAACACTTAAACGCGCCCTTACACGTACGCTCCATCTAAAGCGTTGTCGTACCCTCACCTGGACCCTAAACCGTCCCCGTCCCCTAACCCTAATCCTAGGCCGAACCCTAACCTTAACACTTCCCCGAATCCTGACCCTCACCCGTCCCCTAATCCTAACCCGTACGCTAACATTAACCCACGCTCTCACACGTACGCTCCCCCTAAAGCGTTGTCGTAACCTCACATGAACCCTAAACCGTCCCGGTCCCCTAACCTTAACCCTAGCCTGATCCCTAACCCTAACCCTTCCCCGAAGCCTGACCCTCACCCGTCCCCTAAACCTCACCTGTACGCTAACACTGACATGCGCCCTCACAAGTACGCTACCCCTAAAGCGTTGTCATACACTAACCTGGACCCTCAACCGTCCCAGTCCCCGTCCCCTAACCCTAGCCCGAACCCTAACCCTAACACTTCCCCGAATCCTGACCCTCACCCGCCCCCTAATCCTAACCCGTACGCTAACACTAACCCGCGCCCTCACACGTACGCTCCCCCTAAAGCGTTGTCGTACCCTCACCTGGACCCTAAACCGTCCCCGTCCCCTAACCCTAACCTTAGCCCGAACCCTAACCCTAACCCTTCCCCGAAGCCAGACCCTCACCCGTGCCCTAATCCTATCACGTACGCTAACACTAACCCACGCCCTCACACGTACGCTCCCCCTAAAGCGATGTCGTACACTCACCTGGACCCTAAACCGTTCCCGTCCCCTAGCCCTAACCCTAGCCCGAACCCTAAACCTTACCCTTCCGCGAAGCCTGACCCTCACCCGTCCCCTAATCCTTACCCGTACACAAACGCTAACCCACGCCCTCACACGTACGCTCCCCCTAAAGCGTTGTCGTACCCTCACCTCTACCCTAAACCGTCCCCATCCCCTAACCCTAACCCTAGCGTGTCCCTAACCCTAACACTTCCCTGAAGCCTGACCCTCACCAGTCCCCTAATCCTAACCCGTACGCTGACACTAACACGCGCCCTCACACGTATGCTCCCCCTAAAGCTTTGTCGTACCCTCACGTGGACCCTAAACCGTCCCCGTCCCCTAACCCTAACCCTAGCCCAAACCCTAACCCTAGCCCTTCCCCAAAGCCTGAACCTCACCCGTGCCCTAATCCTAACCCGTACGCTAACAATAACCCGCGCCCTCACACGTACGCTCCCCCTAAAGTGTTGTCGTACACTCACCTGGACCCTAAATCGTCCCCGTCCACTAACCCTAACCCTAGCCCGAACCCTAATGCTAAACCTTCCCAGAAACCTGACCCTCACCCGTCCTCTAATCCTAACCCGTACGCTAACGCTAACCCACGCCCTCACATGTAACCTCCCACTAAAGCGTTGTCATACCCTCACCTGGACACTAAACCGTCCCCGTCTCCTAACTCTAACCCTACAGCGAACCCTAACCCTAACCCTTCCCCGAAGCCTGACTCTCACCCGTCGCCTAATCCTAGCCTGTACGCTCTTGCTATCCCGCGCCCTCACAGTTACGCTCCCCCTAAAACATTGTCGTACCCTCACCTGGACCCTAAACCGTCCCTGTCCCCGTCCCCTAACCCCAGCCCGAACCCTAACCCTAACCCTTCCCCGAAGCCTGACTCTAACCCGTCCCCTAATACTAACCCGTACGCTAACGCTAACCCGCGCCCTCACACGTACGCTCCCCCTAAAGCGTTGTCGTACACTCACCTGGACCCTAAACCGTTCCCGTCCCCTAACCCTAACCCTACCCCGAACCCTAACCCTAACCCTTCCCAGAAACCTGACCTTCACCCGTCCCCTAATCCTAACCCGTACGCTAACGCTAACCCGCGCCCTCACACGTACGCTCCCCCTAAACCGTTGTCGTACCCTCACGTGGACCCTAAACCTTTCCCGTCCCCTAAACCTAAACCTAGCCCGAACCCTAACCCTAACCCTACCCCGAAGCCTGACACTCACCCGTCCACTAATCCTAACACGTACGCTCACGCTAACCCACGCCCTCACACGTACGCTCCCCCTAAAGCGTTGTCATACATTCACCTGGACCCTAAACCGTCCCCGTCCCCTAACCCTAACCCTAGCCCGAACCCTAACCCTTCCCTGAAGCCTTCCCCTCATCCGTCCCCTAATCCTAACCGATACGCTCACACTAAACCTCACGCTCACACGTACGCTCCCCCTAAACCGTTGTCGTACCTTCACCTGGACCCTAAACCGTCCCCGTCCCCTAACCCTAATCCTAGCCGGAACCCTAACCCTAACCCTTCCCCGAAGCCTTCCCCTCACCCGTCCCCTAATCCTAACCCGTACGCTCACACTAACCCGCGCCCTCACACGTACGCTTCCCCTAAACCGTTGTCGTACCCTCACCTGGACCCTAAACCGTCCCCGTCCCCTAACCCTAACCCTAGCCCGAACCCTAAACCTAACCCTTCCCCGAATCCTGACCCAACCAGTACCCTAATCCTAACCCGTACGCTAACGCTAATCCACGCCCTCACACGTACGCTACACCTAAAGCATTGTTGTACCCTCAGCTGGACACTAAACCGTCCCCATACCCAAAACCTAACACTAGCTCGAACCCTAACCCTAACACTTCCCTGAAGCCTGACCCTCACCCGTCCCCTAATCTTAACACGTACGCTCACGCTAACCCGCACCCTGACACTTACGCTCTCCCTAAAGCGTTCTCGTACTCTCACCTGGACCCTATACCGTCCCCGTCCCCTAACCCTAACCCTAGCCCAAACCCTAACCCTAACTATTCCCCGAAGCCTGACCCCTACACGTCCCCTAATCCTAACCCGTACGCTAACGCTAACTTACGCCCTCACACGTACGCTCCCCCTAAAGCGTTGTCGTACCCTCACCTGGACACTAAACTGTCCCCATCCCCTAACTCTAACCCTAGCCCGAACCCTAACCCTAACGATTCCCCGAAGCCTGACCCTCACCCGTCCCCTAATCCTAACCCGCACGCGAACGCTAACCCACGCCCTCAAACGTACGCTCCCACTAAAGTGTTGTCGTACCCTCACCTGGACCCTAAACCGTCCCTGTCCCCTAACCCTAACCCTAGCCCGATCCATAACCCTAACCCTTCCCGGAAGCCTGACCCTCACCCGTCCCCTAATCCTAACCTGTACGCTAACACTGACATGCGCCCTCACAAGTACGCTACCCCTAAAGCGTTGTCATACCCTAACCTGGACCCTCAACCGTCCCAGTCCCCGTCCCCTAACCCTAGCCCAAACCCTAACCCTAACCCTTCCCCGAAGCCTGACCCTCACCCGTCCCATAATCCTAACGCGTACGCTCACACTAACCCGCGCCCTCACACGTACGCTCCCCCTAAAGCGTTGTCGTACTCTCACGTGGACCCTAAACCGTCCCGGGCCCCTAAACCTAATCCTACCCCGAACCCTAACCCTAACACTTCCCCGAAGCCTGACCCTCACCCGTACCATAATCCTATCACGTACACTAACACTAACCCACGCCCTCACACGTACGCTCCCCCTAAAGCGTTGTCGTACCCTCAGCTGTACCCTAAACCGTCCCCGTCCCCTAACCCTAACCCTAGCCTGTCCCTAACCCTAACCCTTCCCCGAAGCCTGACCCTCACCCGTCCCCTAATCCTAACCCGTACGCTGACACTAACACATGCACTCACACGTACGCTCCCCCTAAAGCTTTGTCGTACCCTCACGTGGACCCTAAACCGTCCCCGTCCCCTAACCCTAACCCTAGCCCGAACCCTAACCCTAACAATTCCCCGAAGCCTGAACCTCACGCATGCCCTAAACCTAACCCGTACGCTAACGCTAAACCGCGCCCTCACATGTACGCTCCCCCTATAGCGTTCTCGTACCCTCACCTGAACCCTAAACCGTCCCTGTCCCCTAACCCTAACCCTAGCCCGAACCCTAACACTAACCCTTCCCCGAAGCCTGACCCTCACCCGTCCCCTAATCCTAACCCGCACGCGAACGCTAACCCACGCCCTCACACGTACGCTCCCCCTAAAGTGTTGTCGTACCCTCACCTGGACCCTAAACCGTCCCTGTCGCCTAACCCTAAACCTCGCCCAATCCCTAACTCTAACCCTTCCCCGAAGCCTGACCCTCACCCGTACCCTAATCCTATCACGTACGCTAACACTAACCCAGGCCCTCACACGTACGCTCCCCCTAAAGCGTTGTCGTACCCTCACCTGGACCCTAACCCATTCGCGTCCCCTAACCCTAACCCTAGCCCGAATCCTAACCCTTACACTTCCCCGAAGCCTGACCCTCACACGTCCCCTAATCGTAACCCGTACGCAAACGCTAACCCATGCCCTCACACATACGCTCCCCCTAAAGCGTTGTCGTACCTTCACCTGGACCCTAAACTGTCCCCGATCCCTAAGCCTAACCCTAGACCGAACCCTAACCCTAAACCTTCCCCAAAACCTGACCCTCACCCGTCCCCTAATCCTAACCCGTACGCTTACACTAACCCGCGCTCTCACACGTACGTTCCTCGAAAGCGTTGTCGTACCCTCACCTGGACCCTAAACCGTCCCCATCCCCTAACCCTAACCCTAGCCCGAACCCTAAACCGAACCCTTCCCTGAAGCCTGACCCTCACCCGGCACCTAATCCTTACTCGTACGCTAACAAGAACCCGCGCCCTCACACGTACGCTCCCCCTAAAGCGTTGTCGTACCCTCACCTGGACCCTAAACCGTCCCCGTCCCCTAACCCTAACCCTAGCCCGAACCCTAACCCTAACATTTCCCCGAAGCCTGACCCTCCCCCGTCCCCTAATCCTAACTCGTACGCTAACGCTAACCCGCGCCCTCACACGTACGCGCCCCCTAAAGCGTTGTCGTAACCTCACCTGAACCCTAAACTGTCCCCGTCCGATAACCCTAACCCTAGCCGGAACCCTAACCCTAAAAATTCCCCGAAGCCTGACCCCCACCTGTCCCCTAATCCTAACCCGCTCGCTAACGCGAACCCGCGCCCTCACACGTAGGTTCCCCCTAAAGCGTTCTCGTACCCTCACCTGAACCCTAAGCCATCCCCATCCCCTAACCTTAACCCTAGCCCAACCCTAACCCTAACACTTCCCCGAATCCTGACCCAACCCGTCCCCTAAACCTAACCTGTACGCTAACGCTAATCCACGCCCTCACACGTACGCTACACTTACAACGTTGTTGTACCCTCAGCTGGACACTAAACCGTCCCCATACACTAAACCTAACCCTACCCCGAACCCTAACCCTAACACTTCCCTGAAGCCTGACCCTCACCCGTCCCCTAATCTTAACACGTACGCTCACGCTAACCCGCACCCTGACACTTACGCTCTCCCTAAAGCGTTGTCGTACCCTCACCTGGAACCTAAACCGTCCCCGTCTCCTAACCCTAACCCTAGCCCAAACCCTAACCCTAACCCTTCCCCGAATCCTCACCCTCACCCGTTCCCTAATCCTAACCCGCACGCTAACGCTAACCCGTGCCCTCACACGTATGCTCCCCCTAAAGCGTTGTCGTACACTCAGCTGGACCCTAAACTGTCCCCGTCCCCTAACCCTCACCCTAGCCCAAACCCTAACCCTAACCCTTCCCCGAAGCCTGACCCTCTCCTGTACCCTAATCCTAACCCGCACGCTAACACTAACCCGTGCCCTCACACGTACGCTCCCCCTCAAGCGTTGTCGTACCCTCACCTGGACCCTAAACCGTCCCCGTCCCCTAACCGTAACCCTCGGCCGAACCCTAACCCTAACCCTTCCCCGAAGCCTGACACTCACGTGTCCCTTAATCCTAACCTGTACGCTAACGCTAACCCGCCCCCTAACACGTTCCCTCTCCCTAAAGCTTTGTCGTACCCTCACCTGTACCCTAAACAGTCCCCGTCCCCTAACCCTAACACTAGACCGAACCCTAACCCTAACCCTTCCCGAAGTCTGAACCTAACCCGTCCCCTAATCCTAACCCGCACGCTAACGCTAACCCGCGCCCGCACACGTACGGTCCCCCTAAAGCGTTGTCGTACCCTCACCTGGACCCTAAACCGCCCCCGTCCCCTAACCCTAACCCTAGACAGAACCCTAACCCTAACACTTCCCCGAAGCCTGACCCTCACCCGTCCTCTAATCCTAACCCGTACGCTAACGCTAACCCACGCCCTCACATGTACGCTCCCCCTAAAGCGTTGTCGTACCCTCACCTGGACCCTAAACCGTCCCCGTCCCCTAACCCTCACCCTAGCCCAAACCCTAACCCTAACCCTTCCCCGAAGCCTGACACTCACGTGTCCCCTAATCCTAACCCGTACGCTAACGCTCACCCGCCCCCTAACACGTTCCCTCCCCCTAAAGCTTTGTCGTACCCTCACCTGTACCCTAAACCGTCCCCGTCCCCTAACCCTAACACTAGACTGAACCCTAACCCTAACCCTTCCCCGAAGCCTGACCCTCACCCGTCCTCTAATCCTAACCCGTACGCTAACGCTAACCCACGCCCTCACATGTATTCTCCCCCTAAAGCATTGTCGTACCCTCACCTGGACCCTAAACCGTCCCCGTCCCCTAACCCTAACCCTAGCCCAAACCCTAACCCTAACCCTTCCCCGAAGCCTGACCCTCTACCGTACCCTAATCCTAACCCGCACGCTAACACTAACCCGTGCCCTCACACGTACGCTCCCCCTCAAGCTTTGTTGTACCCTCACCTGTACCCTAAACCGTCCCCGTCCCCTAACCCTAACACTAGACCGAACCCTAACCCTAACCCTTCCCGAAGCCTGAACCTAACCCGTCCCCTAATCCTAACCCGCACGCTAATGTTAACCCGCCCCCTCACACGTACGCTCCCCCTAAAGCGATGTCGTACACTCAGCTGTACCCTAAAGCGTCCCCATCCCCTAACCCTAACCCTAGACTGAACCCTAACCCTAACCCTTCCCCGAAGCCTGACCCTCACCAGTCCTCTAATCCTAACCCGTACGCTAACGCTAACCCACGCCCTCACATGTACGCTCCCCCTAAAGCATTGTCGTACCCTCACCTGGACCCTAAACCGTCCCCGTCCCCTAACCCTAACCCTAGCCCAAACCCTAACCCTAACTATTCCCCGAAGCCTGACCCCTACACGTCCCCTAATCCTAACCCGTACGCTAACGCTAACTTACGCCCTCACACGTACGCTCCCCCTAAAGCGTTGTCGTACCCTCACCTGGACACTAAACTGTCCCCGTCCCCTAAATCTAACCCTAGCCCGAACCCTAACCCTAACGATTCCCCGAAGCCTGACACTCACCCGTCCCCTAATCCTAATCCGTACACTAACACTAACACGCGCCCTCACACGTACGCTCCATCTAAAGCATTGTCGTACCCTCACCTCGACCCTAAACCGTCCCGGTCCCCTAACCCTAACCCTAGCCCGATCCCTAACCCTAACCCTTCCCTGAAGCCTGACCCTCACCCGTCCCCTAATCCTAACCTGTATGCTAACACTGACATGCGCCCTCACAAGTACGCTACCCCTAAAGCGTTGTCATACGCTAACCTGGACCCTCAACCGTCCCAGTCCCCGTCCCCTAACCCTAGCCCAAACCCTAACCCTAACCCTTCCCCGAAGCCTGACCCTCACCCGTCCCATAATCCTAACCCGTACGCTCACACTAACCCGCGCCCTCACACGTACGCTCCCCCTAAATCGTTGTCGTACTCTCACCTGGACCCTAAACCGTCCCGGGCCCCTAAACCTAATCCTACCCCGAACCCTAACCCTAACCCTTCCCCGAAGCCTGACCCTCACCCGTACCATAATCCTATCACGTACACTAACACTAACCCACGCCCTCACACGTACACTCCCCCTAAAGCGTTGTCGTACCCTCAGCTGTACCCTAAACCGTCTCCGTCCCCTAAACCTAACCCTAGCCTGTCCCTAACCCTAACCCTTCCCCGAAGCCTGACCCTCACCCGTCCCCTAATCCTAACCCGTACGCTGACACTAACACATGCACTCACACGTACGCTCCCCCTAAAGCTTTGTCGTACCCTCACGTGGACCCTAAACCGTCCCCGTCCCCTAACCCTAACCCTAGCCCGAACCCTAACCCTAACAATTCCCCGAAGCCTGAACCTCACCCATGCCCTAATCCTAACCCGTACGCTAACGCTAACCCGCGCCCTCACATGTACGCTCCCCCTAAAGCGTTCTCGTACGCTCACTTGGACCCTAAACCGTCCCCGTCCACTAACCCTAACCCTAGCCCGAACCCTAACACTAACCCTTCCCCGAAGCCTGACCCTCACCCGTCCCCTAATCCTAACCCGCACGCGAACGCTAACCCGCGCCCTCACACGTACGCTCCCCCTAAAGAGTTGTCGTACCCTCACCTGGACCCTAAACCGTCCCTGTGCCCTAACCCTAAACCTAGCCCAATCCCTAACTCTAACCCTTCCCCGAAGCCTGACCCTCACCCGTACCCTAATCCTATCACGTACACTAACACTAACCCAGGCCCTCACACGTACGCTCCCCCTAAAGCGTTGTCGTACCCTCACCTGGACCCTAACCCATTCGCGTCCCCTAACCCTAACCCTAGCCCGAATCCTAACCCTTACACTTCCCCGAAGCCTGACCCTCACCCGTCCCCTAATCGTAACCCGTACGCAAACGCTAACCCATGCCCTCACACATACGCTCCCCCTAAAGTGTTGTCTTACCTTCACCTGGACCCTAAACCGTCCCCGATCCCTAAGCCTAACCCTAGACCGAACCCTAACCCTAAACCTTCCCCAAAACCTGACCCTCACCCGTCCCCTAATCCTAACCCGTACGCTTACACTAACCCGCGCTCTCACACGTACGTTCCTCGAAAGCGTTGTCGTACCCTCACCTGGACCCTAAACCGTCCCCATCCCCTAACCCTAACCCTAGCCCGAACCCTAAACCGAACCCTTCCCTGAAGCCTGACCCTCACCCGGCACCTAATCCTTACTTGTACGCTAACAAGAACCCGCGCCCTCACACGTACGCTCCCCCTAAAGCGTTGTCGTACCCTCACCTGGACCCTAAACCGTCCCCGTCCCCTAACCCTAACCCTAGCCCGAACCCTAACCCTAACATTTCCCCGAAGCCTGACCCTCCCCCGTCCCCTAATCCTAACCAGTACGCTAACGCTAACTCGCACCCTCACACGTACGCGCCCCCTAAAGCGTTGTCGTAACCTCACCTGAACCCTAAACTGTCCCCGTCCGATAACCCTAACCCTAGCCGGAACCCTAACCCTAACCATTCCCCGAAGCCTGACCCTCACCCGTCCCCTAATCCTAACCCGCTCGCTAACGCGAACCCGCGCCCTCACACGTAGGTTCCCCCTAAAGCGTTGTCGTACCCTCACCTGAACCCTAAACCATCCCCATCCCCTAACCTTAACCCTAGCCCAACCCTAACCCTAACCCTTCCCCGAATCCTGACCCAACCCGTCCCCTAATCCTAACCTGTACGCTAACGCTAATCCACGCCCTCACAGGTACGCTACGCCTAAAGCGTTGTTGTACCCTCAGCTGGACACTAAACCGTCCCCATACACTAAACCTAACCCTAGCCCGAACCCTAACCTTAACACTTCCCTGAAGCCTGACCCTCACCGGTCCCCTAATCTTAACACGTACACTCACGCTAACCCGCACCCTGACACTTACGCTCTCCCTAAAGCGTTGTCGTACCCTCACCTGGAACCTAAACCGTCCCCGTCTCCTAACCCTAACCCTAGCCCAAACCCTAACCCTAACCCTTCCCCGAATCCTCACCCTCACCCGTTCCCTAATCCTAAACCGCACGCTAACGCTAAACCGTGCCCTCACACGTATGCTCCCCCTAAAGCGTTGTCGTACACTCAGCTGGACCCTAAACCGTCCCCGTCCCCTAACCGTAACCCTAGGCCGAACCCTAACCCTAACCCTTCCCCGAAGCCTGACACTCACGTGTCCCCTAATCCTAACCCGTACGCTAACGCTAACCCGCCCCCTAACACGTTCCCTCCCCCTAAAGCTTTGTCATACCCTCACCTGTACCCTAAACCGTCCCCGTCCCCTAACCCTAACACTAGACCGAACCCTAACCCTAACCCTTCCCGAAGCCTGAACCTAACCCGTCCCCTAATCCTAACCCGCACGCTAACGCTAACCCGCGCCCTCACACGTACGCTCCCCCAAAGCGTTATCGTACCCTCAGCTGTACCCTAAAGCGTCCCCGTCCCCTGACCCTAACCCTAGACTGAACCCTAAACCTAACCCTTCCCCGAAGCCTGACCCTCACCCGTCCTCTAATCCTAACCCGTACGCTAACGCTAACCCACGCCGTCACATGTACGCTCCCCCTAAAGCGTTGTCGTACCCTCACCTGGACCCTAAACTGTGCCCGTCCACTAACCCTAACCCTAGCCCAAACCCTAACCCTAACTATTCCCCGAAGCCTGACCCCTACACGTCCCCTAATCCTAACCCGTACGCTAACGCTAACTTACGCCCTCACACGTACGCTCCCCCTAAAGCGTTTTCGTACCCTCACCTGGACACTAAACTTTCCCCGTCCCTTAACTCTAACCCTAGCCCGAACCCTAACCCTAACGATTCCCCGAAGCCTGACTCTCACCCGTCCCCTAATCCTAATCCGTACGCTAACATTAACACGCGCCCTCACACGTACGCTCCACCTAAAGCGTTGTTGTACCCTCACCTCGACCCTAAACCGTCCCGGTCCCCTAACCCTAACCCTAGCCCGATCCGTAACCCTAACCCTTCCCTGAAGCCTGACTCTCAACCCTCCCCTAATCCTAACCTGTACGCTAACACTGACATGCGCCCTCACAAGTACGCTACCCCTAAATTGTTGTCATACCCTAACCTGGACCCTCAACCGTCCCAGTCCCCGTCCCCTAACCCTAGCCCAAACCCTAACCCTAACCCTTCCCCGAAGCCTGACCCTCACCCGTCCCATAATCCTAACCCGTACGCTCACACTAACCCGCGCCCTCACACGTACGCTCCCCCTAAAGCGTTGTCGTACTCTCACCTGAACCCTAAACCGTCCCGGGCCCCTAAACCTAATCCTAACCCGAACCCTAACCCTAACCATTCCCCGAAGCCTGACCCTCACCCGTACCATAATCCTATCACGTACACTACCACTAACCCACGCCCTCACACGTACGCTCCCCCTAAAGCGTTGTCGTACCCTCAGCTGTACCCTAAACGGTCCCCGTCCCCTAACCCTAACCCTAGCCTGTCCCTAACCCTAACCCTTCCCCGAAGCCTGACCCTCACCCGTCCCCTAATCCTAACCCGTACGCTGACACTAACACATGCACTCACACGTACGCTCCCCCTAAAGTTTGTCGTACCCTCACGTGGACCCTAAACCGTCCCCGTCCCCTAACCCTTACCCTAGCCCGAACCCTAACACTAACCCTTCCCCGAAGCCTGACCCTCACCCGTCCCCTAATCCTAACAAGTACGCTAACATTGACCCACGCTCTCACAACTACGCTCCCCCTAAAGCGTTGTCATACCCTCACCTGGATCCTCAACCGTCCCCGTCCCCGTCCCCTAACCCTAGCCCGATCGCTAAACCTAACACTTCCCTGAAGCCTGACCCTCACCTGTCCCCTAATCCTAACCCGTACGCTCACACTAACCCGCGCCATCACAAGTACGCTCCCCCTAAAGTGTTGTCATACCCTCACCTGGACCCTCAACCGTCCCCGTCCCCTAACCCTAACCCTAACCCGAACCCTAACCCTAACCCTTCCCCGAAGACTTCCACTCACCCGTCTCCTAATCCTAACTCGTACGCTAACACTCACCCGCGCCCTCACACGTACGCTCCCCCTAAAGCGTTGTCGTACCCTCACCTGGACCCTAAACCGTCCCCGTCCCCTAACCCTAACCCTAGACTGAACCTTAACCCTAAACCTTCCCTGAAGCCTGACCCTCACCCGTCCCCTAATCCTAACCTGTACGCTCACACTAACCCGCACCCTCACACCTACGCTCCCCCTCAAGCGTTGTCGTACCCTCACCTGGACGCTAAACCGTCCCCGTCCCCTAACCCTAACCCTAGCCCGAACCCTAACCCTTACACTTCCCAGAAGCCTGACACTCACCCATCCCCTAATCCTAACCCGTACGTTAACACTAACCTGCACCCTCACACATACGCTCCCCCTAAAGCGTTGTCGTACCCTCACGTGGATCCTAAACAGACTCCGATCCGTAACCCTAACCCTAGCCCGAACCCTAACCCTAACCCTTCCCCGAAGCCTGACCCTCACCCGTCCCCTAATCCTAAGCCACGCCCTCACACGTATGCTCACGCTAAAGCGTTGTCGTACCCTCACCTGGACCCGAAACCATCCCCGTCCCCTAACCCTAACCCTATACCGAACCCTAACCCTAACCCTTCCCTGAAGCCTGACCCTCACCCGTCCCCTAATCCTAACCCGTACGCTAACACTAACCCGCGCCCTCACACATATGCTCCCCGTAAAGCGTTGTCGTACCCTCACCAGTACCCTAAACCGTCCCCGTCCCCTAACCCTAACCCTAGCCTGTCCCTAACCGTAACTCTTCCCCGAAGCCTGACCCTCACCCGACCCCTAATCCTAACCCGTAGGCTAACACTAACCCACGCCCTCACACGTACGCTCCCCCTAAAGCGTTGTCGTACCCTCACGTGGACCCTAAACCGTCCCCGTCCCCTAACCCTAACCCTAGACCAAAACCTAAGCCTAAATCTTCCCCGAAGCCTGACCCTCACCCGTCCCCTCATCCTAACCCGTACGCTCACTCTAACCCATGCCCTCACACATACGCTCCCCGTAAAGCATTGTCGTACCCTCAAGTGGACCCTAAACCGTCCCCGTCCCCTAACCCTAAACCTAGCCCGAACCCTAACCCTAACACTTCCCCGAAGCCTGACCCTCACCCGTCCCCTAATCCTAACCCGTATGCTCACGATAACCTGCGCCCTCACACGTACGCTCCCCCTAAAGCGTTGTCGTACCCTCACCTGGACCCTAAACCGTCTCCGTCCCTTAACACTAACCCTAGCGCAAACCCTAACCCTAACGCTTCCCCGAAGCCTGACCCTCACTCGTCCCCTAATCCTAACCCGTACGCTACCACTAACCCGTGACCTCACACGTACGCTCCCCCTAAAGCGTTTTCGTACCCTTACCTGGACCCTAAACCGTCCACGTCCCCTAACCAAAACCTAGCCCGAACCCTAACCCTAACACTTCCCCGAAGCCTGACCTTCACCCGTCCCCTAATCCTAAACAGTACGCTCACGCTAACCCGTGCCCTCACACGTACGCTCCCCCTAAAGCGTTGTCGTACCCTCACCTGGACCCTAAACCGTTTCCGTCCCCTAAACCTAACCCTAGCCCAAACCCTAACCCTAACCCTTCCCCGAAGCCTGACCCTCACCCGTCCCCTAATCCTAACCCTTACGCTCACGCTAACCCGCGCCCTCACACGTACGCTCCCACTAAAGCGTTGTCGTACCCTCACCTGGACCCTAAACCGTCCCCGTCCCCTAACCCTAACCCTAGCCCGAACACTAAACCTAACCCTTCCCCGAAGCCTGACCCTCACCCGTCCCCTAATCCTAACAAGTACGCTAACGCGAATCCACGCCCTCACACGTACGCTCACCCTAAACCGTTTTCGTACCCTCACCTGGACTCTAAACCGTCCCCGTCCCCTAACCCTAACCCTAGCCCGAACCCTAACCCTAACCCTTCCCCGAAGCCTTCCCCTCACCCGTACCCTAATCCTAACCCGTACGCTAACACTAACCCATGCCCGCACTCGTACGCTCACCCTAAACCGTTGTTGTACCCTCACCTGAACCCTAAACCGTTCCCGTCCCCTAACCTTAACCCTAGCCCGGACCCTAATCCTAACCCTTTCCCGAAACCTTCCCCTCACCCGTCCCCTAATCCTAACCCGTAAGCTAACACTAACCCGTGCCCTCACACGTTTGCTCCCCCTAAACCGTTGTCGTACCCTCACTTGGACCCTAAAAAGTCCCCATCCCCTAACCATAACCCTAACCCTTAACCGAAGCCTTACCCTAACACGTCCGCTAATCCTAACCTGTACACCAACACTAACCCATGCCCTCACACGTACGCTCAGCCTAAACCACTGTCGTACCCTAACCTCTCCCCTAAAATGTCCCCGTCCCCTAACCTTAACCGTAACCCTAACCCTAACCCTTACCCGAAGCCTTACCCTAACCCGTCCCCTAATCCTAACCCGTATGCTAACACTAGTCCCTGCCCTCACACGTACGCTCACCCTAAACCGTTGTCGTACCCTAACCTGTCCACTAAACCGTCTCCGTCCCCTAACCCTAAGCCTAACTTAACCCAAACCCTTACCCAGAGTCTTACCATACCCAGTCCCCTAATCCTAACCCGTGCTCTAACACTAACCCGTGCCCTCACACGTACGCTCCCCCTAAACCGTGGTCGTACCCTCACCTGGACCCTAAACCGTCCCTGTCCCCTAACCCTAACCCTAGCTCGAACCCTAACCCTAAACCTTCCCTGAAGCCTTCCCCTCACCCGTCCCCTAATCCTAATCCGTACGCTAACACTAACCCATGCCCTCACAGGTACGCTCCCCGTAAACCGTTGTCATACCCTCACCCGGACCCTAAACCGTCCCCGTCCCCTAACCCTAAGCCTAGCCCGAACCCTAACCCTAACCCTTCCCCGAAGCCTTCCCCTCACCCGTCCTCTAATCCTAACCCGTACACTAACACTAACCAGTGGCCTTACACGTACGCTCCCCCTAAACCGTTGTCGTACCCTCACCTGGACCCTAAACCGTCCCTGTCCCCTAACCCTAACCCTAGCCCGAACTCTAAACCTAACCCTTCCCCGAAGCCTTCCCCTCACCCGTCCCGTAATTCTAAGCCATACGCTAACACTAACCTGTGCCCTCACACGTACGCTCACCCTAAACCGTTGTCGTACCCTCACCTGGACTCTAAACCGTCCCCGTCCCAGTCCCCTAACCCTAACCCTAACACTTATCCGAAGCCTTACACTAACCCGTCCCCTAATCCTAACCCGTACGCTAACACTAAACCGTGCCCTCACACGTACACTCACCCTAAACCGTTGTCGTAACCTAACCTTTCCCTGAAATGGTCCCCATCCCGACCCTAAACCTACCCCTACCCAAAGCCTTACCCTAACCCGTCCCCTAATCCTAACCCGTACCAAAACGATAACCCGTGCCCTCACACATACACTCACACTAAACCACTGTGGTACCCTAACCTGTACCCCAAACAGTCCCTGTCCCCTAACCCTAACCCTAGCCCGAACCATAACCCTAACCCTTCCCCGAAGCCTGACCCTCACCCGTCCCCTAACCCTACCCGTACGCTAACACTAACCCATGCCCTCACACGTACGCTCCCCCTAAACCTTTGTCATACCCTCACCTGGACCCTAAACAGTCCCCGTCCCCATAACCCTAACCCTAACTCTTACCTAAAGCCTTACCGTAACCCGTCCGCTAATCCTAACCTGTATGCCAACACTATCCCATGCCCTCACACGTACGCTCACCCTAAACCGTTGTCGTACCCTAACCTGTCCACTAAAATGTCCCCATCCCCTAACCCTAACCCTAACCCTAACCCTTACCCTTACCCCAAGCCTTACCCTAACCCGTCCCCTAATCCTAACCCGTACGCTCACAATATCCTGTGCCCTCACATGTACGCTCACCCTAAACCGTTGTCATACCCTAACCTGTCCTCTAAACCGTCTCCGTCCCCTAACCCTAAGCCTAACCTAACCCAAACCCTTACCCAGAGTCTTACCATAACCAGTCCCCTAATCCTAACCCGTACGCTAACACTAACCCGTGCCCACACACGTACGCTCACCCTAAACCGTTTTCATACCCTCACCTGTCCCCTAAACCGTCTCCGTCCCCTAACCCTAACCCTAACCCTAACCCTTACCCGAAGACTTACCCTAACCTGTCCCCTAATCCTAACCCGTAAGCTAACACTAACCCGTGCCCTCACACATACGCTCATCCTAAACCGTTGTCGTACCTTAACCTGCCCTGTAAACCATCCCCATCCCCTTACCCTAACCCTAAAACTAACACTAACCCTTACCCGAAGCCTTATGCTAACCCGTCCCCAAATCCTAACCGGTACGCTAACACTAACCCGTGCCCTCACACGTACGCTCACCCTAAACCATTGTCGTACAGTAACCTGTCCCCTAACCCGTCCCCTAATCCTAACACTAACCCTAACCCTTACACGAAGCCTTGCAGTAACCCGATCCCTAAACCTAACCCGTACGCTAACACTAAACCATGCCCTTACACGTACGCTCACCCTAAACCTTTGTTGTACCCTAACCTGTCCCTTAAACCGTCCCCATCCCCGTCCACTAACACTAACCTTAACCCTAAACCTAACCCTTACCCGAAGCCTTACCCTAACCCGTCCCCTAATCCTAACCCATACGCTAACACTAACCCGTGCCCTCACACGTAAGCTCACCATAAACCGTTGTGGTACCCTAACCTGTCCCCTAAACCGTCCCCATTCCCTAACCCTAAACCTAACCCTAAACCTAATCCTTACCTTAACCCTTACCGTAACCCGTCCCCTAATCCTAACCCATACGCTAACACTAACCGGCGCCGTCACACGTACGCTCACCCTAAAACCTTGTCGTACCCTAACTTGTCCCCTAAACCGTCCCCGTCACCTAACCCTAACCCTAAACCTAACCCTTACCCAAAACCTTACACTAACCCGTCCCCTAATCCTAACCCGTATGCTAACACTAACCTGTGGCCTCAAACGTATGCTCACCCTAAAGCGCTGTCGTACCCTAACCTGTCCCCTAAACCGTCCCCATCCCATAACCCTAACCCTAACCCTAACCCTAACCCTAAACTTACCCGAAGCCTTACCTTAAACCATCCCCTAATCCTAACCCAGACGCTAACACTAACCCGTACCCTCACATGTACGCTCACCCTAAACCGTTGTCGTACCCTAACCTGTCCCCTAAACCATCCCCATCGCCTAACCCTAACCTTAACACTAACCCTAACCCTAAACCTTAAACGAAGCCTCACCCTAACCCATCTCTTAATCCTAACCCGTACGCTAACACTAACCCATGCCCTCTCATGTACGCTCACTCTAAACAGTTGTCGTACCCTAACCTGTCCCCGAAATGGTCCCCATCCCCTGACGCTAAACCTACCCCTACCCAAAGCCTTACCCTAACCCGTCCCCTAATCCTAACCCGTACCAAAACGATAACCCGTGCCCTCACACATACACTCACACTAAACCTCTGTGGTCCCCTAACCTGTCCCCTAAACCGTCCCCGTCCCCTAACCCTAACCCTAACCCTAACCCTTACCCAAAGCCTTACCCTAATCCGTCCCCAAATCCTAACCCATATGCTAACACTAACTCATGCCCTCACACGTACGCTCACCCTAAAATATTTTCGTACCCTAACCTGTCCCCTATACCGTCCCCGTCCCCTACACTAACCCTAACCCTGACACTTATCCGAAGCCTTACCCTAACCCGTCCCCTAATCCTAAGCTTTACGCTAACACTACCCCGTGCCCTCACACGGACGCTCACCCTAAACAGTTGTCGTACCCTTGCCTGTCCCCTAAACAGTCCCCATCCCCTAAACCCTTCCCTAATTCTAACACTTACCCGAAGCCTTACCCTCACCCATCCCCTAATCCTAAGCCGTACGCTAACACTACCCCGTGCCCTCACACGGACGCTCACCCTAAACAGTTGTCGTACCCTTACCTGTCCCCTAAACAGTCCCCATCCCCTAACCCCATCCCTAATTCTAACACTTACCCGAAGCCTTACCCTAACCCATCCCCTAATCCAAACCCGTACGCTAACACTAACCCGTGCCCTCACACGTACGCTCACCCTAAACCGTTTTCATACCCTAAACTGTCCCCTAAACCGTCACCATCCCCTAACCCTAACACTAACCCTAACACTAACCCTAACCCTTACCCACAGCCTTACGCTAACCCATCCCCTAATCCTAACCCGTACGCTAACACTAACCCGTGCCCTCACAGGTACGCTCACCCTAAACCGTTGTCATACCCTAACCTGTCCCCTAAACCGTCCCCGTCCCCTAACCCTAACCATAACCCTAACCCTAACCGTAACCCATACCCAAAGCGTTACTCTATCCCGTCCCCTAATCCTAACCCGTACGCTAACACTAACCCATGCCCTCAGACGTACGGTCTCCCTAAACCGTTGTCGTACCCTAACCTGTCCCCTAAACCGTCCCTGTCTCCTAACCCTAACCCTAATCCTAACCCTAACCCTTACCCGAAACCTTACTCTAACCCGTCCCCTAATCCTAACCCGTACGCTAACACTAACCCGTGCCCTCACACATACGCTCACCCTGAACCGTTGTTGTACCCTAACCTGTCCCCTAAAGTGTCCCTGTCGCCTAACCCTAACCCATACCCAAAGCCTTACCCTAACCCGTCCCCTAATCCTAACCCGTACGCTAACACTAACCCATGCCCTCATACGTACGGTCACCCTAAACCGTTGTCGTACCCTAACCTGTCCCCTAAACCGTCCCCATCCCCTAACCCTAACCTTAACCCTAAACCTAACCCTAAGACTTACCCGAAACGTTACACTAACCCGTCCCCTATTCTTAACACGTACGCTAACACTATCCCATGCCCTCACGCGTACGCTCACCCTAAACCGTTGTCGTACCCTACCCTGTCCCCTAAACCATCCCCGTCCCTTAACCCTAACCCTAATCCTCACCCTAACTGAACCCCTAATCCTAACCCATACGTTAACACTAACTCATGCCCTCACACGTACGCTCACCCTAAACTGTTTTCATACACTTACCTGTACCCTAAACCGTCCTGGTCCCCTAACCCTAACCTTAACCCTAACCCTAACACTTATCCGAAGCCTTACTCTAACTCGTCCCATAATCCTAACCCGTACGCTAACACTAACCTGTGCCCTCACACGTATGCTGACCCTAAACCGTTGTCGTACACTAACCTGTCCCCTATACCATCCTCGTCCCCTAACCCTAACACTAACACTAACCCTAACCCTTACCCGAACCCTTACCTTAACCCATCCCCTAATGCTAACCCATACGCTAACACTAACCCATACCCTAACACGTACGCTCACCCTAAACCGTTGTCGTACCCTACCGTGTCCCCTAAACCATCCCAGTCCCCTAACCCTAACCCTAACCCTTACCCAAAGCCTTACACGAACCCGTCCCATAATCCTAACCCGTACGCTAACACCAACCCGTGCCCTCACACGTACGCTCCCGCTAAACCATTATTGTACCCTAACCTGTCCCGTAAACCGTCCCCATCCCCTAACCCTAACCTTAACCCTAAACCTAACCCTAACACTTACCCGAAACCTTACACTAACCCGTCCCCTATTCCTAACACGTACGCTAACACTATCCCATGTCCTCACACGTACGCTCACCCTAAACCGTTGTCGTACCCTACCCTGTCCCCTAAACCGTCCCCGTCCCTTAACCCTAACCCTAATCCTCAACCTAACTGAACCCCTAATCCTAACCCATACGTTAACACTAACTCATGCCCTCACACGTACGCTCACCCTAAACTGTTTTCCTACACTTACCTGTACCCTAAACCGTCCCGGTCCCCTAACCCTAACCCTAACCCTAACCTTAACACTTATCCGAAGCCTTACTCTAACCCGTCCCATAATCCTAACCCGTATGCTAACACTAACCTGTGCCCTCACACGTATGCTGACCCTAAACCGTTGTCGTACACTAACCTGTCCCCTATACCATCCTCGTCCCCTAACCCTAACCCTAACACTAACCCTAACCCTTACCCGAACCCTTACCTTAACCCATCCCCTAATGCTAACCCATACGCTAACACTAACCCATACCCTAACACGTACGCTCACCCTAAACCGTTGTCGTACCCTACTGTGTCCCCTAAACCATCCCAGTCCCCTAACCCTAACCCTAACCCTTACCCGAAGCCTTACACGAACCCGTCCCATAATCCTAACCCGTACGCTAACACCAACCCGTGCCCTCACACGTACGCTCACCCTAAACCATTATCGTACCCTAACCTGTCCCGTAAACCGTCCCCGTCCCCTAACCCTAACCTTAACCCTAAACCTAACCCTAACACTTACCCGAAACCTTACACTAACCCGTCCCCTATTCCTAACATGTACGCTAACACTATCCTATGCCCTCACACGTACGCTCACCCTAAACCGTTGTCGTACCCTACCCTGTCCTCTAAACCGTCCCCGTCCCTTAACCCTAACCCTAATCCTCAACCTAACTGAACCCCTAATCCTAATCCATACGTTAACACTAACTCATGCCCTCACACGTACGCTCACCCTAAACTGTTTTCCTACACTTACCTGTACCCTAAACCGTCCCGGTCCCCTAACCCTAACCCTAACCCTAACCTTAACACTTATCCGAAGCCTTACTCTAACCCGTCCCATAATTTAACCCGTACACCCATACTAACCTGTGCCCTCACACGTATGCTGACCCTAAACCGTTTTCGTACACTAACCTGTCCTCTATACCATCCCCGTCCCCTAACCCTAACCCTAACCCTAACCCTTACCCGAACCCTTACCTTAACCCGTCCCCTAATGCTAACCCGTACGCTAACACTAACCCATACCCTAACACGTACGCTCACCCTAAACTGTTGTCATACCCTACCGTGTCCCCTAAACCATCCCAGTCCCCTAACCCTAACCCTAACCCTAACACTTACCCGCAGCCTTACACGAACCTGTCCCATAATCCTAACCCATACGCTAACACCAACCCGTGCCCTCACACGTACGCTCACCCTAAAACATTATCGTACACTAACCAGTCACCTAAACCATCCCCGTCCCCTAACCCTAACCCTAAGCCTTATCAGAAGCCTTACCCTAACCAGTTCCCTAATAACAAACCGTACGCTAACACTAACCTGTGCACTGACATGTACACTCACCCTAAACCGTTGTCGTACCCTAACCAGTCCCCTAAACTGTCTCCGTCCCCTAACACTAACCCTAACCCAAAGCCTTAACCTTACCCGTCCCCTCATCCTAACTCGTACGCTAACACTAACACGTGCCCTCTCACTTATGCTCACCCTAAACCATTGTCATACCCGAACCTGTCCCCTAAAACGTCCCCGTCCCATAACCCTAACCCTAACCCTTACCCAAAGCCTTACCCTAACCCGTCCACTAATCCTAACCCGTACGCTAACACTAACCCATGCCCTGACACGTACTCTCACCCTAAACCGTTGTCATACACTATCCTGTCCCCTAAACCGTCCCCGTCCCCTAACCCTAACCCTAAACCTAACACTTACCCGAAGCCTTACCCTAACCCGTCCCCTAATCCTAACCCATACGCTAACACTAACCCATGCCCTCACACGTACGCTCACCCTAAACCGTTGTTGTACACTAACCTGTCCCCTAAACCGTCCCTGTCCCCTAACCCTAACCTTAACACTCACCCTAACCCTAACCCTTAAACGAAGCCTTACCCTAACCCGTCCCCTAATCCTAACCCGAACGCTAACACTATCCCGTGTCCTCATGCGTACGCTCACCCTAAACCGTTGTCATTACCTAACCGGTCCCCTAAACCGTCCCCGTCCCCTAACCCTAACCCTAATCCTAACCCTAACTCTAACCCTAATCCTAACCCATACGCTAACACTAACTTGTGCCGTAACACGTACGCTCACCCTAAACCGTTTTCATACCCTAACCTGAACCCTAAACCGTCCCCGTCCCCTAACCCTAACCTTAACACTAACCCTAACCCTTACCCAAACCCTTACCCTAACCCGTTCCCTAATCCTAACCCATACGCTAACACTAACCCGTGCCCTCACACGTACGCTCACCCTAAACCGTTGTCGTACCCTACCCTATCCCCTAAACCATCCCTGATCCCTAACCCTAACCCTAATCCTAAACCTTACCCAAAGCCTTACCCTAACCCGTCCCCTAATCCTAATCCGTACGCTAACACTAACCCATGTTCTTACACATACGCTCACCCTAAACCATTGTCATACCCTAACCTGTCCCCTAAACCGTCCCCGTCCCCTAACCCTAACCCTAAATCTAACCCTAACCCTAACCCTAACCCTTACCCGAAGCCTTACACTAACCCGTCCCCTAATCCTAAACCATACGCTAACACTAACTTGTGCCCTCACATGTACGCTCACCCTAAACCGTTATCATACCCTAACCTGTCCCCTAAAGCGTCCCCATCCCCCAACCCTAACCCTAACCCTAAACCCTCCCCATCCCCTAACCCTAACCCTAACCCTAACCCTAACCCTTACCCGAAGCCTTATCCTAACCCGTCACCTAATCCTAACCCATACGCTAACACTAACCTGTGCCCTCACACGTATGCTCACCCTAAACCGTTGTCGTACCCTAACCTGTCCCATAAACCATCCCCGTCCCCTAACCCTAACCCTAACCCTTACCCAAAGACGTAACCTAACACGTCCACTAATCCTAACCCTTACGCTAACACTAAACCGTGCCCTCATGCGTGCGCTCACCCTAAACCGTTGTCATACCCTAACCTGTCCTCTAAACCATCCCCGTCCCCTAACCCTAACACTTACCCTAAGTCTTACCCTAAACCATCCCCTATTGCTAACCCGTACGCTAACACTAATCCGTGCCCTCACACGTACACTCACCCTAAACCGTTGTCGTACACTAACCTGTCCCCTTAACCATCCCCGTCCCCTAACCCTCACCATAACCCTCACCATAACCCTCACCCTAACCCATACCCAAAGCCTTACTCTATCCCGTCCCCTAATCCTAACCCGTACGCTAACACTAACCCATGCCCTCAGATGTACGCTCACCCTAAACCATTGTCGTACCCTAACCTGTCCCCTAAACCGTCCCCGTCCCCTAACCCTAACCCTGAACCTAACCCTAACACTTACCCGAAGCCTTACCCTAACCCGTCCCCTTAACCTAACCCGTACGCTAAGACTAACCCGTTCCCTCACACGTACGCCTACCCTAAACCATTGTCGTACCCACACCTGTTCCCTAAACAGTCCCCATCCCCTAATACTAACACTAACCCTAACCCGAAGCCTTACCCTAACCCGTCGTCTAATCCTAACCCGTAGGCTATCACTAACCCCTGCCTTCACATGTATGCTCACCCTAAACCGTTGTCGTACCCTAACCTGTACCCTAAACCGTCCTCGTCCTCTAACCCTAACCCTAACCCTTACCCAAAGCCTTACCCTAACCCATCCCCTAATCCTAACCCGTAAGCTAACACTAACCCGTGCCCTCAAACGTACCCTCACCCTAAACCGTTGTTGTACGCTAACCTGTCCCCTAAACTGTCCCCGTCCCCTAACACTAACCCTAATCCTATCCCTAACTCGTCCCCTAATCCTAACCCATATGTTAACACCAACTCGTGCCCTCACACGTATACTCACCCTAAACCGTTTTCATACCCTAACTTGTACCCTAAACCATCCCCGACCCCTAACACTAACCCTAACCTTAACCCTTACCGGAAGCCTTACCCTAAACCATCCCCTAATCCTAATCCATACGCTAACACGAACCTGTGCCCTCACACGTACGCTCACCCTAAAACGTTGTCGTACCGTAACCTGTCCCCTAAACCGTCCCCGTCCCCTAACCCTAAACCTAACCCTAACCCTTACCCGAATCCTTACCCTAAACCATCCACAAATCCTAACCCGTATGCTAACACTAACCCGTGCCCTCACACGTACGCTCACCCTAAACCGTTGACTTACCCTAACCTGTCCCCTAAACCATCCCCGTCCCCTAACCCTAACACTAACCTTAACCCGTCCGCTAATGCTAATCCATACGCTAACACTAACCTGTGCTCTCAGACGTACGCTCACCCTAAACCGTTGTTGTACCCTACCCTGTCCCCTAAACCATCCCCGTCCCCTAACCCTAACCCTAACCCTAAACCTTACCCGAAGCCTTAATCTAACCCGTCCCCAATCCTAACCTGTATGCCAACACTAACCCATGCCCTCACACTTACGCTCACCCTAAACCATTGTCGTACCCTAACCTGTCCCCTAAACCGTCTCCATCCCCTAACCCTAACCCTAACACTTACCAGAAGTCTTACCCTAACCCGCACCCTAATCCCAAACCGTACTCTAACACTAACCTGTGCCCTCACACGTACGCTCACCACAGACCGTTGTTGTACCCTAACCTGTCTCCTAAACCATCCCCGTCCCCTAACCAACCCTAACCTGAAGCCTTAACATAACCCGTCCCCTAATCCTAACCCGTACGCTAACACTAACCCGTGCCCTCACACGTACGCTCACCCTAAACCGTTGTCGTACCCTAACATGTCCCCTAACTGTCCCCGTCCCCGTCCCCTAATCCTAACCCTAACCCTAACACTTACCCGAAGCCTTACCCTAACCCGTGCCCTAATCCTAACCCGTACGCTAAGACTAACCCGTGCCCTCACACGTACGCTTACCCTATACCACTGTCGTACCCTAACCTGTTCCCTAAACGTTCCCTTTCCCTAACCCTAACACTAACCCTTACCCGAAAACTTACCCTAACCCGTCCGCTAATCCTAACCCGTACGCTAACACTAACCCATGCCCTCACACGTACGCTCAACCTAAAACGTTGTCGTACCCTAACCTGTCCCCTAAACCGTCCGCATCCAATAACCCTAACCCTAACCCTAACCCTAACCGTTACCCGAAGCCTTACCCTAACCCATCCCCTAATCCTAACCCGTTTGCTAACACTAACCCGTGCCATCACACGTACACTCACGCTAAACTGTTAGCGTACCCTAACCTGTCCCCTAAACCGTCCCCGTCCCCTAACCCTAACCATAACCCTAACCCTAACCCTTACCCGAAGCCTTACACGAACCCGTCCCATAATCCTAACCCGTACGCTAACACCAACCCCTGCCCTCACACGTATGCTCACCCTAAACCATTATCATACCCTAACCTGTCCCGTAACCGTCCCCATCCCGTAACCCTAGCCCTAACCCTAAACCTAACCCTAACACTTACCCGAAAGCTTACCCTAACCTGTCCCCTAATCCTAACACGTACGCTAACACTATCCCATGCCCTCACACGTACGCTCACCTTAAACCGTTGTCGTACCCTACCCTGTCCCCTAAACCGTCCCCGTCCCTTAACCCTAACCCTAATCCTCACCCTAACTGGTCCCCTAATCCTAACCCATACGTTAACACTAACTCATGCCCTCACACGTACGCTCACCCTAAACTGTTTTCATACACTTACCTGTACCCTAAACCGTCCCGGTCCCCTAACCCTAACCCTAACCCTAACCCTAACACTTATCCAAAGCCTTACTCTAACCCGTCCCATAATCCTAACCCGTACGCTAACACTAACACATACCCTAACACGTACGCTCACCCTAAACCGTTGTCATACCCTACCGTGTCCCCTAAACCATGCCAGTCCCCTAACCCTAACCCTAACCCTAAACCTTACCCGAAGCCTTACCCTAACCCGTCCCCTAATCCTAAACCGTACGCTAACACTAACCCGTGCCCTCACACGTACGCTCACCCTAAAACATTATCGTACCCTAACCAGTCACCTAAACCATCTCCATCCCCTAACCCTAACCTTAACCCTAAGCCTTACCAGAAGCCTTACCCTAACCAGTCCCCTAATCCTAACCCGTACGCTAACACTAACCCGTGCCCCCACATGTACGCTCACCCTAAACCGTTGTCATACACTATCCTGTCCCCTGAACCGTCCCCATCCCCTAACCCTTACCCTAATCCTTACACTAACACTTACCCGAAGCCTTACACTAACCCGTCCCCTAATCCTAACCCGTACGCTAGCACTAACCTGTGCCCACACACGTACGTACACCCTAAACACTTGTAGTACCGTAACTTGTCCCCTAAACCGTCACCATCCCCTAAACCTAACCTTAACCCTAACCATAACCCTTACCCGAAGCCTTACCCTAACCCGTCCCCTAATCCTATATCATACGCTAACACTAACCCGTGCCCTCACACGTACGCTCACCCTAAACAGTTGTTGTACCCTAACCTGTCCCCTAAACCGTCCCTGTCCCCTAACCCTAACCTTAACACTAACCCTAACCCTAACCCTTAACCGAAGCCTTACCCTAACCCGTCCCCTAATCCTAACCCGTACGCTAACACTAACCCATTCCCTCACACGTACTCTCAACCTAAACCATTGTCAGACCCTAACCTGTCCCCTAAACCGTCCCCGTCCCCTAACCCTAAACTTAACACTAACCCTAACCCTAACCCTTAACCGAAGCCTTACCCTAACCCATCCTCCAATCCTAACCTGTACGCTAACACTGACCCATTCTCTCACAAGTACACTCAACGTAAACCATTGTCTTACCCTAACCTATCCCCTAAACCATCCCCATCCCCTAACCCTACCCCTAAAGCTTACCCGAAGCCTTACCGTAAACCGTCCCCTAATCCTAACCCGTATGCTAACACTAACCCGTGCCCTCACACGTACGCTCACCCTAAACCATTGGTGTAAGCTATCCTGTCCCCTAAACCGTCCCCGTCCCCTAACCCTAAACCTAAACCTAACCCTTACCCGAAGCCTTATCCTAACCTGTCACCTAATCGTAACCCGTACGCTAACACTAACCCGTGCCCTCACATGTACGCTCACCCTAAACCATTGTCGTACCCTAACCTGTCCCCTAAACCGTCCCCATTCCCTAACCCTAACCCTAAACCTAATGCTTACCCGAAGCCTTACCCTAACCCGTCCCCTAATCCTAACCAGTACGCTAACACTAACCAGTGCCCTAAGAAGTACGCTCACCCTAAAACGTTGTCGTACCCTAACCTGTCCCCTAAACCGTCCCCGTCCCCTAGCCCTAACCCTAAACCTAACACTTACCCGAAGCCTTACCCTAACCTGTCCCCTATTCCTAACCCGAACCCTAACACTATCCCGTGTCCTCATGCGTACGCTCACCCTAAACAGTTGTCGTAACCTAACCTGTCTCCTAAACCGTCCCCGTCCCCTAACCCTAACCCTAATCCTAACCCTAACTCGACCCCTAATCCTAACCCATACGCTAACACTAACTTGTGCCCTCACACGTACGCTCACCCTAAACCGTTTTCATACCCTAACCTGAACCCTAAACCGTCCTCGTCCCCTAACCCTAACCCTAACACTAACCCTAACCCTTACCCGAAACCTTACCCTAACCCGTTCCCTAATCCTAACCCATACGCTAACACTAACCCATGCCCTCACACGTACGGTCACCCTAAACCGTTGTCATACCCTACCCTGTCCCCTAAACCATCCCTGATCCCTAACCCTAACCCTAATCCTAAACCTTACCCAAAGCCTTACCCTAACCCGTCCCCTAATCCTAACCCGTACGCTAACACTAACCCGTGCCCTCACACGTACGCTCACCCTAAACCGTTGGTGTACCCTAACCTGTCCCCTAAACCATCTCCGTCCCCTAACCCTCACCATAACCCTAACCCTAACCCTAACCCTAACCCGTACCCAAAGCCTTACTCTATCCCGTCCCCTAATCCTAACCTGTATGCTAACACTAACCCATGCCCTCAGATGTACGCTCACCCTAAACCGTTGTCGTACCCTAACCTGTCCCCTAAACCATCCCCGTCCCC
This sequence comes from Leucopleurus acutus, assembly GCF_964270905.1. Taxonomy (NCBI): domain Eukaryota; kingdom Metazoa; phylum Chordata; class Mammalia; order Artiodactyla; family Delphinidae; genus Leucopleurus; species Leucopleurus acutus. The sequence continues at coordinate 759,343 of NW_028139198.1, forward strand.
TAACCCTAAACCTAAACCTAACGCTTACCCAAAGCCTTACCCTAACCTGTCCCCTAATCCTAACCCATACGCTAACACTAACCAGTGCCCTCACACGTACGCTCACCCTAAACCGTTGTCATACCCTAACCTGTCCCCTAAACCGTCCCCGTCCCCTAACACTAACTCTAAACCTAACCCTTACCCAAAGCCTTACCCTAACCCGTCCCCTAATCCTAACCCGTATGCTAACACTATCCCGTGCCCTCACATGTACGCTCACCCTAAACCGTTGTCATATCCTAACCTGTCCCCTAAACCGTCCCCGTCCCCTAACCCTAACTCTAATCCTAACCCTAACTCGTCCCCTAATCCTAACCCTTATGCTAACACTAACTTGTGCCCTCACACGTACGCTCAACCTAAAACGTTGTCGTACCCTAACCTGTCCCCTAAACCGTCCCCATCCAATAACCCTAACCTTAACCCTAACCCTTACCCGAAGCCTTATCCTAACCCGTCCCCTAATCCTAACCCGTATGCTGACACTAACCCGTGCCCTCACACGTATGCTCACCCTAAACTGTTGTCGTACCCTAACCTGTCCCCTAAACCGTCCCCGTCCCCTAACCCTAACCCTTAGCTGAAGCCTTACCCTAACCCGTCCCCTGATACTAACCCGTACACTAACACTAATCCGTGCCCTCACATGTACGTTCACCCTAAACCGTTGTCGTACCCTAACCTGTCCCCTAAACCGTCCCAATCCCCTAACCCTAACCCTAACCCTAACCCTTTCCCGAAGCCTTACCCTAAACCATCCCCTAATCCTAACCCGTATGCTAACACTAACCCGTGCCATTACACGTACGTTTACCCTAAACCGTTGACGTACCCTAACCTGTCCCCTAAACCATACCCATCCCCTAACCCTAACACTAACCCTAACCCTTACCCGAAGACGTAACCTAACCCGTCCACTAATCCTAACCCTTACGCTAACACTAAACCGTGCCCTCACGCATACGCTCACCCTAAACTGTTGTCGTACCCTAACCTGTCCCCTAAACCGTCCCCGACCCCTAACTCTAACCCTAACCCTAACCCTTACCCGAAGCCTTACCCTAACCCATTCCCTAATCCTAACGCGTACGCTAACACTAAACCGTGCCCTCACGCATACGCTCACCCTAAACTGTTGTCGTACCCTAACCTGTCCCCTAAACCGTCCCTGTCCCCTAACCCTAACCCTAACCCGTCCACTAATCCTAACCCTTACTCTAACACTAACCCGTGCCCTCACACGTATGCTTACCCTAAACCATTGTCGTACCTTAACCTGTACCCAAAACCGTCCCTGTCCACCTAATCCTAACAGTAACCCTAACCCTTACCTAACCCTAACCCCTAGCGAAGCCTTACCCTAACCCGTCCCCTAATCCTAACCCGTACAATAACACTAACCCGTGCCTTCACACTTACGCGCACCCTAAACCGTTGTTGTACACTTACCTGTCCCCTAAACTGTCCCCGTCCCCTAACCCTATCCCTAACCCTTACCCGAAGCCTTACCCTAACCCGTCCCCTAATCCTAACAAGTACGCTAACACTAACCCATACCCTAACATGTACGCCTCACCCTAAACCTTTGTCGTACCCTAACCTGTACCGTAAACCGTCCCCGTCCCCTAACCGTAACCCTAACCCTTACCCGAAGCCTTACCCTAACCCGTCCCCTAATCCTAACCCGTACGCTAACACTAACCCATATCCTAACACTTATGCTCACCCTAAACCGTTGTTGTACACTAACCTGTGCCCTAAACCGTCTCCATTCCCTAACCCTAACCGTACCCCTTACTGGAAGCTGTACCCTAAACTTTCCCCTAATCCTTACCCGTACGCTGACACTATCCTGTACCCTAACATGTATGCTCACCCTTAACCATTGTCGTACCCTAAACTGTACCCTAATCCGACCCTGTCCCCTAACCCTAACACTTACCCGAGGCCTTACACTAACTCGTCCCCTAATCCTAAGCCATACCCTAACACCAACCTGTACTCTAATACCTATGCTCACCCTAAACCGTTGTTGTACCCTAACATGTACCCTAAACCGTCCCTGTCCCATAAGCCTAACCCTAACACTTACCCGAAGCCTTATCCCATCCTGTCCCTTCATCCTAACCCGTACGCTAACACTAACTCATATCCTAACACGTACACTCACCCTAAACCGTTGTAGTACCCTAATCTGTACCCTAAACCGTCCCCATCCCTTAATCCTAACCCTAACCCTTACCTGAAGCCTTACCCTAACCCGTCACCTAATCCTAACCTGTACGCTAACACTAACCCATACCCTAACACGTACGGTCACCCTAAACCGCTGTCACACCCTAACCTGTACCCTAAACTGTCCCCCTCTCCTAACCCAACCCTTACCTGAAGCCTTACCCTAACCCGTCCCCTAATCCTAACCCATACGCTAAACTAACCCGTACCCTAACACGTACACTCACCCTAAACCATTGTCGTACCCTAAACTGTACCCTAAACTTCCCCGTCCCCTAACCCTAACCCTAACCTTTACCCGAAGCCTTACCTTAACCTGTCCACTAATCCTAACCCGTATGCTAACACTAACCCATGCCCTAACATGTACACTCACCCTAAACCATCGTCGTTCCCTAACCTGTACCCTAAACCTTCCCAGTCCCCTAGTCCTAACCTTAAACTTTACCTGAAGCCTTACCGTAACCCGTCCCCTAATTCTAACCCATATTCTAACACTAACCCATACCCTAACATGTACGCTCACCCTAAACTCTTGTCGTACCCTAACCTGTACCCTAAACTTTCCCCGTCCCCTAACCCTTACCTGAAATCTTACCCTATCCGGTCCCCTAATCCTAACCCATACGCTAACTCTAACTCATACCCTAACACGAATGCTGACTCTCAACCATTGTCATACCCTAACCTGTTCCCTAAACGGTCACCGTCCCCTATCCCTAACGCTAACCCTAACCCTTACCCGAAGCCTTACCCTAACCCGTCCCCTAATCCTCACCCGTACGCTAACACTAACCCTTACCCTTACATGTACGCTATCCCTAAACTGTTGTCGTACCCTAACCTCTACCCTAAACCATCCCCATTCCCTAAACATAACCCTAACCTGAAGCATTACCCTAACACTTACCCTAATCCTAAACGGTACACTAACACTGACCTGTACCCTAACACTTTCGCTCACCCTAAACCATTGTCGCATCCTAAACCATACCCGTTCCCTAACCCTAACCTTAACCCTAACCCTAAACCTACTTATAGCACTATAACTCAGGAAAATTAAAATAACAAGAAACAACCACCCCAAAGTTTAGGGCTGCTCTGTTTACAAGAGTCTCGACTACGGTACAAATTAAATATCCTTGAAAGAGAGAAATGGATAAAGACGTTTTCATACTTACGTACAATGGAACATCACTCAGCAATGAAATCAATGTCGTCCGGCCTGTACAAGCATAATGAATGGATTTAGGTACAATGATTCAAAGGAAATAAGTCACACAGAAAAAGAAACTTATCATAAGATATCACTTATAGAGGGAATGTAAACTTGGCTACACATGAACTGAATTACAAAACAGAACAGAGTCTCACATTTAGAAAACAAACTTATGCTTTCTTAAGGGGAATGATGAGTTGGGGTGCTACGTAAAACCAGAGATTGAAATTAGCACAGATACTATTCCATAAGCCAAATATGTAATAGACGAGATATACTCCTTGCTCAACGAATTAGACTCAACACCGCCTATTCACTGCAGAGGAATATATCTGACAATAAGAATATTAAAACATATGTATTTATATGTCTCCGTAAGAGAATCAAGTGTGTGTAGAGCAGTATACACAGCCATGAAAATCAACTAAACCCCATTATTAAAATAAATTTCAAAAACAAAGACAGTGAAGGAGAGAAAGTTCTTAAATAATTCGTTCAGGGCTTGTGATGAAACTTGGATTTACCACATCCACACCCACAGCTGGGTGAGACATAAGGCAGGACATTTGGGGCTGAGAGGATTGGTGAGGTTTGGTGAGCAAATGGAGACCCTTTGAAGTAATACTGTATGCTACCCATTCCATGGGTCCCAACTCTCCTGGTTTAAGGGATTCTTCCTACAGCTAAAACATGCATGGGAAACCCAGAGGATTGTACACCATGTGATCAGGCAACGTTTCTAAACCTCATCTCATTTTTTGTCCCTTGGTACACGGGTTCGCCATTCCAGATGCTTTACTAAAAATCTCCCCAAGTGGAGAGTCTGTGCCTTAAAACTCCTGTTTAGCACAGTTAGCAGTTTCTGCAGAGGTTGAACGGGAATAGGGAGAACCAATGAGAGACTAGCTGTAGGTGTTTGGACGGTCACATTTCACTCTAATTTCCCACCAGGAAGAGGAATTAACAAAAGGCTCAGCGTGCCGTGATGAAACCAGATTAGGGCCTGAAGCAATCCTGTGGTTTTCCTGCCAGCTCACAAGAAAGCGAGTTGAAGAAAGGACCTTAGGGGCACTGTAATTCATAAACCTGCAGAGTTATAAATGACAGCTATCGTCCAAAAATATACTGAAGTAAGGCTGCAAAGAGGACTTGAAAGCACGGCACAATTGCAGGAAATATATTTCAGGAGGTAGATGGAAACTGCATTAAAACATATGAAAAGCAGCAGAACTTCGACAATGATGCACTTGGCCAAAAAATGCACATGCGTTTTTTCCTGAATATATCCAGGAAAAAACGCATATGGCCTTTTTAGCCAACCAAGGAAGCGTGCAATGGAAATCCGCACTACAATGAAGTCTCACTTCCCACCGGTCAAATGGGCCATCTGAAAAAAGTGTAAAAACCAGAAAGGCAGGACAGGCCATGGAGAACAGGGAGCCTTGTTGTGCTGATGGGCGGGATGTAAATGGCCAACAGCCACTCTGGAGAAGTGTATGGTGTTTCCTGAAACCTCTAAAAAACAAAGCTACAGAGACTCGGGCACTTCCACCTATGACCCTATAGCTTAGGAAAATTAAAATCAACAAGACTCAGCCACCCTAAAGTTTAGGGCTGCTGTGTTTACAAGAACCTCGACAACGGAACAACTTAAGTATCCCAGAAAGAGAAAAATGGATAAAGAAGTTGTGGTACTTACATAGAATGGAATATCACTCTGCAATGAAATCAATGTCATCAGGCCCATAGCAGCATAATGAGTGGATTTAGGTAAGATGATTCTGAGTGAAATAAGTCACACAGAAAAAGAAACTAGTCATAAGATATCACTTATAGAGGGAATGTAAACTTGGCTACACATGAACTGAATTACAAAACAGAACAGAGTCTCACATTTAGAAAACCAACTTATGCTTGCTTAAGGGGAAAGGTGAGTTGGGGTGCTGCATAAAACCAGAGATTGAAATGAGCACAGATACCGTTCCATAAGCCAGTAATAGACAAGATATACTCCTTGTTCAACGAAGTGGACTCAACACCCCCTATTCACTGCAGAGGAATATATCTGACTAGTAAGAATCTTAAAACCTATGTGTTTATATGTCTCCATAAGAGGATCAAGTGTGCATCGAGCGGCATAAACACAGCAGTGAAAATCAGCTAAACCCCATTATAAAAATAAATTTCAAAATCAAAACACAAAGACAGTGAAAGAGAGATAAATTCTTAAATAATTCGTTCAGGGCTTGTGACGAAACCTGGATTTACCACATCTACACCCACAGCTGGGAGAGACATAAGGCTGGACACTTGGGGCTGTGAGGATTGGTGAGGTTCGGTGAGCAAATGCAAACCCTTTGAAGTAGTACTGCGTGCTACCCATTCCATGGGTCCCAACTCTCCAGGTTTAAGGGATTCTTCCTACAGCTAAAACATGTGTGGGAAACCCAGAGGATGGTCCACAGTGTGATCGGGCAAGGTTTCTAAAATGCATCTCATTATTCGTCCGCTGGTACTCGGGTTCGCCATTCCAGGCGCTTTACTAACAATCTCCCCACTTGGAGAGTCAGTGCTTGTAACCTCCTGTTTGGCACACTCTGCAATTTCTGCGGAGGATGAACGGGAATAGGGAGAACCAATGAGAGACTAGCTGTAGGTGTTTGGACGGGCACATTTCACTCTAATTTCCCACCAGGATGTAGAATTAACCAAAGACTCAGCGTGCCGTGCCGGAACCAGAATAGGGCCTGAAGCAATCCTGTTGATTTGTGGCCAGCTCACAGAAAGCGAGTTGAAAAAACGAGCTCAGGGGCACTGCAATTCACAAACCTGCAGAGTTATAAAGGACAACTATTGTCCAAAAATGTATTGAGGTATGGCTGTGAAGAGGACTTGAAACAAGGCACAATTGCAGGAAACAGATTTCAGGAGGTAGATTGGAATTGCATTTAAAGCATATGAAAAGCGGCAGATCTTCGGCAACGATGCACTTGGCCAAAAAGGGCGTATGCGTTTTTTCCTGAATATATTCAGGATAAAACGCATACGCCCTTTTTGGCCAACCAAGCAAGCGGGAAATTCAAATCTACACTACAAAGAAGTCTCATCCTAACACGTACCCTAACCCTATCCCGCTACCGTACCCTAACCTGTACCTGAGACCGTACCCGTTCCCTAACCCTAACCCTTACCGTAAGCTGTACACAAACACTAACCCGTACGCTAACATGTACCCTAACAGTAACACATAGCCATACACTAAACTTTATCCTTACCCTACCCCATATCCTAACCCTTTCCCTAAACCGTACCATAACCCGTACCCTAATCCTAACCCATCCCCTAACATTAACCCATAACCTAACCCGTACCCTAATCCTAACCCATACACTAACACGTACCCTAACCCTAACCCGTTGTCATACCCTAACCTGTAACCTAATCTGTACCCATTCCCTAACCCTAACCCTAACCCTTACACTATCCCGTACCATAATCCTAACCTGTACACTAACACTAAACTATACCTTAACACTTACCCTACTCCTAACCCGTGGTCATACCCTAAACTGTACCCCAAACCATACCCGTTCCCTAACCCTAACCCTAAACCTTACCCTAAACCATACCTTAATCCTAACCCGTACACTAACACTAAACTGTACCCTAACACGTACCCTAACCCTAACCCTTTGTTGTTCCCTATACTGTACCCTAAACTGTACCCCTTCCTTAACACTAAACCTAACCCTAACCCTTACCCTAACCCATACCTAACACTAACCCATACACTAAACCTAACCATAACCCTGAATGTAAACCATACCCTAATCCTAACCCATACCCTAACACTAACCCATACCTTAACCCGTACCCTAACACTAACCATAGCCATACCCTAAACTGTACCCTAACACTAACCCATACCACAACCATAACCCTAAACCATACTCTAAGCCGTACAATAATCCTAACCCGTATCCTAACCCTAAACCTTACCCTAAACCCTAATCCTTACCCTTAGCTTAATTTAGTTTTTTTGTATTTAAAAAAATATTTTCTTGGGTTAAAACAAACTAGCAGAACAACAAAATAGGGGGCTTCGCTGGTGGTGCGGTGGTTAGAATCTGCCTGCTAATGCAGGGGACACAGGTTCGAGCCCTGGTCTGGGAGGATCCCACATGCCATGGAGCAACTAGGCCCATAAGTCACAACCAGTGAGCCCTCGCATCTGGAGCCTGTGCTCTGCAACAAGAGAGGCCGCAATAGTGAGAGGCCCGCGCACCGAGATCAAGAGTGGCCCCCCACTTGCCACAACTAGAGAAAGCCCTCACACGGAAACTCAGACCCAACACAACAAAAATAAATAAATAAATAATAAACTCCTACCCCCCCCCAGAAAAAGAACAACAAAATAAAACAGAAAGTAACCTGAGTGTCCCTCAAAAAGCTAAGTCTGAAATAGTTGGTACTTCTGTTCTATGGACTGTTATGTAGCCTATAAAAAGTGTGAGAGCTAAATCTGTTTTTCTACAGTGAGAAGCATGATATTCCAGATGTATAGAACACCTGGATAAAATGAGAACTCTACACATTATGCTGGTCGTTTCAGTAAATGGGAAAGGATGGCAAGTGGTAAAATATTATCTTTTCCTTTAATTTTTTAAATTTCACTTGTTACAAAGAACTTCAATTATAATTGTACTTTAAAAAAGTAACAATGGAAATTTAAAAGAAAAAATATATATTGTGTGTTCAGTTATGTTTCATAGAATTATGAAATGCTCCACCCTCTGGCCATTACCTGCAAAAGCAGCTTTAAAACCTATGCTAATTTTCACTTCATATGAACAAGTCCTGCAGGGCTGTAAAGGAAACCTGCCTTCATCATGTTTTGCAGGAGGTAAAGGTCAAAGTATTTCAAAATGTGGCACATATTTCAAGAAAACCATTTGAAGAACTAAGCTGTAATAACCGTTTGAAAAATAAAAGGACATGCCTGAAAGCTCAATTTCAAAGGATTATGAGACACATGCAAATCCAACCACACAGAGGTATCAGCTCACACCATTCAGAATAACCATCAGGAAAGAAACTACAAATGATCAATGCTGAAGAGGTTGTGGAGAAATGCATACCCTTAATTTGAAGTGGGACGTAACCTGGTAAGAGTCACTAATGGGAACAGGGTGGAGGTGCCTTTAAAAGGTAAACATTGAGCTACTATATGATCCAGCAGGCCCACTCCTGGGCCTATAACATAAGAAGACATAATTGGAAAGACACAGGCAGGCAAATCTGCACTGCAGCAGTATTACAATAGCCAAGACATGGAAGCAACCAAAAGTCCATCAACAGATGAGTGGACAAAGAGGAACTGTTACATATAGAGATGGAATATTAGCTCGGGAAAAAAATGAAACCATGCCATTTGCAGCACCATAGATGAGTCTAGAGGTAACCATGCAACTTGTAGTAAGTGAGAAAGCGAAAGACACCTAACGTATATCACTTATAGGTGTTACCTGAAAATTGATAACAATGAAGATATTTCCACAGAGAAAGGCAATCACAGATTCATTGAACAAACTTATGGTTCCCCAAATCGAAAGGTGTGAGGATTGGATACATTACAATATTGGGGTTAACATAGATATAGAAACACATGTGAAATATATAATCACCAAAGACCTATGGAATACCAAGAGAAGACTACTCAACATTGTGTCATAACCTACCTGGGAAAAGGTTCCAAAGAAGAATAGATATATGTATGTGTGTGAAAGAACCACATCTTGCACACCTAGAACAAAAAAAAAACCATTGTAATCAAATTTGCTGCGATAAAAAATAAAAATTAAATTAAGAATATGAACAAGAAATAATGAGACATAAACTGAAAGGAATTTTTCCTGGCACATCCCATTCTAATTTTCAACCTAGAACAGGACTTCCATTAAGGCTCTGTTGCCCTGGTAACCAGATTTGGTAAAGGAGAAATGCTGCCGCCTTGTGGCTGTTTCACACAACAGCAGCTTTAAACCAAGAGGTAATGTTCACTTAATATTCAAAATATGTGCAGCACTGTAAAGGACACCGGGCCTCAAAAAATGTCCTGGGGTCGTAATCGACCAGAAAATTCAAAAGACGTCAACATTTCAAGAAGACAATGTCAAGAGGCATATTTTACGCACATTTTGTCTTTTCTTTTTTTTCTCTTTAAAATAAAAGGAAATTGAAAAATGCGCAACATCAGCAATGAATAAAGCCATGCAAATCCAATTACAGAAATGTTCACCTCACAGCCGTCAGAATGTTCTTCAGCAAAAAGTCTACAAAGAATAAATACTGAAGGGGTTTCAGAGAACTGTGTACCCTCCAGCTGCTGGGGGGATGTAAACTGGTAACAGCCAGTAGCGAGAACATAATGGAGGTGCGTTTAAGGGTAAAAATTGAGCTACCATGTGATCTGGTAGGTCCTTTGATGTGCCTATCACCTGAGCAGAGCAGAATGGAAAAGACACAGGCTGGCAATCCTGTACTGCAGGAATATTTAACATAGCCAAGACTTGGAAGAAACCAAAATGTCCATCAACAGAAAAATGCACAAAGAGGAAGTGGTCCATATAAACAATGGAATATTAGCCATGGAAAACAATGAAACAGTGCCGTTTGCACCACCATATAAGGACCTAGAGATAATCACTCAAATTAAAGAAAGAAAGTGAAAGACAGATATCCTATGACATCACTTCTAGGTGTTACCTAAAAGTTGATACTCACGAACTTATTTCCAAGAGAAGGAAAAGCATGGATTAAGAAAAAAAAATTATGTTTAACCAAATGGAAAAGTGTAAGGAATGTGTGAATTAGGATATGAGGGTTAACAGACATGTGCTAATACATATGAAATATATAATCACAAAATACCTATGGAATACCAAGAGAGGTCTAGGCAACACTCTGTAATAACCTACACAGTAAAGAATGCAAAGATAAATGACAGATACATTGATATAATGAACCAGATTCTGTACACCTAGGAGAAACAAAATATTTTTATCAAGTTTGCTCTGATAATTAATAAAAATTAAATTTATAAAACAAACAAGAAGTAAGGAGATATAAGCTCTTGGGGATGTGCTCTGGCACATTCCACTCTAATTTGCAGCCTACTAACACGATTTCCAGGAAGGCTCTGCTGCCCAAAAACCCAGAGTTGGCAATGTAGAAATTCTGCTGCCTTGTGGCCGTTTTCCACAAGAGTGGCGTTAAACCCACAGCTAATGTTCTCTTAACATTCACAAGGACTCAGGGCTGCAAAGGACACCTGCCCTAAACAACTGTGCTGAGGTAGGGAATGGACAATAAAATTCAAAACTGACAAATTTTTCAAGACGATAGTATGAAGAGGTAAGTTTGACTCACTCTCTTGTTTAAAAAAGGGAAAATGGGTGAAAGCTCAACCTCAGGAATTATTAGACTCATGCAAATCTAATGTACAAAAAGGTTTCAACTCACACCAGTCGACTGACCATCAGCAAAAGATCTACAAACAATAAATTCTGAAGGGGTTTTAGAGAACTGTGTACCCTCTAGCTGCTGGTGAGATGTAACGTGGTAAGAGCCAATAATGAGAACAGAAAGGAGCTACGATTAAAAGTAAAAGTTGAGATACCATTCGATGCAGCAGTCACACCACTGGGCCTCTCACCTGAGAAGACCAGAATCGAGAAGACTCGGGCTGCAAAAGCTACACTGCAGCCTTATTCACAATAGCCAAGACAGTGAAGCCACCAAAATGTCCATCAACAGATGTATGGATGAAGAAGAAGTGGTCCACGTTCACAATAGAATATTAGCCATAGAAAACAATGAAACACTGCTATTTGAGGTGCCATAGATGAGCTTGGAGATAATCACAGAATATGAGGTAAGTCAGAAAGCAAAAGACCTATATCCTATGATATCACTTATAGGCGTTATCTAATAACTAACACAAATGAACATATTTCCACAGAGAAAGACACTCACAGACGTAGAAATTAAGTATGCTTATCTAAAAGGAAAGGTGGGCAGAATGGATAAATTAAGATTAACGTTACCATACGTATACAAATACATATAATAAACATATATCGAAAAGACGGACCATATAGCAAGGGAGGTCTACGGAACACTGTAATATTTTACATGGGAAGAGGATCTGAACATGAATAGACATATATATTGTACAAATGAACCAGATTGTGTACATCTGGACAAACAATATCTAATCATTACCCCGATTAAATAAATTTTAAAAACCAAGATGTAATGAGACATAAACTTATGGGCGTTCCTCCTGGCACATTCCATTCTAACTTAAAACCTAGGACCACGACTTCCAGAAAGGCTCTGCTGCCCTAGTACTCAGATTTGGGAAAGGACAAATGCTGCCTCCTTGTGGCCGTTTCCCACAACAGCAGCTTTAAACCCAGTGCTAATGGTCACTAAATATTCACCAAACTTGCAGTTCTGTAATGACATCTGCCCTCCAAAAAAATCCTGGGGTCGAATATCCACCAAAAATTCAAAAGAGGGCAACCTTCCAAGAAGAGAGCTTCAAGAGATATATTGTACTCACACTTGATTTTTAACAGAAAGGAAAAAGGCGTGGAAAATGATGAATTTTAGGAATTTTTAAAGTCATGCAAACCCAAATTACAAAAACCTATCAGGTCACAGCAGTCAGACTGGCCATTAGCAAAAATGCTGCAAACTATAAATGCTGAAGGGATTGTGGAGAAGTTCGTACCCTCGGTTCTAAGGGAGACATGGTAAGAGCCACTAATGAAAACACAATGGAGGTGCTTTGAAAAGGTAAACATTGAGCTACTAGTCAATCAGTCACACCCACTGCTGGGCCTATCACCTGAGAAAATGAGAATCAAAAAGTCACAGGCTGGCAATCTTGCACTCCAGCAATATTTAATATAGCCAACACTTGGAAGCAACGAAAATGTCCCTCAACAGAGCTATGCACCAAGAAGTGGTCCATATACACAATGGAATATTACTCCGATAAAAATATAAATTAAATTTAAAAAAGAAACAAAAATAAGGAGACATCAGCCTTTGGGGGTTTATCCGGGCACATTCCACTCTAATTTATAACCGAGGAAGACCACTGGCCGGAAGCTCTGTTTCCCTAGTACCAGCATGGGGAACAAAGAAAGGCTGCCGCAATCTGGCCGTTACCTGCAAAAGCAGCTTTAAAGCCTGTGCTAATGGTCACTTCATGTGAACAAGTACTGCAGGGCTGTAAATGAAACCTGCCCTCAAAATGTTTTGAGGGAGGTAATGGCCAATAAATTTCAAAATGTAACACATACTTTAGAAAACACTTTGAAGGGCTAAGCTGTAATCACAGTTTGAAAAATAAAAAGGACATGTCTTAAAGCTCAATTTCAAAGGATTATGAGTCATATGCAAATTCAACCACAAAGAGGTATCAGCTCACACCAGTCAGAATATCCATCAGCAAGAAAACTACAAACAATAAATGCTGAAGCCATAAAAAGAAACAAAATTGAGCTATTTGTAATGAGGTGGATAGACCTAGAGTCTGTCATACACAGTGAAGTAAGTCAGAAAGAGAGAGACAAATACCGTATGCTAACACATATACCTGGAATTTAAGAAAAAAAAATGTCATGAAGAACCTAGGGGTAAAACAGGAGTAAAGACAGAGACCTACTAGAGAATGGACTTGAGGATATGGGGAGGGGGAAGGGTAAGCTGTGACAAAGGGAGAGAGAGGCATGGACATATATACACTACCAAACGTAAGGTAGATAGCTAGTGGGAAGCAGCAGCATGGCACAGGGAGATCAGCTCGGTGCTTTGTGACCGCCTGGAGGGGAGGGAGGGTGGGAGGGAGGGAGACGCAAGAGGGAAGTGATATGGGAACATATGTATATGTATAACTGATTCATTTTGTTGTAAAGCACAAGCTAGCACACCATTGTAAAGCAATTATACTTCAATAAAGATGTTAAAAATAAATAAATAAATAAATGCTGAAGGTGTTGTGGAGAAATGCATACCCTCAACTTTAAGTGAGATGTAACCTGGAAAGAGCCACTAATGAGCACAGAATCATGGTGCATTTAAACGGTAAACCCTGAGATACTATATGATACAGGAGGCCCACTCTTGGGCCTATAACATAAGAAGACAGAATTGGAAAGACACAGGCAGGCAAATGTGCAGTGCAGCAGTATTACAATAGCCAAGACATGGAGGCAACCAGAAAGTCCATCAAGAGGTGAGTGGACAAAGAAGAACTGGTACATGTACAGATGGAATATTATCTAGGGAAAAAAAATGAAACAATGCCATTTGCAGCACCGTAGATGATTCTAGAGGTAATCAGGCAAATTGTACTAAGTCAGACAGCAAAAGACACATATCCTATAATATCACTTATAGGTGTTAGCTAAAAATTGATACCAATGAAGATATTTCCACAGAGAAAGGCAATCACAGATTCATTAAACAAAGTTAAGGTTCACCAAATGGAAAGGTGTGAGGACTGGATATATTAGGATATTGGGGTTAACATAGGTATAGAAACACATGTGAAATATATAATCATCAAAGACCTACGGAATACCAAGAGAAGACTACTCAACATTGTGTCACAAGCTACATGAGAAAACGATCTGAAGAAGTATAGATACATGTATATGTGTAAAAGAACCACATCTTACACACCTAGAACAAACAAAACATTTTAATCAAATTTGCTCTGATAAAAAATAAAAATTAAAAAAAGAACAAGAAAAAAAAGAGAGAAAAAAGGAAAAAAAAGAACAAGAAGTAATGAGACATACACTTAAGGGACTTTTTGCTGGCACATTGCATTCTAGTTTACAACCAGAACACGACTTCCATTAAAGCTCTGTCATCACTAATAAAGCAGCTTTATAAGCAATGTTGAAGGTAGCTTAAAAGAATTCTCACTAATTATTGACAGTAACAAGAAAACAAACAAAAGTAAAAATCTCACGGCAAAAAGTATACATAGAGTAAGGGTAGTAGATCAAACACTTATTAAACTTCTGTAAAGAATAAAAGACAACAGTAGTACTTTTTTTAAAAGAGAGGGCCCAAATAAATCAGAACTGAAAGAGATGATGTTACAAGAGCCACCACAGAAATACAAAGTATCCTAAGATACACACAGGGTAACTCAGGGCTCAGACTGGACAGAGCCCACTCTCCATTCCCCTGTACATGACTTACAGGAGACTCAGGAACTGAGGAGGGGGGTCCTTGAGGAGAGGCACAAGATAGAAGATGTTAGGCATTAACATGACTGCATTCATTTTAAACATGCCTGAACTACATTCACATGAGATGATTTTTGTCCTGTTTGTACATCAGCACCTCTAGTCGGAACTGCAGATCTTTGGTTTCACCACCTCTATGACAGCATTAGCTTCACCTGCTGTGGACCGTCTCCTATAGGATTTCTAGAACCACAAAACATCGAAGCTCCACAGGACCCAGAGTCTGTGCGACTCCACTCAGAGTCTCAACTGCACTCAGAGACTCAGAGTCTCAACAGAGACTCCCCTCTTGGAGGACACACACAAAGTAGTGTGCACATCAGGACCCAGGGGAAGGAGCAGTCACCCCATAGGTGAATGATCATACCTAGCTGCTAGTTTTAGAGGGTCTCCTGCAGAGGTGGGGTGTGGCTGCAGCTCACCATGGGGACAATGACACTGACAGCAGAAGTTCTGGGAAATACTCCTTGGCGTGAACTCTCCCAGAGTCCACCATTAGCCTCACCAAGAGCAAGGTAGGCTCCAGTGCTGGGTCGCCTCAGTCCAAACAACCAACAGGGAGAGAACCCAGCCCCATGTCTCAGCAGACAAGCGGATTAAACTTTTTATTAAACTTTTATTTAATCCACAGACAAGCAGATTAAAGCTCTGCCCACCAGAGCAACACCCAGCTCTACCCACCACCAGTCCCTCGCATAAGGAAGCTTGCACAAGCCTCTCAGATAGACTCAATCACTGGAGAGCAGACAGCAGAAGCAAGAAGAACTACAATTCTGCAGCCTGTGGAAGGAAAACCACATTCACAGAAAGATAGAGAAAATGAAAAGGCAGAGGACTTTATACCAGATCAAGGAACAAGATAAATCCTCAGAAAAACAATGAAATGAAGTGGGGATAGGTAACCTTCCAGTAAAAGAATTCAGAATAATGATAGTGAAGATGATCCAAGACCTTAGAAAAATAATGGAGGCAAAGATCGAGAAGATGCAAGAAATGCTTAACAAAGACCTAGAAGAATTAAGGAACAAACACCTAGAATAATTAAAGAACAAACAAACAGAGATGAACAATACAATAACTGAAATGAAAAATACACTAGAAGGAATCAGTAGCAGAATAACTGTGACAGAAGAATGGATAAGTGACCTGGAAGACAGAAAGGTGGAAATCACTGCCATGGAACAGAATAAAGAAAAAGAATGAAAATAAATGAAGACAACCTAAGAGACTTCTGGGACAACATTAAATGCAACAACATTCGCATTATAGGGGTCCCAGATGGAGAACAGAGAGAGAAAGGACTCGAGAAAATATCTGAAGAGATTATAGTTGAAAACTTCCCTAGCATGGGAAAAGAAATAGCCACCAAAGTCCACGAAGTGCAGAGAGTCCCAGGCAGGATAAACCAAAGGAGAAAAATGCCGAGACACACAGTAATCAAATTGAAAAAATTAAAGACAAAGAAAAATTATTGAAAGCAACAAGGGAAAAATGACAACATACAACGGAACTCCCATAAGGTTAACAGCTGATTTCTCAGCAGAAAATCTACAAGCCAGAAGGGAGTGGCATGATAAATTTAACGTGATGAAAAGGAAGAACCTACCACCAAGAGTACTCCACCCAGCAAGTATCTCATTCAGATTTGATGGAGAAATCAAAAGCTTTACAGACAAGCAAAAGCTAAGAGAATTCAGCACCATGAAACCAGCTCTACAACAAATGCTAAAGGAACTTCTCTAAGTGGGAAACACAAGAGAAGAAAAGGACCCACTAAGACAAACCCATAACAATTAAGAAAATAGTAATAGGAACATACATATTGATAATTACCTTAAACATGAATGGATTAAATGCTCCAACCAAATGACACAGGCTTACTGAATGGATAGAAAAACAAGATCCATATATATGCTGTCTACAAGAGACCCATTTCAAACCTAGGGACACATACAGACTGAAAGTGAGGGGATGGAAAATATATTCCATGCAAATGAAAATCAAAAGAAAGCTGGAGTAGCAATACTCATATCAGATAAAATAGATTTTAAAATAAAGAATGTTACAAGAGACAAGGAAGGACACTACATAATGATCAAGGGATCAATCCAAGATATAACAATTATAAATATATATGTACCCAACACAGGAACACCTCAATATATAAGGCAACTGCTAACAGCTATAAAAGAGGAAATCAACAGTAACATAATAATAGCAAGGGACTTTAACACCTCACTTACACCAATGGAGATCATCCAGACAGAAAATTAATAAGGAAACACAAGCTTTAAATGACACAATAGACCAGATAGATTTAATGGATATTTATAGGACATTCCATCCAAAAACAGCAGACTACAAGTTCTTCTCAATGGTACACGGAACATTCTCCGGGATAGATCACATCTTGGGTCACAAATAAAGCCTCAGTAAATTTAACAAAACTGAAATCATATCAAGCAGCTGTTCCGACCACAATGCTATGAGATTAGAACTCAATTACAGGGAAAATAACGTAAAAAACAAACACATGGAGGCTAAACAATACGTTTCTAAATAACCAAGAGATCACTGAAGAAATAAAAGAGGAAATCAAAAACTACCTAGAGACAAATGACAACAAAAACACGATGATTGAAAACCTATGGGATGCAGCAAAAACAGTTCTAAGAGGGAAGTTTATAGCAATAAAAGCCTACCTCAAGAAACCAGAAAAATCTCAAATAAACAATCTAACCCTACACCTAAAGGAACTAGAGAACGAAGAACAAAACCCAAAGTTAATAGAAGGAAAGAAATCATAAAGATCAGAGCAGAAATAAATGAAATAAAAACAATAGCAAAGATCAATAAAACTAAAAGCTGGTTCTTTGAGAAGATAAACAAAAATGATAAACCTGTAGCCAGACTCAAGTAAAAGAGGGAGAGGACTCAAATCAATAAAATTAGAAATGAAAAAGGAGAAGTTGTAACAGACACCACAGAAATACAAAGCATCCTAAGAGACCTCTACAAACAACTCTATGCCAATAAAATGGACAACCTGGAAGAAATGGACAAATTCTTAGAAAGGTATAACCTTCCAAGACTGAACCGGGAAGAAATAGAAAATATGAACAGACCTATCACAAGTAATGAAATTGAAAGTGTGATTAAAAATCTTCCAACAAACAAAAGTCCAGAACTAGATGGCATCAGAGGTGAATTCTATCAAACATTTAGACAAGAGCTAACACCCAATCTTCTCAAACTCTTCAGAACTTTTCAGGGGAAGGAACAGTCCCAAACTCATTATATGAGGCCACCATCACCCTGATACCAAAACCAGACAAAGATACTACAGAAAAAGAAAATTAGAGACCAATATCACTGATTAATATAGATGTAAAAATCCTCAACAAAATACTAGGAAACAGAATTGAACAACACATTAAAAGGATCATGCACCATGATCAGGTGGGGTTTATCCCAGGGATGCAAGAATTCTTCAATATACACAAATCAATCAATGTGATACACCACATTAACAAATTGTAGAATAAAAATATGATCATCCCAATAGATGCAGGAAAAGCTTTCAACAAAATTCAACACCAATTTATGATTAAAAGTCTCCAAAAAGTGGGCATAGAGGGAATCTACCTCAACATAATAAAGGCAGTATATGACAAACCCACAGCAAACATCATTCTCAATAGTGAAAAACTAAAAGTATTTCCTCTAAGATCAGGAACAAGACAAGGATGTCCACTCTCACCACTATTACTCAACATAGTTTTGGAAGTCCTAGACACAGTAATCAGAGAAGAAAAAGAAATAAAAGGAATACAAATTGGAAAAGAAGAAGTAAAATTGTCACTGTTTGCAAATGACACGATACTACACATAGTGAATCCTAAAGATGCCACCAGAAAACTACTAGAGCTAATCAATGAATTTGGTAAAGTTGCAGGATACAAAATTAATGCACAGAAATCTCTTGCATTCCTATACACTAATAATGAAAGATCAGAAAGAGAAATTAAGGAAACAATCTCATTCACCATTGCAACAAAAAGAATAAAATACGGAGGAATGAACCTACATAAGGAGGTAAAAGACCTGTACTCAGAAAACTATAAGACACTGCTGAAAGAAATCAAAGATGATATAAACATATGGAGGTATAAACCATGTTCTTGGATTAGAAGAATCAATATTGTGTAAATGACTATAGTACCCAAAGCAAGCTACAGATTCAATGCAATCCCTATCAAATACCACTGGCATTTTCTACAGAACTAGAACAAAAAAATCTTAAAATTTGTATGGAGACACAAAAGACCCCGAATAGCCAAAGCAATCTTGAGGGAAATTAAAAGAGCTGGAGGAATCAGACTTCCTAACTTCAGACTATACTACAAAGCTACATTAATCAAGACTATATGGTACTGGCACAAAAACAGAAATATAGATCAATTGAACAAGATAGAAAGCCCAGAGATAAACCTACGTACCTATGGCTAACTCATCTATGACAAAGGAGGCAAAGATATACAATGAAGAAAAGACAGTCTCTTCAGTAAGTGGTGCTGGGAAAACTGGACAACCACACGTGAAAGAATGAAATTAGAACGCTCCATAACATCATACACAAAAATAAACTCAAAATTAATTAGAGATCTAAATGTTAGACCAGACACTATAAAATTATTAGAGGAAAACATAGGCAGAACACTCTATGACATAAATCACAGCAAGATCCTTTTTGACCCACCTCCTAGAGAAGTGGAAATAAAAACAAAAATAAACAAATGGGACCTAATGAAACTTCAAAGCTTTTGCACAGCAAAGGAAAACATAAACAAGACGAAAATACAACCCTCAGAATGGGAGAAAATGTTTTCAAATGAAGCAAATGACAAAAGATTAATCTCCAAAATTTACAAGCAGCTCGTGTAGCTCAATATCACAAAAACAAACAACACAATCCAAAAATGGGCAGAAGACCTAAATAGACATTTCTCCAAAGGAGATATACAGATTGCCAATAAACACATGAAAGGATGCTGAACATCACTAATCATTAGAGAAATGCAAATCAAAACTACAGTGAGTTATCACCTCCCAGCAGTCAGAATGGCAATCATCAAAAAATCTACAAACAATAAATGCTGGAGAGGCATTTACTGGAGAAAAGGGAACGTTCTTGCACTGTTGCTGGGAATGTAAATTGCTATACCCACTAGGGATAACAGTATAGAGGTTCCTTAAAAAACTAAAAATAGAAGTACCATACGACCCAGCAATCCAACTACTGGGCATTTGCCCTGAGAAAACCATAATTCAAAAAGAGTTATATACAACAATGTTCGTTGCAGTTCTACTTACAATAGCCAGGACATGGAAGCAACCTAAGTGTCCATCGACAGATGAATGGATAAAGAATATCTGGCACATATATAAATGGAATATTACTCAGCCATAAAAAGAAACAAAACTGAGTTATTTGTAGTGAGGGGGATGGACTTAGAGTCTGTCCTACACAGTGAAGTGAGTCAGAAAGAGAAAAATAAATACCGTGTGCTAACAGAGATATATGGAATCTAAAGAAAAAAGTTTATGAAGAACCTAGGGGCAGGACAGGATTAAGGACACAGACATAGAGAAAGGACTTGAGGACACGGGGAGGGGGAAGGGTAAGCTGGGACGAAGTGAGAGAGTGCCATGGACATATATACATTACCAAATGTAACATCGATAGCTACTGGGAAGCAGCCACATAGCACAGGGAGATCAACTCGGTGCTTTGCGACCACCTAAAGGGGTGGGATGTGGAGGGTGGGAGGGAGATGTAAGAGGGAGGGGATATGGTGATATATGTATATGTATAATTGATTCACTTTGTTATACAGCAGAAACTGACACTCCATTGTAAAGCAATTATACTCCAATAAAGGTGTAAAAGGAAAATAAAAAAGAAAGAAGCCCAGAGATAAACCTACACACCTATGGTCAACTAATCTATGACAAAGTAGGCAAGACTATACAATGGAGAAAAGACAGTGTCTTCAATCAGTGGTGCTGGGAAAAATGGACAGCTACATGTAAAAGAATGAAATTAGAACACCCCCTAACACCATACACAAAAATAAATTCAAAATGGATTAGAGACCTTAATGTAAGACCGGACAGTATAAAACTCTTAGAGGAAAACATAGGAAGAATACTCTAACATAAATCACAGCAAGATCTTTTTTGATCCACCTCCTAGAGTAATGACATAAAAAAGAAAACTAAACAAATGGGACCTAATGAAACGTAAAAGCTTTTGCAAAGCAATGGAAACTACAAACACAAAAAGACAACCCTCAGAATGGGAGAATATATTTGCAACTGAATCAATGGACAAAGGATTAATCTCCAATATATATAAACAGCTGATGCAGCTCAATATTAAAAAAACAAACAACCCAATACAAAAATGGGCAGAAGATCTAAATAGACATTTCTTCCAAAAAGACGTAGAGATGGCCAAGGAGCACATGAAAAGCTGCTCTACATCACTAATTATTAGAGAAATGCAAATCAAAACTACAATGAGGTATCACCTCACACCTGTTAGAATGGGCATCATCAGAAAATCTACAAACAACAAATGCTGGAGAGGGTGTGGAGAAAAGGAACCCTCTTCCACGATTGGTGGGAATGTAAATTGATAGTCACTATGGAGAACAGTATGGAGGTTCCTTAAAAAACTAAAAATAGAATTACCATATGATCCAGCAACCCACTACTGGGCATATACCCAGAGAAAACCATAAATCAAAAAGACACATTCACCACAATGTTCATTGCAGCACTATTTACAATAGCCAGGTAATGGAAGCAACCTAAATGCCCACAGACAGACAAATGGATAAAGATGTGGTACATATATAAAATGGACTATTAGCCATAAAAAGGAATGAAATTGGGTCATTTGTAGAGACGTCGATGGATCTAGAGACTGTCATACAGAGTGAAGTAAGTCAGAAAGAGAAAAACAAATATTGTATATTAACGCATATATGTGGAACCTAGAAAAACTGTACAGATTAACCGGTTTGAAGGGAAGAAATAGAGACACAGATGTAGAGAACAAATGTATGGACACAAAGAGGGGAAAGCCATGGGGGGGTGGCGGTGGGAGGAGTTGGGAGATCGGGATTGACATGTATACATTTATATGTATAAAATAGATAACCAATAAGAACCTGCTGTATAAAAAATAAATAAAATAAAATGAAAAATAAAATTTTTTAAAAAACGGAAAAATGTTATTCCCTTCACATACATGTATTTATATGAATGAATTATTTCCATGCTTACATCCATAAGTACAAAAAAGAGGAATAAAACCTACCTTGAAACAAAAAAGAAAAAAACAAAACAGAACCCACCAGTTATACAGATGAAAACCCAATCAGGGCACTTGCTCCAGTGATAGACAATTCTGAAGTTGGTCAGAGGTGGGGATTCCGCTCGCATGCAGCCAGCAGCCACCCCGCAAGGAGTGTCCTCATTACAAGCCTGGGGGACCGTGCCGAGGCATCTGTGAGTAAACGTGAGATGAGCCCCAGGCCAGTTGCTGCTGAACTGTTCCCACCCGTCCCAGGTAAAACACCTGAATATATACAAGGACTTGAAAGCCTAGAGGAAGGGCCATAGAGCCACACGAGTGACAGCATGCCGGCCGACTTGGTGCCTGCAGGCCAGCCAGGATGGTCCTGGCCCTGGGTGCTCTTCTGGAAGATTTCCATTTCCCTGCCTGAGATACCCGTCCTGTCCCTGCCCCCACTGCTTTTTTCCTTCCTCACCTCTGCCCAGGGAGAAATTCCAGCAGCAGGTATGGGTGACACATCCTCTTCTTTAGCAGGTGGCAGCCTGGCAACTGCTGCAGAAAGTCCAGCAGAGCCCCACTCACACTGGGCCACCCACAAAGCCGTGGCCTCTCACTCCCTCCCACCAGCCCAGCCCCGAGACTGCTGACAGGGCAGAGAAAATGGCGTCAGGCACGGCTGCAGGGGCTCTTGCTGCCTGGAGTGGTATTTATATTGATCTCAACCCAGGCACACCTGGGGAGGGCAGGCTGACAGAGTAAGGCTGCCCAGCTCAGCCAATCATCACCCCTCAGGGGCTCACAGTTGCAGAAAATGGAACTTGCTGAACCGGCCAGGTCCAAGGAACAGGTGTGGGCTCCTGAGAGTCAGGATAGACAAGGGGCTGCAGCTTTGGCTTGTTTTCTAATCATTTTATCTGGCCCATGAGTGGGAGACAACTTCAAGAAAACCCTCTCCTAATGAGAGGAACCCAGGAGTCAGGGAGAGGAGGGGTGGGTGGTGGTTGGAGACAGAGGCCTGGTGCCCTGGGTGCAGTGGAAGTCTCTGGAAGACCAGGTGGAGGGAGGCCGCACAGAGTGATGCCCAGGGTCACAGACCTGTCGCAGCTGCTGTTTGTTAGTTCAAGTCCTGCTCTGAGGTGCTCTGTGTCAGCTCTGAGCGACAGGTGAGCTGGGGGTGCTCTGCAATGAGGGCTATGTGCATGGTTCCTGTGTGCCCAGCCCTGCCACGGGACCTGCAAGGGTAGCTCTGTATCCTGGGAAGGGCCTGACCACGAGAGCCCCGTGGGCTGGGGTGGGGGGTGGGGTACCTGCCCAGGTGAGCTCCATATTCTGGGATTGGCCTGACCACGAGAGCCCCATGGGCTGCTGGGGACCTGGTAAAGGATGTCAGGACAGTCAGTGAAGCCACCGAGGATATACCTCCAGTTGCTCCTAATTCCTACACCCTGCTGGTCATTCTACCAACCACCAGGACATGGTATTCTGTATTAGTCTTCAATGATGCCTTCTTTTGTATTCCATTAGTCCCAGAGTCACAAGAAATTTTGGCTTGTGAGTGGCAGGACTCAACATACAACTAAAACAATACTTCCGGGCCGTCTTGCCCCAAGGGTGCAAAAATTCCCACACCATCTTTGGGGAAACCTTAGCTAAAGACCTAAAAGTTCTACCTCTGGAAAAGGAAACCCTCCTTCAGTACGCAGACGACATTCTGATCGCCAGCCCTACTAAGGAGGCCTCTGAACTACCAAGCCAATAAAGGATAGAAGTTGTCCAAGAAAAAGCTCAAATATCACAGACTGCGGTGACCTGCCTGGGCTTCATTCTCACAGAAGGTCGGAGAAGCCCATCCCAGGAAAGGGAAGAAACCATTTTCAGCCTTACCCCTTTCTAAAACTAGAAGACAGCTTAGGGGTTCCTGGGGAGGCCAGGGTTTGCTGCTTCTGGATCCCTAACTACAGTCTACTAGCTGGGCCTCTATATGAAACACTGAAAGGAAAAGATGATGATCCTTTTGAATAGAATCCAGAAGTGGCCTTTCAAGAATGGAAAGAGCAGTCAATTCAGACCCTTGCCCTGGAACTCCCTAATTTAGCTAAACCCTTTGATCTTTACATTCCTGGTGAAAGGTGAATCGCCATTGGAGAATTAGTGCAAAAACTGGGACCACTTGAAATGGAACAATGCAAGAATGCCATCCAGGTAGGATAAACTACGGTCACCAAGGGGCTTGGCCTACTGCCACATCTGGCCAAGATACTGGCGGTATCTAAAAACCTGGAAATCAGCAGCCCAAAAGGCCACCTCCCTCCTAAGGGAAAAGGACCCCACGTGGTGATCCTAACCACCAACCATGCCCTGAAGTTGCAGGGTTCGCTCCGTGGGCACACCAACCTCGAGTGAGGAGGTCCTCCAACTCCAACATCCAGAGAGATAACCGGGGGCAACAGGGCACCATGACGACTCGTGTGAACATCACTTGACCTGGAGTTTCTCTCATAAAACAACAAGAGTGTGTCCCAAAAGAGTAGACTACTGCTTGCAGGACTTACTGCACCCAGAGGGGAGCTAATAATCTTGGCGGGGGAACCGTATATCACACTGTCACCATAGAAAAGCCTACAGACACCGTGATGATGGTGGCCAATAAGACTGGCTGGACTCCTGTTTACTTCAAAAGGCTGTTGACTCAGTGACCATCATGGTCCTTGATCACCACTGACCCTGGACTGTCTGGGAGTTGAGCAGGCAGGGCTCTGACACCTGGTGCTGTTTGTACGTTAATTCAGGGGCCTAATTGAAGAAAGCGCAGACTACTGGTCAGAGCATCTAGGCTGGCAGAAACGGTCAGCCTAAGGTGGCCGAACTAATGTGGGGCGGGGTGAAACCGGCCCCCCTGTGCGTCTCTGCACATCTCTTTCCTGGACCCTTAAAGGTCATTAGAATCTATAACGCTTCCAATGCTGGTGCTCGGGTGGACGAGCAGGGAGGCAGGGGGCCTGGGGACAATCAACGTCACCTGGAGGCTGCTGGGGAGAAGCTCTGACCCTCACCCCTTGGTATGAGGGCTCCCAACTCAGCACTCAGCAGTTACAGAAGAAGGGTCTGCACCCTCAGCACTCCAAGAATGAGGAACGGGACAAAAGGCAGAGGAGGGGTTTGTCCCCAGCAAAGCCCATTAAAAATCCCTGGGAGATAAAAATAGAATCTGGGCAATAAAGTCAAGTCTAACCTTTTTTATCCTTTGTGCTTTGTCTAATTTCATGTGCTCCTAGGGTCCCGCATGCAGAGGTTCCACACCCGGCACTTCAGACCAGATTTCCTAGTGCAGAATGGCTGGGTCGACACCTCAGCTCCTGGGGCCCAGTGCAGACTCCGCGATATAGAGCCTGAGCTGCAGCCAACCCGGCCCTCGAGAGCTCCGCCCCCTCCCTCCCACTGACTCTGACAGGATCTCTACACAGCAGCCCAGCCCACAGCCCAGGGGGTAGTGCATGCTCTCACCTCTCCATTCTCTGATCAAAATATAAAGTTTCCTTTGCTTGTGAACCAAACTCAGTCTCGATCTGTTGGCCCCAATGACACTGCGCAGGGGGACACTTGTTGGGGTCCACTCTGGAGGATCAGTAACAGAAATTGAGACTATTGTAACCTCAATGAACAGATGTGTGAGCCAAACTGTAGTTAACATAGAACAGTGTATAAGGCTCGGGTAAAATAAGATGTTTCTAACGCTTCCATTGGCTATTTCCATCACTTTATTATAAGCAAGTTCAGTGAAAAGGTTTGTCTTATTTGTCAGGTCAATATTAGAGAAACGAAGTGATTTCTTTCCAAGGATGTACATCTAATAATCTTGGTTAAAGCTTCAATCTTGTTTTAAATGCTTTTCCATTGAAAATGATACCTCTCTTTCAGCTCCCCCGTTTCTGAGAAGTATAAAATCTTATAATTTATTATTACCAAAGCGGAAAGGTGGGAGGAGGGATAAATTAACAGTTTGGGATTAACACATACACACTGCTATGTATAAAATAGATCATCAACAAGGAACTACTGTATAGCACAGGGAACTACACTCAACATTTTGCAATAACCTATAAGGGGAAATAATCTGAAAAAGAATAGATATTTTTATTGACATCATCTATCAATGACAGTTAAAGTGTAACCTAAGGGAAGCTGGTGGTGAGTGCTTCTGACCCTGAAGACTTCAATCATCTAAAGTTTGGACTCTGCCTACTTCCCAAGGCCCTTAATGAACATATGTGTAGCCGTAGCTTAAAAAATTCCCCAGTTTGGGTTTCGGGGAGACACTGATTTTGAAAAAGCCCTGGTGTTCTCCTTACATGAATGGGACTCTTCCTACTGCTAAAACATGTCTGTCACACCCAGAGGATGGTATACCGTCTGATCGGGAAGAGTTTGGAAAAGGCATCTCATCTCCTCATCTCCTGGTGCTCGGGTTCACCCATCCAGCGTCTTTACTAACAGTCTCCCCACTTGGAGATGACAGCACTGTCAACATCCTGTTGCGTACAGTTTGGAATTTGTCCAGAGGATGAAGCGGAAGGATGAGGAACAATGAGAGACAAGTCCTAGGTGTTCAGACAGGCACATGTCACTCTAATTTCCAATCAGGAAGACGAATTGACCAAAGGCTAGGGTTGCCCATGGAAACAGTATAGGGCTTGAGGAAATCCCGCTGCTTTGTGGCCAGTTCCCATAAACACAAGTTGAACAATGGAACTCAGGGACAGTAAAATTCACGAAACTGCAGAGTTGAAAATATCCATCACTGAAAAATGTCTTGAGGAAAGTCAGAGAAAAGGACTTGTAAGCAAGGGAGAATGGCAGGAAAGGGATTTGAGGAGGTAGAAAGGACTCGCCATTAAGCACAAGAAAAGGAGCTGAACATTGCCAACATTGCAGTTGGCCAAAAAGGGTGTATGCGTTTTTTTCTGTATATATTCAAGAAAAGGGCATACACCTTTTTAGCCAACCAAACAGGTGGGCACTGGAAGTCAATACTACAAGAGATATCACTTCGCATCAGTCAGAAGAGCCATCCTCATAAAGCGTAAACAACAGAAATGCAGGACAGGGCAAGGAGAAGAGGGAGCCCTGTGAGACTTATAGTGGAAATGTATATTGCCAACGGCCATTCTGGAGAAGTGTATTGTGTTTACTAAAGCATCTAAAAAATGAGCTACAGAGCATAGGGCACTTGCACTCATGGGCGTATATCTTGGGAAAAACAAAAATCGAGAGGACACAGGCACCCCAATGTTTACCCCCTCTCTGTTTAAAAGATCCTCGACTAGGATATAACTTAAATGTCTCTGGAGAGAAAAAATGGATAGAGATGTGGTACTTAGGTAGAGTGGAATATTATTCAGCCTGGAAATCAATGAAATATGGCCAGTTGTAACAACTCCGGAGGAGTTACGTATGATCATTCTAAGTGACATAATTCAAAAAGAAAAAGACACATATCATAAGATATCACTTAAAGGTGGAATCCAAAATGGCTACACATGAAATAAATTACAAAACAAAAACATAGTCAAATATGTAGAAAACACGCATAAGGCTGCTAAACGGGAAAGGTGGGGAGGGGTGAGGCATCATCCAGGAGGTTGAAATTAGCAAAGATACCATTCCAAATACCAAACTGATAATCAACAAGGCCTACACGGTAGCTAAAAGAACTGCACTCAGCACACTCAAGTCACCGGAAAAGAATATATACGACTGGTAAGAATCTGAAAAAGAATTTACTGATGTCTCTCTGTACGTGAATCAAGTGGATGTACAGCAGCAAGAAACAGAGCTTTGAAAATCAGCTGTAACCAATATAGTAATAAATTGAAAAAAATAAACGACAGAGAGACAGAGAAAACCTCTTACAACTTTTCCTCAGGGCCGGTGATGCAACATGGATTGAACACATCTAGACCCACAGCAGGATGAGACATAAGGCTGGAAACTGTTTGCACTAAGAGAAATGTGAGGTTGGGTGAGGAAATGCACACCCTTTAAAGTAATACTACCTGGTACCCATTCAATGGGTCCCAAATCTGCAGGTTCAAGGGATCTTCCTACAGCTAAAACATGCATGGAAAACCCAGAGGACTGTACACCATGTGATCGGGAGATGTGTCTAAAATGCAGCTCATTTATCCTCTCCTGGTGCTCCTGTTCACCATTCCAGCCACGTTACTTAGAATCTCCCCACTTGGAGAATCAGCACATTTCAACTTCTGTTTCAAACATTTTGCAAATTGTGAGGAGGATGAACGGGAAGAGGGGGAACCAATGAGAGAATAGTTGTAGGGGTTCGGACGGGCACATATCACTCTAATTTCCCATTAAGAATAAGAATTGCAAAAAGACTCAGCCCGCCTCGCCCGAGCCAAAATAGGGCCTGAAGCAATCCTGCGGGTTTGAGGCCAGCTCACAAAAGAGCAACTTAAAAAATGGAGCTCAGGGTCACTGCAATTCACAAACCTGCAGAGTTATAAATGAAAACTAACGTCCAAAAATATGTTGAGGTAAGGCAAAGAAGAGGATCTAAATGCAAGACAGAATTGCAAGAAACAGATTTCAAGAGATAGATTGGACTCGTCTTTAAAGCACATGAAAAGCGGCAGAATTTCGACAATGATGCAGTTGGCCCAAAAGGGCGTATGCGTTTTTTCCTGATTATATCCAGGAAAAAACGTATACACACTTTATGGGCAACGAAGCAAGCAAGCAATGCAAATGTGCACAACAAAGAAGTCTCATTTCCCACCAGTCAAAAGGGCCATCCTAAACAATTGTAAAAACCAGAAATGCAGGACAGGCCATGGAGAACAGGGAGCCTTTATACACTGATGGGCAGTGTGTGAACTGCCGAGAGCCACTCTGGAGAAGTGTATGGTGGTTCCTAAATCATCTAAAAAACAGAGCTACAGAGCATAGGACACTTCCAATCATGGGAGTATATCTAGGGAAGTCTAAAAATCAACAAGACACAAGCACACCACAGTTTAGGGCTACTCTGTTTACAAGAACCTCAACTTCAGTACACCTTAAATATCCCAGGAAAGAGAACAATGGATAAAGA
This sequence comes from Leucopleurus acutus, assembly GCF_964270905.1. Classification (NCBI taxonomy): domain Eukaryota; kingdom Metazoa; phylum Chordata; class Mammalia; order Artiodactyla; family Delphinidae; genus Leucopleurus; species Leucopleurus acutus. The sequence goes on from NW_028139198.1 coordinate 788,652, forward strand.
AGATGTGGTACTTATGTACAATGGAATATCTCTTCACCATGAAATCAATGTAATAAGGCTAGTAGAAGGATAAAGAGTGGATTTAGGTCCGATAATACTACTTGAAATAAGTCAAACAGAAAAAGAAACATATCATAAGATATCACTTATAGAGGGAGGGTAAATATGGCTGCACAAGAAATGAATTACAGAACAGAACAGTGTCTCACATTTAGAAAACACACTTATTTCAGCTTAAGGGGAAAGGAGAGGTGGGGTGATGCATAAAACCAGAGTTTGAAATTAGCACAGATACCGTTCAATAAACCAAATAGATATTAGACAAGATCTACACCTTGCTCAATGAACTGGCCTCAACACACCCTATACACCGCAGAGAAATATATCTGAGTAATAAGAATCTTAAAAGCCATGTATTGATATATCTCCATAAGGGAATCAAGTGTGTGCAGAGCGGCACAAACACAGCAGTGAAAATGAGCTAAACCCCATTATAGAAATAAATTTTAAAAACAAAACGCAGAAACAATGAAAGAGAGAAAAATTCTTACAAAATTCGCTCAGGGGCTGTGATGCAACCTGGATTGACCACATATAAACCCACAGCTGGATAAGACATAAGGCTGGACACTTGGGGCTGAGAGGATTGGTGAGCTTTGGTGAGCAACTGCCAAAAGTTTAATGCAATACTTCATGCTACTCATTCCAAGGGTCCCAACACTCCAGGTTGAAGGGAATCTTCCTACAGCTAAACCATGCTTGGGAAACCCAGCGACTGGTATACCATATGATCGGGAAAGGTTTCTAAAACGCACCTCATTTTTCCTCTCCTGGGGCTCCGGATCGACATTCCAGCCGCTTTACTAAAAATATCCCCACATGGAGAGTCAATGCCTTTAAGTTCTGGTATCGCACAGTCTGCAGTTAGTGCGGAGGATGAATGGGAATAGGGGGAACCAGTAAGAAACTAGCTGTAGCAGTTTCAATGGGCACATGTCACTCTAATTTCATATCAGTGAGAAAAATAAACCAAAGGCACAGCAAGGTGCCCCAGAAGAACAATAGGGCCTGAAGGAATTCTGTGGTTATGAGGCAAGATCACAAAAATAAGAGCTGTAAAATGGAGCTAAGGGCCACTGCAATTCAAAATCTGCAGATTTATAAAGGCCAACTATTTTCAAAAAATATATTGAGGTAAGGCTATGAAGGGACATTGAAAGCAAGGCAGAATTGCAGGAAACCGATTTCAGGAGGTAGACTGGAATTGCATTTAAAGCACAGGAAAAGAGGCAGAACATCAACAATGATGCACTTGGTCAAAAAGGGCATATGCGTTTTTTCCTGAATATATTCAGCAAAAAACACATACGCCCTTTTGGGCCAACCAAGCAAGCTTGCAAAGGAAATCTGCATTACAATGAAGTCTCACTTCCCCCTGGTCAAAAGGGCCATCTGAAAAAAGTGTAAAATCCAGAAAGTCAGGACAGGCCATGGAGACCTGGGAGCCTTGTTATGCTGATGGGCGGGATGTAAATTGCCAACAGCCACTCCTGAGAAGTGTATGGTGTTTCCAGAAACATCCAAAAAACAAAGCAACAGAGCCTAGGGCACTTCCACTTATGGTCCTATAGCTTAGGGAAATTAAAATCAAAAAGACACAGCCACCCCAAAGTTTGGGACGGCTCTGTTTACAAGAACAATGTTTACGGTACAAGTTCAATATCGCAGAAAGTGAAAAATGGATAAAGAATTTGTGGTACTTACGTACAATGCAATATCACTCAGCAATGAAATCTATGTCATCAGGCCCGTAGCAGCATAATGAGTGGATTCAGGTATGATGATTCTAACTGAAATAAGTCACACAGAAAAAGAAACATCATAAGATATCACAAATACACGGAATGTAAACTTGGCTACACAGGAACTGGATTACAAAACAGAACAGGGTCTCAAATGTAGAAAACCAACTTATGCTTGCTTAAGGGGGAAGGTGAGTTGGGGTGCTGCATAAAACCAGAGATTGAAATGAGCACAGATAAAGTTCCTTAAGCCAAATATGGAATAGACAAGAGCTACTCCTTGCTCAACGAAATGAACTCAACACCCCATATTAAATGCCTAAGAATGTACCTGACAGGTAAGTATCTTAAAACCTATGGATTGCTATGTCTCTGAAAGAGAATCAAGCGTGTGTACAGGGGCATAAACGCAGCAGTGATAGGATTGGAGAGGTTCGGTGAGCAAATGAAGACCCTTTGAAGTCATATTGCATGGTACCCATTCCACGGGTCTCAACTCTCCAGGTTTAAGGGATTCTTCCTTCAGCTAAAACATGCATGTGGAACCCAGAGTATGATCAACCATTTGATCGGGAGACGTGTTCCAATATGTCTGAGCTCTCATCCCCTGGTACTTGGGTGCAACATTCCAGACGCTTTACTAACACTCTCCCGACTTGGAGAGTCATTGCCTTTAACCTCCTGTTTGGCCCAGTTTGCAATTTCTGCGTAAGATGAACAGGAATAGGGAGAACCAATGAGAGACTAGCTGGAGGTGTCTGAACGGGCAAATTTAACTCTCATTTCCCACCAGGAAGAGGAATTAACCAAAGGGTCAGCATGCCGTGCCAGAAACAGATGAGGGCCTGAAGCAATCCTGCAGTGTTGCGGCCAGCTCACAAGAAAGCGAGTTGAAGAAAGGAGCTCAGGGGCACTGTAATTCACAAACCTGCAGAGTTATAAATGACAGCTATCGTCCAAAAATATACTGAAGTAAGGCTGCCAAGAGGACTTGAAAGAGGGTCAGAATTGCAGGAAACCGATTTCAGGAGGTAGACTGGAATTGCATTTAAAGCATAGGAAAAGAGGCAGAACGTCCACAATGATGCACTTGTCCAAAAAGGGCGTATGCGTTTTTTCCTGAATATATTCAGGAAAAAACGCATACGCCCTTTTCGGCCAACCAAGCAAGCTTGCAAAGGAAATCTGCACTACAATGAAGTCTCACTTCCCCCCGGTCAAAAGGGCCATCTGAAAAAAGTGTAAAATCCAGAAAGGCAGGACAGGCCATGGAGAACTGGGAACCTTGTTATGCTGATGGGCGGGATGTAAATTGCCAACAGCCACTTGGGAGAAGTGTATGGTGTTTCCTGAAACATCTAAAAAACAAAGCCACAGAGCCTAGGGCACTTCCACTTATGGTCCTATAGCTTAGGGAAATTAAAATCAAAAAGACACAGCCACCCCAAAATTTGGGACGGCTCTGTTTACAAGAACCCCGTTTATGGTACAAGTTCAATATCGCAGAAATTGAAAAATGAATAAAGCAGTTGTGGTACTTACGTACAATGCAATATCACTCAGCAATAAAATCTACGTTATCAGGCCCGTAGAAGCATAATGAGTGGATTCAGGTATGATGATTCTAAGTGAAATAAGTCACACAGAAAAAGAAACATCATAAGATATCACTAATACACGGAATGTAAACTTGGCTACACAGGAACTGGATTACAAAACACAACAGGGTCTCAAATGTAGAAAACCAACTTATGCTTGCTTAAGGGGGAAGGTGAGTTGGGGTGCTGCAGAAAACCAGAGATTGAAATGAGCACAGATAAAGTTCCTTAAGCCAAACATGGAATAGACAAGAGCTACTCCTTGCTCAACGAAATGGACTCAACACCCCATATTAAACGCCTAAGAATGTACCTGACTAGTAAGTAACTTAAAACCTATGGATTGCTATGTCTCTGAAAGAGAATCAAGCATGTGTACAGGGGCATAAACGCAGCAGTGTTAGGATTGGAGAGGTTCGGTGAGCAAATGAAGACCCTTTGAAGTCATATTGCATGGTACCCATTCCACGGGTCTCAATTCTCCAGGTTTAAGGGATTCTTCCTTCAGCTAAAACATGCATGTGGAACGCAGAGTATGATCAACCGTGTGATCGGGAGATGTGTTCCAATATGTCTCAGTTTTTGTCCCCTGGTACTCAGGTGCAACATTCCAGATGCTTTACTAACACTCTCCCGACTTGGAGAGTCAGTGCCTTTAACCTCCTGTTTGGCCCAGTTTGCAATTTCTGCGGAAGATGAACAGGAATAGGGAGAACCAATGAGAGACTAGCTGGACGTGTCTGGACAGGCAAATTTAACTCTCATTTCCCACCAGGAAGAGGAATTAACCAAAGGCTCAGCGTGCCGTGCCAGAGCCACATCAGGGCCTGAAGCACTCATGTGGTGTTGCGGCCAGCTCACAAGAAAGCGAGTTGAAGAAAGGAGCTCAGGGGCACTGTAATTCACAAACCTGCAGAGTTATAAATGACAGCTATCGTCCAAAAATATACTGAAGTAAGGCTGCCAAGAGGACTTGAAAGCCGGGCAGAATTGCAGGAAACCGATTTCTGGAGGTAGACTGGAATTGCATTTAAAGCATAGGAAAAGAGGCAGAACATCAATAATGATGCACTTGGTCAAAAAGAGCATATGCGTTTTTTCCTGAATATATTCAGCAAAAAACACATACGCCCTTTTGGGCCAACCAAGCAAGCTTGCAAAGGAAATCTGCACTACAATGAAGTCTCACTTCCTCCTGGTCAAAAGGGCCATCTGAAAAAAGTGTAAAATCCAGAAAGTCAGGACAGGCCATGGAGACCTGGGAGCCTTGTTATGCTGATGGGCGCGATGTAAATTGTCAACAGCCACTCCTGAGAAGTGTATGGTGTTTCCTGAAAAATCTAAAAAACAAAGCCACAGAGCCTAGGGCACTTCCACTTATGGTCCTATAGCTTAGGGAAATTAAAATCAAAAAGACACAGCCACCCCAAAATTTGGGACGGCTCTGTTTACAAGAACATCGTTTACGGTACAAGTTCAATATCGCAGAAAGTGAAAAATGAATAAAGCAGTTGTGGTACTTACGTACAATGCAATATCACTCAGCAATAAAATCTATGTCATCAGGCCCGTAGCAGCATAATGAGTGGATTCAGGTATGATGATTCTAAGTGAAATAAGTCACACAGAAAAAGAAACATCATAAGATATCACAAATACACGGAATGTAAACTTGGCTACACAGGAACTGGATTACAAAACAGAACAGGGTCTCAAATGTAGAAAACCAACTTATGCTTGCTTAAGGGGGAAGGTGAGTTGGGGTGCTGCATAAACCAGAGATTGAAATGAGCACAGATAAAGTTCCTTAAGCCAAACATGGAATAGACAAGAGCTACTCCTTGCTCAACGAAATGGACTCAACACCCCATATTAAACGCCTAAGAATGTACCTGACTAGTAAGTACATTAAAACCTATGGATTGCTATGTCTCTGAAAGAGAATCAAGCATGTGTACAGGGGCATAAACGCAGCAGTGATAGGATTGGAGAGGTTCGGTGAGCAAATGAAGACCCTTTGAAGTCATATTGCATGGTACCCATTCCACGGGTCTCAATTCTCCAGGTTTAAGGGATTCTTCCTTCAGCTAAAACATGCATGTGGAACGCAGAGTATGATCGACCGTGTGATCGGGAGATGTGTTCCAATATGTCTCAGTTTTTGTCCCCTGGTACTCAGGTGCAAGATTCCAGATGCTTTACTAACACTCTCCCGACTTGGAGACTCAGTGCCTTTAACCTCCTGTTTGGCCCAGTTTGCAATTTCTGCGGAAGATGAACAGGAATAGGGAGAACCAATGAGAGACTAGCTGGACGTGTCTGGACAGGCAAATTTAACTCTGATTTCCCACCAGGAAGAGGAATTAACCAAAGGCTCAGCGTGCCGTGCCAGAGCCACATCAGGGCCTGAAGCACTCATGTGGTGTTGCGGCCAGCTCACAAGAAAGCGAGTTGAAGAAAGGAGCTCAGGGGCACTGTAATTCACAAACCTGCAGAGTTATAAATGACAGCTATCGTCCAAAATTATACTGAAGTAAGGCTGCCAAGAGGACTTGAAAGCGGGGCAGAATTGCAGGAAACCGATTTCTGGAGGTAGACTGGAATTGCATTTAAAGCATAGGAAAAGAGGCAGAACGTCCACAATGATGCACTTGGCCAAAAGGGGCGTATGCGTTTTTTCCTGAATATATTCAGGAAAAAACGCATACGCACTTTTTGGCCAACCAAGCAAGCTTGCAAAGGAAATCTGCACTACAATGAAGTCTCACTTCCCCCCGGTCAAAACGGCCATCTGAAAAAAGTGTAAAATCCAGAAAGGCAGGACAGGCCATGGAGAACTGGGAGCCTTGTTATGCTGATGGGCTGGATGTAAATTGCCAACAGCCACTTGGGAGAAGTGTATGGTGTTTCCTGAAACATCTAAAAAACAAAGCAATGGAGCTTAGGGCACTTCCACTTATGGTCCTATAGCATATGGAAATTAAAATCAAAAAGACACCCATCCCAAAGTTTGGGACGTCTCTGTATACAAGAACCTCGTTTACGGTAAAAGTTCAATATCGCAGAAAGCGAAAAATGGATAAAGAAGTTGTGGTACTTACGTACAATGCAATATCACTCAGCAATGATATCTATGACTTCAGGCCCATAGCAGCATAAAGAGTGGATTCAGGTATGAAGATTCCTACTGAATTAAGTCACACAGAAAAAGAAACATCATAAGATATCACTAATACACGGAATGTAAACTTGGCTACACAGGAACTGAATTACAAAACAGAACAGGGTCTCAAATTTAGAAAACAAACTTATGTTTGCTTAAGGGGAAAGGTGAGTTGGGGTGCTGCATCAAACCAGAGATTGAAATGAGCACAGATAAAGTTCCTTAAGCCAAATATGGAATAGACAAGAGCTACTCCTTGCTCAACGAAATGGACTCAACACCCTATATTAAACGCCTAAGAATGTACCTGACTAGTAAGATTCTTAAAAACTATGGAGTGCTATGTCTCCGAAAGAGAATCAAGCGTGTGTACAGGGGCATAAACGTAGCAGTGATAGGATTGGAGAGGTTCGGTGAGCAAATGAAGACCCTTTGAAGTCATATTGCATGGTACCCATTCCACGGGTCTCAACTCTCCATGTTTAAGGGATTCTTCCTTCAGCTAAAACATGCACGTGGAACCCAGAGTATGATCAACCGTGTGATCGGGAGACGTGTTCCAATATGTCTCAGTTCTCGTCCCCTGGTACTCGGGTGCAACATTCCAGACACTTTACTAACACTCTCCCGACTTGGAGAGTCAGTGCCTTTAACCTCCTGTTTGGCCCAGTTTGCAATTTCTGCGGAAGATAAACAGGAATAGAGAGAACCAATGAGAGACTAGCTGGAGGTGTCTGGAAGGGCAAATTTAACTCTCAATTCCCACCAGGAAGAGGAATTAACCAAAGGCTCAGCGTGCTGTGCCGGAACCAAATTAGGGCCTGAAGCAATCCTGCGGTGTTGTGGCCAGCTCACAAGAAAGCGAGTTGAAGAAAGGAGCTCAGAGGCACTGTAATTCACAAACCTGCAGAGTTATAAATGACAGCTATCGTCCAAAATTATACTGAAGTAAGGCTGCCAAGAGGACTTGAAAGCGGGGCAGAATTGCAGGAAACCGATTTCTGGAGGTAGACTGGAATTGCATTTAAAGCATAGGTAAAGAGGCAGAACGTCCACAATGATGCACTTGGCCAAAAGGGCGTATGCGTTTTTTCCTGAATATATTCAGGAAAAAACGCATACGCACCTTTTGGCCAACCAAGCAAGGTTGCAAAGGAAATCTGCACTACAATGAAGTCTCACTTCCCCCCGGTCAAAAGGGCCATCTGAAAAAAGTGTAAAATCCAGAAAGGCAGGACAGGCCATGGAGAACTGGGAGCCTTGTTATGCTGATGGGCGGGATGTAAATTGCCAACAGCCACTTGGGAGAAGTGTATGGTGTTTCCTGAAACATCTAAAAAACAAAGCAATGGAGCTTAGGGCACTTCCACTTATGGTCCTATAGCATATGGAAATTAAAATCAAAAAGACACCCATCCCAAAGTTTGGGACGTCTCTGTATACAAGAACCTCGTTTACGGTAAAAGTTCAATATCGCAGAAAGTGAAAAATGGATAAAGAAGTTGTGGTACTTACGTACAATGCAATATCACTCAGCAATGATATCTATGACTTCAGGCCCATAGCAGCATAAAGAGTGGATTCAGGTATGAAGATTCCTACTGAATTAAGTCACACAGAAAAAGAAACATCATAAGATATCACTAATACACGGAATGTAAACTTGGCTACACAGGAACTGAATTACAAAACAGAACAGGGTCTCAAATTTAGAAAACAAACTTATGTTTGCTTAAGGGGAAAGGTGAGTTGGGGTGCTGCATCAAACCAGAGATTGAAATGAGCACAGATAAAGTTCCTTAAGCCAAATATGGAATAGACAAGAGCTACTCCTTGCTCAACGAAATGGACTCAACACCCTATATTAAACGCCTAAGAATGTACCTGACTAGTAAGATTCTTAAAAACTATGGAGTGCTATGTCTCCGAAAGAGAATCAAGCGTGTGTACAGGGGCATAAACGTAGCAGTGATAGGATTGGAGAGGTTCGGTGAGCAAATGAAGACCCTTTGAAGTCATATTGCATGGTACCCATTCCACGGGTCTCAACTCTCCATGTTTAAGGGATTCTTCCTTCAGCTAAAACATGCACGTGGAACCCAGAGTATGATCAACCGTGTGATCGGGAGACGTGTTCCAATATGTCTCAGTTCTCGTCCCCTGGTACTCGGGTGCAACATTCCAGACACTTTACTAACACTCTCCCGACTTGGAGAGTCAGTGCCTTTAACCTCCTGTTTGGCCCAGTTTGCAATTTCTGCGGAAGATAAACAGGAATAGAGAGAACCAATGAGAGACTAGCTGGAGGTGTCTGGAAGGGCAAATTTAACTCTCAATTCCCACCAGGAAGAGGAATTAACCAAAGGCTCAGCGTGCTGTGCCGGAACCAAATTAGGGCCTGAAGCAATCCTGCGGTGTTGTGGCCAGCTCACAAGAAAGCGAGTTGAAGAAAGGAGCTCAGAGGCACTGTAATTCACAAACCTGCAGAGTTATAAATGACAGCTATCGTCCAAAATTATACTGAAGTAAGGCTGCCAAGAGGACTTGAAAGCGGGGCAGAATTGCAGGAAACCGATTTCTGGAGGTAGACTGGAATTGCATTTAAAGCATAGGTAAAGAGGCAGAACGTCCACAATGATGCACTTGGCCAAAAGGGCGTATGCGTTTTTTCCTGAATATATTCAGGAAAAAACGCATACGCACCTTTTGGCCAACCAAGCAAGGTTGCAAAGGAAATCTGCACTACAATGAAGTCTCACTTCCCCCCGGTCAAAAGGGCCATCTGAAAAAAGTGTAAAATCCAGAAAGGCAGGACAGGCCATGGAGAACTGGGAGCCTTGTTATGCTGATGGGCGGGATGTAAATTGCCAACAGCCACTTGGGAGAAGTGTATGGTGTTTCCTGAAACATCTAAAAAACAAAGCAATGGAGCTTAGGGCACTTCCACTTATGGTCCTATAGCATATGGAAATTAAAATCAAAAAGACACCCATCCCAAAGTTTGGGACGTCTCTGTATACAAGAACCTCGTTTACGGTAAAAGTTCAATATCGCAGAAAGCGAAAAATGGATAAAGAAGTTGTGGTACTTACGTACAATGCAATATCACTCAGCAATGATATCTATGACTTCAGGCCCATAGCAGCATAAAGAGTGGATTCAGGTATGAAGATTCCTACTGAATTAAGTCACACAGAAAAAGAAACATCATAAGATATCACTAATACACGGAATGTAAACTTGGCTACACAGGAACTGAATTACAAAACAGAACAGGGTCTCAAATTTAGAAAACAAACTTATGTTTGCTTAAGGCTAAAGGTGAGTTGGGGTGCTGCATCAAACCAGAGATTGAAATGAGCACAGATAAAGTTCCTTAAGCCAAATATGGAATAGACAAGAGCTACTCCTTGCTCAACGAAATGGACTCAACACCCTATATTAAACGCCTAAGAATGTACCTGACTAGTAAGATTCTTAAAAACTATGGAGTGCTATGTCTCCGAAAGAGAATCAAGCGTGTGTACAGGGGCATAAACGTAGCAGTGATAGGATTGGAGAGGTTCGGTGAGCAAATGAAGACCCTTTGAAGTCATATTGCATGGTACCCATTCCACGGGTCTCAACTCTCCATGTTTAAGGGATTCTTCCTTCAGCTAAAACATGCACGTGGAACCCAGAGTATGATCAACCGTGTGATCGGGAGACGTGTTCCAATATGTCTCAGTTCTCGTCCCCTGGTACTCGGGTGCAACATTCCAGACACTTTACTAACACTCTCCCGACTTGGAGAGTCAGTGCCTTTAACCTCCTGTTTGGCCCAGTTTGCAATTTCTGCGGAAGATAAACAGGAATAGAGAGAACCAATGAGAGACTAGCTGGAGGTGTCTGGAAGGGCAAATTTAACTCTCAATTCCCACCAGGAAGAGGAATTAACCAAAGGCTCAGCGTGCTGTGCCGGAACCAAATTAGGGCCTGAAGCAATCCTGCGGTGTTGTGGCCAGCTCACAAGAAAGCGAGTTGAAGAAAGGAGCTCAGAGGCACTGTAATTCACAAACCTGCAGAGTTATAAATGACAGCTATCGTCCAAAATTATACTGAAGTAAGGCTGCCAAGAGGACTTGAAAGCGGGGCAGAATTGCAGGAAACCGATTTCTGGAGGTAGACTGGAATTGCATTTAAAGCATAGGTAAAGAGGCAGAACGTCCACAATGATGCACTTGGCCAAAAGGGCGTATGCGTTTTTTCCTGAATATATTCAGGAAAAAACGCATACGCACCTTTTGGCCAACCAAGCAAGGTTGCAAAGGAAATCTGCACTACAATGAAGTCTCACTTCCCCCCGGTCAAAAGGGCCATCTGAAAAAAGTGTAAAATCCAGAAAGGCAGGACAGGCCATGGAGAACTGGGAGCCTTGTTATGCTGATGGGCGGGATGTAAATTGCCAACAGCCACTTGGGAGAAGTGTATGGTGTTTCCTGAAACATCTAAAAAACAAAGCAATGGAGCTTAGGGCACTTCCACTTATGGTCCTATAGCATATGGAAATTAAAATCAAAAAGACACCCATCCCAAAGTTTGGGACGTCTCTGTATACAAGAACCTCGTTTACGGTAAAAGTTCAATATCGCAGAAAGCGAAAAATGGATAAAGAAGTTGTGGTACTTACGTACAATGCAATATCACTCAGCAATGATATCTATGACTTCAGGCCCATAGCAGCATAAAGAGTGGATTCAGGTATGAAGATTCCTACTGAATTAAGTCACACAGAAAAAGAAACATCATAAGATATCACTAATACACGGAATGTAAACTTGGCTACACAGGAACTGAATTACAAAACAGAACAGGGTCTCAAATTTAGAAAACAAACTTATGTTTGCTTAAGGGGAAAGGTGAGTTGGGGTGCTGCATCAAACCAGAGATTGAAATGAGCACAGATAAAGTTCCTTAAGCCAAATATGGAATAGACAAGAGCTACTCCTTGCTCAACGAAATGAACTCAACACCCCATATTAAATGCCTAAGAATGTACCTGACTAGTAAGATTCTTAAAAACTATGGAGTGCTATGTCTCCGAAAGAGAATCAAGCGTGTGTACAGGGGCATAAACGTAGCAGTGATAGGATTGGAGAGGTTCGGTGAGCAAATGAAGACCCTTTGAAGTCATATTGCATGGTACCCATTCCACGGGTCTCAACTCTCCATGTTTAAGGGATTCTTCCTTCAGCTAAAACATGCACGTGGAACCCAGAGTATGATCAACCGTGTGATCGGGAGACGTGTTCCAATATGTCTCAGTTCTCGTCCCCTGGTACTCGGGTGCAACATTCCAGACACTTTACTAACACTCTCCCGACTTGGAGAGTCAGTGCCTTTAACCTCCTGTTTGGCCCAGTTTGCAATTTCTGCGGAAGATAAACAGGAATAGAGAGAACCAATGAGAGACTAGCTGGAGGTGTCTGGAAGGGCAAATTTAACTCTCAATTCCCACCAGGAAGAGGAATTAACCAAAGGCTCAGCGTGCTGTGCCGGAACCAAATTAGGGCCTGAAGCAATCCTGCGGTGTTGTGGCCAGCTCACAAGAAAGCGAGTTGAAGAAAGGAGCTCAGAGGCACTGTAATTCACAAACCTGCAGAGTTATAAATGACAGCTATCGTCCAAAAATATACTGAAGTAAGGCTGCCAAGAGGACTTGAAAGCGGGGCAGAATTGCAGGAAACCGATTTCAGGAGGTAGACTGGAATTGCATTTAAAGCATAGGAAAAGAGGCAGAACATGGAGAATGATGCACTTGGCCAAAAAGGGCGTATGCGTTTTTTCCTGAATATATTCAGGAAAAAACGCATACGCTCTTTTTGGCCAACCAAGCAAGCTTGCAAAGGAAATCTGCACTACAATGAAGTCTCACTTCCCCCCGGTCAAAAGGGCCATCTGAAAAAAGTGTAAAATCCAGAAAGGCAGGACAGGCCATGGAGAACTGGGAGCCTTGTTATGCTGATGGGCGGGATGAAAATTGCCAACAGCCACTCGGGAGAAGTGTATGGTGTTTCCTGAAACATCTAAAAAACAAAGCAACAGAGCCTAGGGCACTTCCACTTATGGTCCTATAGCTTAGGGAAATTAAAATCAAAAAGACACAGCCACCCCAAAGTTTGGGACGGCTCTGTTTACAAGAACCTCGTTTACGGTACAAGTTCAATATTGCAGAAAGCGAAAAATGGATTAAGAAGTTGTGGTACTTACGTACAATGCAATATCACTCAGCAATGAAATCAATGTCATCAGGCCCGTAGCAGCATAATGAGTGGTTTCAGGTATGATGATTCTACCTGAAATAAGTCACACAGAAAAAGAAACATCATAAGATATCACTAATACACGGAATGTAAAATTGGCTACACAGGAACTGGATTACAAAACAGAACAGGGTCTCAAATTTAGAAAACCAACTTATGCTTGCTTAAGGGGAAAGGTGAGTTGGGGTGCTACATCAAACCAGAGATTGAAATGAGCACAGATAAAGTTCCTTAAGCCAAATATGGATTAGACAAGAGCTACTCCTTGCTCAAGGAAATGGACTCAACACACCATATTAAACGCCTAAGAATGTACCTGACTAGTAAGTATCTTAAAACCTATGGATTGCTATGTCTCTGAAATAGAATCAAGCATGTGTACAGGGGCATAAATGTAACAGTGATAGGATTGGAGAGGTTCGTTGAGCAAATAAAGACCCTTTGAAGTCATATTGCATGGTACCCATTCCACGGGTCTCAACTCTCCAGGTTTAAGGGATTCTTCCTTCAGCTAAAACATGCATGTGGAACCCAGAGTATGATCAACCATTTGGTCGGGAGACGTGTTCCAATATGTCTGAGCTCTCGTCCCCTGGTACTCGGGTGCAACATTCCAGACGCTTTACTAACACTCTCCCGACTTGGAGAGTCATTGCCTTTAACCTCCTGTTTGGCCCAGTTTGCAATTTCTGCGTAAGATGAACAGGAATAGGGAGAACCAATGAGAGACTAGCTGGAGGTGTCTGAACGGGCAAATTTAACTCTCATTTCCCACCAGGAAGAGGAATTAACCAAAGGGTCAGCATGCCGTGCCAGAAACAGATGAGGGCCTGAAGCAATCCTGCGGTGTTGCGGCCAGCTCACAAGAAAGCGAGTTGAAGAAAGGAGCTCAGGGGCACTGTAATTCACAAACCTGCAGAGTTATAAATGACAGCTATCGTCCAAAAATATACTGAAGTAAGGCTGCCAAGAGGACTTGAAAGAGGGTCAGAATTGCAGGAAACCGATTTCAGGAGGTAGACTGGAATTGCATTTAAAGCATAGGAAAAGAGGCAGAACGTCCACAATGATGCACTTGTCCAAAAAGGGCGTATGCGTTTTTTCCTGAATATATTCAGGAAAAAACGCATACGCCCTTTTCGGCCAACCAAGCAAGCTTGCAAAGGAAATCTGCACTACAATGAAGTCTCACTTCCCCCCGGTCAAAAGGGCCATCTGAAAAAAGTGTAAAATCCAGAAAGGCAGGACAGGCCATGGAGAACTGGGAGCCTTGTTATGCTGATGGGCGGGATGTAAATTGCCAACAGCCACTTGGGAGAAGTGTATGGTGTTTCCTGAAACATCTAAAAAACAAAGCAATGGAGCTTAGGGCACTTCCACTTATGGTCCTATAGCATATGGAAATTAAAATCAAAAAGACACCCATCCCAAAGTTTGGGACGTCTCTGTATACAAGAACCTCGTTTACGGTAAAAGTTCAATATCGCAGAAAGCGAAAAATGGATAAAGAAGTTGTGGTACTTACGTACAATGCAATATCACTCAGCAATGATATCTATGACTTCAGGCCCATAGCAGCATAAAGAGTGGATTCAGGTATGAAGATTCCTACTGAATTAAGTCACACAGAAAAAGAAACATCATAAGATATCACTAATACACGGAATGTAAACTTGGCTACACAGGAACTGAATTACAAAACAGAACAGGGTCTCAAATTTAGAAAACAAACTTATGTTTGCTTAAGGGGAAAGGTGAGTTGGGGTGCTGCATCAAACCAGAGATTGAAATGAGCACAGATAAAGTTCCTTAAGCCAAATATGGAATAGACAAGAGCTACTCCTTGCTCAACGAAATGAACTCAACACCCCATATTAAATGCCTAAGAATGTACCTGACTAGTAAGATTCTTAAAAACTATGGAGTGCTATGTCTCCGAAAGAGAATCAAGCGTGTGTACAGGGGCATAAACGTAGCAGTGATAGGATTGGAGAGGTTCGGTGAGCAAATGAAGACCCTTTGAAGTCATATTGCATGGTACCCATTCCACGGGTCTCAACTCTCCATGTTTAAGGGATTCTTCCTTCAGCTAAAACATGCACGTGGAACCCAGAGTATGATCAACCGTGTGATCGGGAGACGTGTTCCAATATGTCTCAGTTCTCGTCCCCTGGTACTCGGGTGCAACATTCCAGACACTTTACTAACACTCTCCCGACTTGGAGAGTCAGTGCCTTTAACCTCCTGTTTGGCCCAGTTTGCAATTTCTGCGGAAGATAAACAGGAATAGAGAGAACCAATGAGAGACTAGCTGGAGGTGTCTGGAAGGGCAAATTTAACTCTCAATTCCCACCAGGAAGAGGAATTAACCAAAGGCTCAGCGTGCTGTGCCGGAACCAAATTAGGGCCTGAAGCAATCCTGCGGTGTTGTGGCCAGCTCACAAGAAAGCGAGTTGAAGAAAGGAGCTCAGAGGCACTGTAATTCACAAACCTGCAGAGTTATAAATGACAGCTATCGTCCAAAAATATACTGAAGTAAGGCTGCCAAGAGGACTTGAAAGCGGGGCAGAATTGCAGGAAACCGATTTCAGGAGGTAGACTGGAATTGCATTTAAAGCATAGGAAAAGAGGCAGAACATGGAGAATGATGCACTTGGCCAAAAAGGGCGTATGCGTTTTTTCCTGAATATATTCAGGAAAAAACGCATACGCTCTTTTTGGCCAACCAAGCAAGCTTGCAAAGGAAATCTGCACTACAATGAAGTCTCACTTCCCCCCGGTCAAAAGGGCCATCTGAAAAAAGTGTAAAATCCAGAAAGGCAGGACAGGCCATGGAGAACTGGGAGCCTTGTTATGCTGATGGGCGGGATGAAAATTGCCAACAGCCACTCGGGAGAAGTGTATGGTGTTTCCTGAAACATCTAAAAAACAAAGCAACAGAGCCTAGGGCACTTCCACTTATGGTCCTATAGCTTAGGGAAATTAAAATCAAAAAGACACAGCCACCCCAAAGTTTGGGACGGCTCTGTTTACAAGAACCTCGTTTACGGTACAAGTTCAATATTGCAGAAAGCGAAAAATGGATTAAGAAGTTGTGGTACTTACGTACAATGCAATATCACTCAGCAATGAAATCAATGTCATCAGGCCCGTAGCAGCATAATGAGTGGTTTCAGGTATGATGATTCTACCTGAAATAAGTCACACAGAAAAAGAAACATCATAAGATATCACTAATACACGGAATGTAAAATTGGCTACACAGGAACTGGATTACAAAACAGAACAGGGTCTCAAATTTAGAAAACCAACTTATGCTTGCTTAAGGGGAAAGGTGAGTTGGGGTGCTACATCAAACCAGAGATTGAAATGAGCACAGATAAAGTTCCTTAAGCCAAATATGGATTAGACAAGAGCTACTCCTTGCTCAAGGAAATGGACTCAACACACCATATTAAACGCCTAAGAATGTACCTGACTAGTAAGTATCTTAAAACCTATGGATTGCTATGTCTCTGAAATAGAATCAAGCATGTGTACAGGGGCATAAATGTAACAGTGATAGGATTGGAGAGGTTCGTTGAGCAAATAAAGACCCTTTGAAGTCATATTGCATGGTACCCATTCCACGGGTCTCAACTCTCCAGGTTTAAGGGATTCTTCCTTCAGCTAAAACATGCATGTGGAACCCAGAGTATGATCAACCATTTGGTCGGGAGACGTGTTCCAATATGTCTGAGCTCTCGTCCCCTGGTACTCGGGTGCAACATTCCAGACGCTTTACTAACACTCTCCCGACTTGGAGAGTCATTGCCTTTAACCTCCTGTTTGGCCCAGTTTGCAATTTCTGCGTAAGATGAACAGGAATAGGGAGAACCAATGAGAGACTAGCTGGAGGTGTCTGAACGGGCAAATTTAACTCTCATTTCCCACCAGGAAGAGGAATTAACCAAAGGGTCAGCATGCCGTGCCAGAAACAGATGAGGGCCTGAAGCAATCCTGCGGTGTTGCGGCCAGCTCACAAGAAAGCGAGTTGAAGAAAGGAGCTCAGGGGCACTGTAATTCACAAACCTGCAGAGTTATAAATGACAGCTATCGTCCAAAAATATACTGAAGTAAGGCTGCCAAGAGGACTTGAAAGAGGGTCAGAATTGCAGGAAACCGATTTCAGGAGGTAGACTGGAATTGCATTTAAAGCATAGGAAAAGAGGCAGAACGTCCACAATGATGCACTTGTCCAAAAAGGGCGTATGCGTTTTTTCCTGAATATATTCAGGAAAAAACGCATACGCCCTTTTCGGCCAACCAAGCAAGCTTGCAAAGGAAATCTGCACTACAATGAAGTCTCACTTCCCCCCGGTCAAAAGGGCCATCTGAAAAAAGTGTAAAATCCAGAAAGGCAGGACAGGCCATGGAGAACTGGGAACCTTGTTATGCTGATGGGCGGGATGTAAATTGCCAACAGCCACTTGGGAGAAGTGTATGGTGTTTCCTGAAACATCTAAAAAACAAAGCCACAGAGCCTAGGGCACTTCCACTTATGGTCCTATAGCTTAGGGAAATTAAAATCAAAAAGACACAGCCACTCCAAAATTTGGGACGGCTCTGTTTACAAGAACCCCGTTTATGGTACAAGTTCAATATCGCAGAAATTGAAAAATGAATAAAGCAGTTGTGGTACTTACGTACAATGCAATATCACTCAGCAATAAAATCTATGTTATCAGGCCCGTAGAAGCATAATGAGTGGATTCAGGTATGATGATTCTAAGTGAAATAAGTCACACAGAAAAAGAAACATCATAAGATATCACTAATACACGGAATGTAAACTTGGCTACACAGGAACTGGATTACAAAACACAACAGGGTCTTAAATGTAGAAAAACAACTTATGCTTGCTTAAGGGGGAAGGTGAGTTGGGGTGCTGCATAAACCAGAGATTGAAATGAGCACAGATAAAGTTCCTTAAGCCAAACATGGAATAGACAAGAGCTACTCCTTGCTCAACGAAATGGACTCAACACCCCATATTAAACGCCTAAGAATGTACCTGACTAGTAAGTACATTAAAACCTATGGATTGCTATGTCTCTGAAAGAGAATCAAGCATGTGTACAGGGGCATAAACGCAGCAGTGATAGGATTGGAGAGGTTCGGTGAGCAAATGAAGACCCTTTGAAGTCATATTGCATGGTACCCATTCCACAGGTCTCAATTCTGCAGGTTTAAGGGATTCTTCCTTCAGCTAAAACATGCATGTGGAACGCAGAGTATGATCAACCGTGTGATCGGGAGATGTGTTCCAATATGTCTCAGTTTTTGTCCCCTGGTACTCAGGTGCAAGATTCCAGATGCTTTACTAACACTCTCCCGACTTGGAGAGTCAGTGCCTTTAACCTCCTGTTTGGCCCAGTTTGCAATTTCTGCGGAAGATGAACAGGAATAGGGAGAACCAATGAGAGACTAGCTGGACGTGTCTGGACAGGCAAATTTAACTCTCATTTCCCACCAGGAAGAGGAATTAACCAAAGGCTCAGCGTGCCGTGCCAGAGCCACATCAGGGCCTGAAGCACTCATGTGGTGTTGCGGCCAGCTCACAAGAAAGCGAGTTGAAGAAAGGAGCTCAGGGGCACTGTAATTCACAAACCTGCAGAGTTATAAATGACAGCTATCGTCCAAAAATATACTGAAGTAAGGCTGCCAAGAGGACTTGAAAGAGGGTCAGAATTGCAGGAAACCGATTTCAGGAGGTAGACTGGAATTGCATTTAAAGCATAGGAAAAGAGGCAGAACGTCCACAATGATGCACTTGTCCAAAAAGGGCGTATGCGTTTTTTCCTGAATATATTCAGGAAAAAACGCATACGCCCTTTTCGGCCAACCAAGCAAGCTTGCAAAGGAAATCTGCACTACAATGAAGTCTCACTTCCCCCCGGTCAAAAGGGCCATCTGAAAAAAGTGTAAAATCCAGAAAGGCAGGACAGGCCATGGAGAACTGGGAACCTTGTTATGCTGATGGGCGGGATGTAAATTGCCAACAGCCACTTGGGAGAAGTGTATGGTGTTTCCTGAAACATCTAAAAAACAAAGCCACAGAGCCTAGGGCACTTCCACTTATGGTCCTATAGCATATGGAAATTAAAATCAAAAAGACACCCACCCCAAAGTTTGGGACGTCTCTGTATACAAGAACCTCGTTTACGGTACAAGTTCAATATCGCAGAAAGCGAAAAATGGATAAAGAAGTTGTGGTACTTACGTACAATGCAATATCACTCAGCAATGATATCTATGACTTCAGGCCCATAGCAGCATAAAGAGTGGATTCAGGTATGAAGATTCCTACTGAAATAAGTCACACAGAAAAAGAAACATCATAAGATATCACTAATACACGGAATGTGAACTTGGCTACACATGAACTGAATTACAAAACAGAACAGGGTCTCAAATTTAGAAAACCAACTTATGCTTGCTTAAGGGGGAAGGTGAGTTGGGGTGCTGCATAAAACCAGAGTTTGACTTTAGCACAGATACCGTTCCATAAGCCAAATATGTAATAGACAAGACCTACCCCTTGCTCAACAAAATGGACTCAACAATGATGTATCACCTCACAGCTGATAGAATGGGCATCATCAGAAAATCTACAAACAAAAAATGCTGGAAAGGGTGTGGAGAAAAGGAACCCTCTTCCACTATTGTTGGGAATATAAATTGATACAGTCACTGGAGAACAATATGGAGTTCTTAAGAAACTAACAATAGAATTACCATATGATACAGTAATCCCAGTACTGGACATATACCCAGACAAAACCATAAATCAAAAAGAGACATTCACCGCAATGTTCATTGCATCACTATTTACAATATCGAGGTAATGGAAGCAACCTAAATGCCCACAGACAGACGAATGCATAAAGCTGTGGTACATATATAAAATGGAATATTACTAAGCCATGAAAAGGAATGAAATTGGGTCATTTGTAGAGACGTCGATGGATCTAGAGACTGTCATACAGAGTGAAGTAAGTCAGAAAGAGAAAAACAAATCTTGTATATTCATGCATATATGTGGAACCTAGAAAAACCGTACAGATTAACCATTTTGCAAGGCATAAATAGAGCAACAGATGTAGACAACAAATGTATGGACAACAATGGGGGAAAGCTGTTGGGGGGGTGGTGGTGGGAGGAGTTGAGAGACTGGGATTGGCATGTATACATTTATATGTATAAAATAGATAACCAATAAGAACCTGCTGTATAAAAATATAAAATAAAATTCAAAATTGAAAAGAAATAAAATTTAAAAAATAAAACGGAAAAAACAATTATTCCCTTCACATACATGTATTTATATGAATAAATTATTTCCATGCTTATATCTGTAAATACAAAAAAGAGGAATAAAATCTACCTTGAACCAAAAATGAAAAAGAGAAAAAAAAACACAGAACCCACCAGTTCCACAGAGGAAAACCGTATCAGGGCACTTGCTCCAGTTGTAAACAATTCTGAAGTTGGTCAGTGGTGGGGAATCGTCTCCCATTCAGCCAGCAGCCCCCACGCAACAAGCGTCCTCATTGCAAAGCTGGGGCACCGTGCCAAGGCATCTGTGAGTAAACGTGAGCTGAGCCCCAGGCCAGTTGCTGCTGAACTATTCCCACCCATCCCAGGTAAAACACCTGAATATATACAAGGACTTGAAAGCCTAGAGGAAGGGCCATAGAGCCACACGAGTGACAGCATGCCGGCCGACTTGGTGCCTGCAGGCCAGCCAGGATGGTCCTGGCCCTGGGTGCTCTTCTGGAAGATTTCCATTTCCCTGCCTGAGATACCCGTCCTGTCCCTGCCCCCACTGCTTTTTTCCTTCCTCACCTCTGCCCAGGGAGAAATTCCAGCAGCAGGTATGGGTGACACATCCTCTTCTTTAGCGGGTGGCAGCCTGGCAACTGCTGCAGAAAGTCCAGCAGAGCCCCACTCACACTGGGCCACCCACAAAGCCGTGGCCTCTCACTCCCTCCCACCAGCCCAGCCCCGAGACTGCTGACAGGGCAGAGAAAATGGCGTCAGGCATGGCTGCAGGGGCTCTTGCTGCCTGGAGTGGTATTTATATTGATCTCAACCCAGGCACACCTGGGGAGGGCTGGCCGGCACGGTAAGGCTGCCCAGCTCAGCCAATCATCACCCCTCAGGGGCTCACAGTTGCAGAAAATGGAACTTGCTGAACCGGCCAGGTCCAAGGAACAGGTGTGGGCTCCTGAGAGTCAGGATAGACAAGGGGCTGCAGCTTTGGCTTGTTTTCTAATCATTTTATCTGGCCCATGAGTGGGAGACAACTTCAAGAAAACCCTCTCCTAATGAGAGGAACCCAGGAGTCAGGGAGAGGAGGGGTGGGTGGTGGTTGGAGACAGAGGCCTGGTGCCCCGGGTGCAGTGGAAGTCTCTGGAAGACCAGGTGGAGGGAGGCCGCACAGAGTGATGCCCAGGGTCACAGACCTGTCGCGGCTGCTGTTTGTTAGTTCAAGTCCTGCTCTGAGGTGCTCTGTGTCAGCTCTGAGCGACAGGTGAGCTGGGGGTGCTCTGCAATGAGGGCTATGTGCACGGTTCCTGTGTGCCCAGCCCTGCCACAGTACCTGCAAGGGTAGCTCTGTATCCTGGGAGGGGCCTGACCACGAGAGCCCCGTGGGCTGGGGTGGGGGGTGGGGTACCTGCCCAGGTGAGCTCCATATTCTGGGATTGGTCTGACCACGAGAGCCCCATGGGCTGCTGGGGACCTGGTAAAGGATGTCAGGACAGTCAGTGAAGCCACCGAGGATATACCTCCAGTTGCTCCTAATTCCTACACCCTGCTGGTCATTCTACCAACCACCAGGACATGGTATTCTGTATTAGTCTTCAATGATGCCTTCTTTTGTATTCCATTAGTCCCAGAGTCACAAGAAATTTTGGCTTGTGAGTGGCAGGACTCAACATACAACTAAAACAATACTTCCGGGCCGTCTTGCCCCAAGGGTGCAAAAATTCCCACACTATCTTTGGGGAAACCTTAGCTAAAGACCTAAAAGTTCTACCTCTGGAAAAGGAAACCCTCCTTCAATACGCAGACGACATTCTGATCACCAGCCCTACTAAGGAGGCCTCTGAACTACCAAGCCAATAAAGGATAGAAGTTGTCCAAGAAAAAGCTCAAATATCACAGACTGCGGTGACCTGCCTGGGCTTCATTCTCACAGAAGGTCGGAGAAGCCCATCCCAGGAAAGGGAAGAAACCATTTTCGGCCTTACCCCTTTCTAAAACTAGAAGACAGCTTAGGGGTTCCTGGGAAGGCCAGGGTTTGCTGCTTCTGGATCCCTAACTGCAGTCTACTAGCTGGGCCTCTATATGAAACACTGAAAGGAAAAGATGATGATCCTTTTGAATAGAATCCAGAAGTGGCCTTTCAAGAATGGAAAGAGCAGTCAATTCAGACCCTTGCCCTGGAACTCCCTAATTTAGCTAAACCCTTTGACCTTTACATTCCCGGTGAAAGGTGAATCGCCATTGGAGAATTAGTGCAAAAACTGGGACCACTTGAAATGGAACAATGCAAGAATGCCATCCAGGTAGGATAAACTACGGTCACCAAGGGGCTTGGCCCACTGCCGCATCTGGCCAAGATACTGGCGGTATCTAAAAACCTGGAAATCAGCAGCCCAAAAGGCCTCCTCCCTCCTAAGGGAAAAGGACCCCACGTGGTGATCCTAACCACCAACCATGCCCTGAAGTTGCAGGGTTTGCTCCGTGGGCACACCAACCTCGAGTGAGGAGGCCCTCCAACTCCAACATCCAGAGAGATAACCGGGGGCAACAGGGCACCATGACGACTCGTGTGAACATCACTTGACCTGGAGTTTCTCTCATAAAACAACAAGAGTGTGTCCCAAAAGAGTAGACTACTGCTTGCAGGACTTACTGCACCCAGAGGGGAGCTAGTAATCTTGGCGGGGGAACCGTATATCACACTGTCACCATAGAAAAGCCTACAGACACCGTGATGATGGTGGCCAATAAGACTGGCTGGACTCCTGTTTACTTCAAAAGGCTGTTGACTCAGTGGCCATCATGGTCCTTGATCACCACTGACCCTGGACTGCCTGGGAGTTGAGCGGGCAGGGCTCTGACACCTGGTGCTGTTTGTACGTTAATTCAGGGGCCTAATTGAAGAAAGCACAGACTACTGTTCAGAGCATCTAGGCTGGCAGAAACGGTCAGCCTAAGGTGGCCGAACAAATGTGGGGCGGGGTGAAACCGGCCCCCACAGCGTCTCTGCACATCTCTTTCCTGGACCCTTAAAGGTCATTAGAATCTATAACGCTTCCAATGCTGGTGCTCAGGTGGACGAGCAGGGAGGCAGGGGGCCTGGGGACAATCAACGTCACCTGGAGGCTGCTGGGGAGAAGCTCTGACCCTCGCCCCTTGGTATGAGGGCTCCCAACTCAGCACTCAGCAGTTACAGAAGAAGGGTCTGCACCCTCAGCACTCCAAGAATGAGGAACGGGACAAAAGGCAGAGGAGGGGTTTGTCCCCAGCAAAGCCCATTAAAAATCCCTGGGAGATAAAAATAGAATCTGGGCAATAAAGTCAAGTCTAACCTTTCTTATCCTTTGTGCTTTGTCTAATTTCATGTGCTCCTAGGGTCCCGCATGCAGAGGTTCCACACCCGGCACTTCAGACCAGATTTCCTAGTGCAGAATGGCTGGGTCGACACCTCAGCTCCTGGGGCCCAGTGCAGACTCCGCGATATAGAGCCTGAGCTGCAGCCAACCCGGCCCTCGAGAGCTCCGCCCCCTCCCTCCCACTGACTCTGACAGGATCTCTACACAGCAGCCCAGCCCACAGCCCACGGGGTAGTGCATGCTCTCACCTCTCCATTCTCTGATCAAAATATAAAGTTTCCTTTGCTTGTGAACCAAACTCAGTCTCGATCTGTTGGCCCCAATGACACTGCGCAGGGGGACACTTGTTGGGGTCCACTCTGGAGGATCAGTAACAGAAATTGAGACTATTGTAACCTCAATGAACAGATGTGTGAGCCAAACTGTAGTTAACATAGAACAGTGTATAAGGCTCGGGTAAAATAAGATGTTTCTAACGCTTCCATTGGCTATTTCCATCACTTTATTATAAGCAAGTTCAGTGAAAAGGTTTGTCTTATTTGTCAGGTCAATATTAGAGAAACGAAGTGATTTCTTTCCAAGGATGTACATCTAATAATCTTGGTTAAAGCTTCAATCTTGTTTTAAATGCTTTTCCATTGAAAATGATACCTCTCTTTCAGCTCCCCCATTTCTGAGAAGTATAAAATCTTATAATTTATTATTACCAAAGGGGAAAGGTGGGAGGAGGGATAAATTAACAGTTTGGGATTAACACATACACACTGCTATGTATAAAATAGATCATCAACAAGGAACTACTGTATAGCACAGGGAACTACACTCAACATTTTGCAATAACCTATAAGGGGAAATAATCTGAAAAAGAATAGATATTTTTATTGACATCATCTATCAATGACAGTTAAAGTGTAACCTAGGGGAAGCTGGTAGTGAGTGCTTCTGACCCTGAAGACTTCAATCATCTAAAGTTTGGACTCTGCCTACTTCCCAAGGCCCTTAATGAACATATGTGTAGCCGTAGCTTAAAAAATTCCCCAGTTTGGGTTTCGGGGAGACACTGATTTTGAAAAAGCCCTGGTGTTCTCCTTACATGAATGGGACTCTTCCTACTGCTAAAACATGTCTGTCACACCCAGAGGATGGTATACCGTCTGATCGGGAAGAGTTTGGAAAAGGCATCTCATCTCCTCATCTCCTGGTGCTCGGGTTCACCCATCCAGCGTCTTTACTAACAGTCTCCCCACTTGGAGATGGCAGCACTGTCAACATCCTGTTGCGTACAGTTTGGAATTTGTCCAGAGGATGAAGCGGAAGGATGAGGAACAATGAGAGACAAGTCCTAGGTGTTCAGACAGGCACATGTCACTCTAATTTCCAATCAGGAAGACGAATTGACCAAAGGCTAGGGTTGCCCATGGAAACAGTATAGGGCTTGAGGAAATCCCGCTGCTTTGTGGCCAGTTCCCATAAACACAAGTTGAACAATGGAACTCAGGGACAGTAAAATTCACGAAACTGCAGAGTTGAAAATATCCATCACTGAAAAATGTCTTGAGGAAAGTCAGAGAAAAGGACTTGTAAGCAAGGGAGAATGGCAGGAAAGGGATTTGAGGAGGTAGAAAGGACTCGCCATTAAGCACAAGAAAAGGAGCTGAACATTGCCAACATTGCAGTTGGCCAAAAAGGGTGTATGCGTTTTTTTCTGTATATATTCAAGAAAAGGGCATACACTTTTTTAGCCAACCAAACAGGTGGGCACTGGAAGTCAATACTACAAGAGATATCACTTCGCATCAGTCAGAAGAGCCATCCTCATAAAGCGTAAACAACAGAAATGCAGGACAGGGCAAGGAGAAGAGGGAGCCCTGTGAGACTTATAGTGGAAATGTATATTGCCAACGGCCATTCTGGAGAAGTGTATTGTGTTTACTAAAGCATCTAAAAAATGAGCTACAGAGCATAGGGCACTTGCACTCATGGGCGTATATCTTGGGAAAAACAAAAATCGAGAGGACACAGGCACCCCAATGTTTACCCCCTCTCTGTTTAAAAGATCCTCGACTAGGATATAACTTAAATGTCTCTGGAGAGAAAAAATGGATAGAGATGTGGTACTTAGGTAGAGTGGAATATTATTCAGCCTGGAAATCAATGAAATATGGCCAGTTGTAACAACTCCGGAGGAGTTACGTATGATCATTCTAAGTGACATAATTCAAAAAGAAAAAGACACATATCATAAGATATCACTTAAAGGTGGAATCCAAAATGGCTACACATGAAATAAATTACAAAACAAAAACATAGTCAAATATGTAGAAAACACGCATAAGGCTGCTAAACGGGAAAGGTGGGGAGGGGTGAGGCATCATCCAGGAGGTTGAAATTAGCAAAGATACCATTCCAAATACCAAACTGATAATCAACAAGGCCTACACGGTAGCTAAAAGAACTGCACTCAGCACACTCAAGTCACCGGAAAAGAATATATACGACTGGTAAGAATCTGAAAAAGAATTTACTGATGTCTCTCTGTACGTGAATCAAGTGGATGTACAGCAGCAAGAAACAGAGCTTTGAAAATCAGCTGTAACCAATATAGTAATAAATTGAAAAAAATAAACGACAGAGAGACAGAGAAAACCTCTTACAACTTTTCCTCAGGGCCGGTGATGCAACATGGATTGAACACATCTAGACCCACAGCAGGATGAGACATAAGGCTGGAAACTGTTTGCACTAAGAGAAATGTGAGGTTGGGTGAGGAAATGCACACCCTTTAAAGTAATACTACCTGGTACCCATTCAATGGGTCCCAAATCTGCAGGTTCAAGGGATCTTCCTACAGCTAAAACATGCATGGAAAACCCAGAGGACTGTACACCATGTGATCGGGAGATGTGTCTAAAATGCAGCTCATTTATCCTCTCCTGGTGCTCCTGTTCACCATTCCAGCCACGTTACTTAGAATCTCCCCACTTGGAGAATCAGCACATTTCAACTTCTGTTTCAAACATTTTGCAAATTGTGAGGAGGATGAACGGGAAGAGGGGGAACCAATGAGAGAATAGTTGTAGGGGTTCGGACGGGCACATATCACTCTAATTTCCCATTAAGAATAAGAATTGCAAAAAGGCTCAGCCCGCCTCGCCCGAGCCAAAATAGGGCCTGAAGCAATCCTGCGGGTTTGAGGCCAGCTCACAAAAGAGCAACTTAAAAAATGGAGCTCAGGGTCACTGCAATTCACAAACCTGCAGAGTTATAAATGAAAACTAACGTCCAAAAATATGTTGAGGTAAGGCAAAGAAGAGGATCTGAATGCAAGACAGAATTGCAAGAAACAGATTTCAAGAGATAGATTGGACTCATCTTTAAAGCACATGAAAAGCGGCAGATTTTTGACAATGATGCAGTTGGCCCAAAAGGGCGTATGCGTTTTTTCCTGATTATATCCAGGAAAAAACGCATACGCACTTTATGGGGAACGAAGCAAGCAAGCAATGCAAATGTGCACAACAAAGAAGTCTCATTTCCCACTGGTCAAAAGGGCCATCCTAAAAAATTGTAAAAACCAGAAATGCAGGACAGGCCATGGAGAACAGGGAGCCTTTATACGCTGATGGGCAGTGTGTGAACTGCCGAGAGCCACTCTGGAGAAGTGTATGGTGGTTCCTAAATCATCTAAAAAACAGAGCTACAGAGCATAGGACACTTCCAATCATGGGAGTATATCTAGGGAAGTCTAAAAATCAACAAGACACAAGCACACCACAGTTTAGGGCTACTCTGTTTACAAGAACCTCAACTTCAGTACACCTTAAATATCCCAGGAAAGAGAACAATGGATAAAGAAGATGTGGTACTTATGTACAATGGAATATCTCTTCACCATGATATCAATGTAATAAGGCTAGTAGAAGGATAAAGAGTGGATTTAGGTCCGATAATACTACTTGAAATAAGTCAAACAGAAAAAGAAACATATCATAAGATATCACTTATAGAGGGAGGGTAAATATGGCTGCACAAGAAATGAATTACAGAACAGAACAGTGTCTCACATTTAGAAAACACACTTATTTCAGCTTAAGGGGAAAGGAGAGGTGGGGTGATGCATAAAACCAGAGTTTGAAATTAGCACAGATACCGTTCAATAAACCAAATAGATATTAGATAAGATCTACACCTTGCTCAATGAACTGGCCTCAACACACCCTATACACCGCAGAGAAATATATCTGAGTAATAAGAATCTTAAAAGCCATGTATTGATATATCTCCATAAGGGAATCAAGTGTGTGCAGAGCGGCACAAACACAGCAGTGAAAATGAGCTAAACCCCATTATAGAAATAAATTTTAAAAACAAAACGCAGAAACAATGAAAGAGAGAAAAATTCTTACAAAATTCGCTCGGGGGCTGTGATGCAACCTGGATTGACCACATATAAACCCACAGCTGGATAAGACATAAGGCTGGACACTTGGGGCTGAGAGGATTGGTGAGCTTTGGTGAGCAACTGCCAAAAGTTTCATGCAATACTTCATGCTACTCATGCCAAGGGTCCCAACACTCCAGGTTGAAGGGAATCTTCCTACAGCTAAACCATGCTTGGGAAACCCAGCGACTGGTATACCATATGATCGGGAAAGGTTTCTAAAACGCACCTCATTTTTCCTCTCCTGGGGCTCCGGATCGACATTCCAGCCGCTTTACTAAAAATATCCCCACATGGAGAGTCAATGCCTTTAAGTTCTGGTATCGCACAGTCTGCAGTTAGTGCGGAGGATGAATGGGAATAGGGGGAACCAGTGAGAAACTAGCTGTAGCGGTTTCAATGGGCACATGTCACTCTAATTTCACATCAGTAAGAAGAATAAACCAAAGGCACAGCAAGGTGCCCCAGAAGAACAATAGGGCCTGAAGGAATTCTGTGGTTATGAGGCAAGATCACAAAAATAAGAGCTGTAAAATGGAGCTAAGGGCCACTGCAATTCAAAATCTGCAGAGTTATAAAGGCCAACTATTTTCAAAAAATATATTGAGGTAAGGCTATGAAGAGGCATTGAAAGCAAGGCAGAATTGCAGGAAACCGATTTCAGGAGGTAGACTGGAATTGCATTTAAAGCACAAGAAAAGAGGCAGAACATCGACAATGATGCACTTGGTCAAAAAGGGCATATGCGTTTTTTCCTGAATATATTTAGCAAAAAACACATACGCCCTTTTGGGCCAACCAAGCAAGCTTGCAAAGGAAATCTGCACTACAATGAAGTCTCCCTTCCCCCCCATCAAAAGGGCCATCTGAAAAAAGTGTAAAATCCAGAAAGTCAGGACAGGCCATGGAGACTTGGGAGCCTTGTTATGCTGATGGGCGGGATGTAAATTGCCAACAGCCACTCCTGAGAAGTGTATGGTGTTTCCTGAAACATACAAAAAACAAAGCAACAGAGCCTAGGGCACTTCCACTTATGGTCCTATAGCTTAGGGAAATTAAAATCAAAAAGACACAGCCACCCCAAAATTTGGGACGGCTCTGTTTACAAGAACATCGTTTACGGTACAAGTTCAATATCGCAGAAAGTGAAAAATGGATAAAGAAGTTGTGGTACTTACGTACAATGCAATATCACTCAGCAATGAAATCTATGTCATCAGGCCCGTAGCAGCATAATGAGTGGATTCAGGTATGATGATTCTAACTGAAATAAGTCACACAGAAAAAGAAACATCATAAGATATCACTAATACACGGAATGTAAACTTGGTTACACAGGAACTGGATTACAAATCAGAACAGGGTCTCAAATTTAGAAAACCAACTTATGCTTGCTTAAGCGAAAAGGTGAGTTGGGGTGCTGCATCAAACCAGAGATTGAAATGAGCACAGATAATGTTCCTTAAGCCAAATATGGAATAGACAAGAACTACTCCTTGCTCAACGAAATGGACTCAACACCCCATATTAAACGCCTAAGAATGTACCTGACTAGTAAGTATCTTAAAACCTATGGATTGCTATGTCTCTGAAAGAAAATCAAGCGTGTGTACAGGGGCATAAACGCAGCAGTGATAGGATTGGAGACGTTCGGTGAGCAAATGAAGACCCTTTGAAGTCATATTGCATGGTACCCATTCCAAGGGTCTCAACTCTCCAGGTTTAAGGGATTCTTCCTTCAGCTAAAACATGCATGTGGAACCCAGAGAATGATGAACCGTGTGATCGGGAGACATGTTCCAATATGTCTCAGTTCTCGTCCCCTGGTACTCGGGTGCAACATTCCAGACGCTTTACTAACACTCTCCCGACTTGGAGAGTCAGTGCCTTTAACCTCCTGTTTGGCCCAGTTTGTAATTTCTGCGGAAGATGAACAGGAATAGGGAGAACCAATGAGAGACTAGCTGGAGGTGTCTGGACGGGCAAATTTAACTCTCATTTCCCACCAGGAAGAGGAATTAACCAAAGGCTCAGCGTGCCGTGCCGGAACCAGATTAGGGCCTGAAGCAATCCTGCGGTGTTGCGGCCAGCTCACAAGAAAGCGAGTTGAAGAAAGGAGCTCAGGGGCACTGTAATTCACAAACCTGCAGAGTTATAAATGACAGCTATCGTCCAAAAATATACTGAAGTAAGGCTGCCAAGAGGACTTGAAAGCGGGGCAGAATTGCAGGAAATCGATTTCAGGAGGTAGACTGGAATTGCATTTAAAGCATAGGAAAAGAGGCAGAAGGTCCACAATGATGCACTTGGACAAAAAGGGCTTATGCGTTTTTTCCTGAATATATTCAGGAAAAAACGCATAAGCCCTTTTTGGCCAACCAAGCAAGCTTGCAAAGGAAATGTGCACTACAATGAAGTCTCACTTCCCCCGGTCAAAAGGGCCATCTGAAAAAAGTGTAAAATCAAGAAAGGCAGGACAGGCCATGGAGAACAGGGAGCCTTGTTATGCTGATGGGCGGGATGTAAATTGCCAAGAACCACTCGGGAGAAGTGTATGGTGTTTCCTGATACATCTAAAAAACAAAGCAACAGAGCCTAGGGCACTTCCACTTATGGTCCTATAGCTTAGGGAAATTAAAATCAAAAAGACACAGCCACCCCAAAGTTTGGGACAGCTCGGTTTACAAGAACCTCATTTACGGTACAAGTTCAATATCGCAGAAAGTGAAAAATGGATAAAGAAGTTGTGGTACTTACGTACAATGCAATATCACTCAGCAATGAAATCTATGTCATCAGGCCCGTAGCAGCATAATGAGTGGATTCAGGTATGATGATTCTAACTGAAATAAGTCACACAGAAAAAGAAACATCATAAGATATCACTAATACACGGAATATAAACTTGGCTACACAGGAACTGGATTACAAATCAGAACAGGGTCTCTAATTTAGAAAACCAACTTATGCTTGCTTAAGTGAAAAGGTGAGTCGGGGTGCTGCATGAAATCAGAGATTGAAATGAGCACAGATAAAGTTCCTTAAGCCAAATATGGAATAGACAAGAACTACTCCTTGCTCAACGAAATGGACTCAACACCCCATATTAAACGCCTAAGAATGTACCTGACTAGTAAGTAACTTAAAACCTATGGATTGCTATGTCTCTGAAAGAGAATCAAGCGTGTGTACAGGGGCATAAACGCAGCAGTGATAGGATTGGAGAGGTTTGGTGAGCAAATGAAGACCCTTTGAAGTCATATTGCATGGTACCCATTCCACGGGTCTCAACTCTCCAGGTTTAAGGGATTCTGCCTTCAGCTAAACCATGCATGTGGAACCCAGAGTATGTTCAACCGTGTGATCAGGAGACGTGTTCCAATATGTCTCAGTTCTCGTCCCCTGGTACTCGGGTGCAACATTCCAGACGCTTTACTAACACTCTCCTGACTTGGAAAGTCAGTGCCTTTAACCTCCTGTTTGGCCCATTTGCAATTTCTGAGGAAGATGAACAGGAATAGGGAGAACCAATGAGAGACTAGCTGGAGGTGTCTGGACGGGCAAATTTAACTCTCATTTCCCACCAGGAAGAGGAATTAACCAAAGGCTCAGCGTGCCGTGCCGGAACCAGATTAGGGCCTGAAGCAATCCTGCGGTGTTGCGGCCAGCTCACAAGAAAGCGAGTTGAAGAAAGGAGCTCAGGGGCACTGTAATTCACAAACCTGCAGAGTTATAAATGACAGCTATCGTCCAAAAATATACTGAAGTAAGGCTGCCAAGAGGACTTGAAAGCGGGGCAGAATTGCAGGAAACCGATTTCAGGAGGTAGACTGGAATTGCATTTAAAGCATAGGAAAAGAGGCAGAACGTCCACAATGATGCACTTGGCCAAAAAGGGCGTATGCGTTTTTTCCTGAATATATTCAGGAAAAAACGCATACGCCCTTTTTGGCCAACCAAGCAAGCTTGCAAAGGAAATCTGCACTACAATGAAGTCTCACTTCCCCACGGTCAAAAGGGCCACCTGAAAAAAGTGTAAAATCCAGAAAGGCAGGACAGGCCATGGAGAACTGGGAGCCTTTTTATGCTGATGGGCGGGATGTAAATTGCCAACAGCCACTTGGGAGAAGTGTATGGTGTTTCCTTAAACATCTAAAAAACAAAGCAACAGAGCCTAGGGCACTTCCACTTATGGTCCTATAGATTAGGGAAATTAAAATCAAAAAGACACAGCCACCCCAAAGTTTGGGACGGCTCTGTTTACAAGAACCTCATTTACGGTTAAGGTTCAATATCGCAAAAAGTGAAAAATGGATAAAGAAGTTGTGGTACTTACGTACAATGCCATATCACTCAGCAATGAAATCTATGTCATCAGGCCTGTAGCAGCATAATGAGTGGATTCAGGTATGATGATTCTAACTGAAATAAGTCACACAGAAAAAGAAACATCATAAGATATCACTAATACACAGAATGTAAACTTGGCTACACAGGAACTGGATTACAAATCAGAACAGGGTCTCAAATTTAGAAAACCAACTTATGCTTGCTTAAGGGAAAAGGTGAGTTGGGGTGCTGCATCAAACCAGAGATTGAAATGAGCACAGATAAAGTTCCTTAAGCCAAATATGGAATAGACAAGAACTACTCCTTGCTCAACAAAATGGACTCAACACCCCATATTAAACGCCTAAAAATGTACCTGACTAGTAAGTAACTTAAAACCTATGGATTGCTATGTCTCTGAAAGAGAATGAAGCGTGTGTACAGGGGCATAAACGCAGCAGTGATAGGATTGGAGAGGTTTGGTGAGCAAATGAAGACCCTTTGAAGTCATATTGCATGGTACCCATTCCACGGGTCTCAACTCTCCAGGTTTAAGGGATTCTTCCTTCAGTTAAAACATGCATGTGGAACCCAGAATATGTTCAACTGTGTGATTGGAAGACGTGTTCCAATATGTCTCAGTTCTCGTCCCCTGGTACTCGGGTGCAACATTCCAGACGCTTTACTAACACTCTCCCGACTTGGAAAGTCAGTGCCTTTAACCTCCTGTTTGGCCCATTTGCAATTTCTGCGGAAGATGAACAGGAATAGGGAGAACCAATGAGAGACTAGCTGGAGGTGTCTGGACGGGCAAATTTAACTCTCATTTCACACCAGGAAGAGGAATTAACCAAAGGCTCAGCGTGCCGTGCATGAACCAGATTAGGGCCTGAAGCAATCCTGCGGTGTTGCGGCCAGCTCACAAGAAAGCGAGTGGAAGAAAGGAGCTCAGGGGCAGTGTAATTCACAAACCTGCAGAGTTATAAATGACAGCTATCGTCCAAAAATATACTGAAGTAAGGCTGCCAAGAGGACTTGAAAGCGGGGCAGAATTGCAGGAAACCGATTTCAGGAGGTAGACTGGAATTGCATTTAAAGCATAGGAAAAGAGGCAGAACGTCCACAATGATGCACTTGCCCAAAAAGGGCGTATGCGTTTTTTCCTGAATATATTCAGGAAAAAACGCATACGCCCTCTTTGGCCAACCAAGCAAGCTTGCAAAGGAAATCTGCACTACAATGAAGTCTCACTTCCCCCCGGTCAAAAGGGCCACCTGAGAATAGTGTAAAATCCAGAAAGGCAGGACAGGCCATGGAGAAATGGGAGCCTTGTTATGCTGATGGGCGGTATGTAAATTGACAACAGCCACTTGGGAGAAGTGTATGGTGTTTCCTTAAACATCTAAAAAACAAAGCAACAGAGCCTAGTGCACTTCCACTTATGGTCCTATAGCTTAGGGAAATTAAAATCAAAAAGACTCAGCCACCCCAAAGTTTGGGACGGCTCTGTTTACAAGAACCTCATTTACGGTTAAGGTTCAATATCACAGAAAGTGAAAAATGGATAAAGAAGTTGTGGTACTTACGTACAATGCAATATCACTCAGCAATGAAATCTATGTCATCAGGCCCATAGCAGCATAATGAGTGGATTCAGGTATGATGATTCTAACTGAAATAAGTCACACAGAAAAAGAAACATCATAAGATATCACTAATACACGGAATATAAACTTGGCTACACAGGAACTGGATTACAAATCAGAACAGGGTCTCAAATTTAGAAAACCAACTTATGCTTGCTTAAGCGAAAAGGTGAGTTGGGGTGCTGCATGAAACCAGAGATTGAAATGAGCACAGATAAAGTTCCTTAAGCCAAATATGGAATAGACAAGAACTACTCCTTGCTCAACGAAATGGACTCAACACCCCATATTAAACGCCTAAGAATGTACCTGACTAGTAAGTAACTTAAAACCTATGGATTGCTATGTCTCTGAAAGAGAATCAAGCGTGTGTACAGGGGCATAAACGCAGCAGTGATAGGATTGGAGAGGTTTGGTGAGCAAATGAAAACCCTTTGAAGTCATATTGCATGGTACCCATTCCACGGGTCTCAACTCTCCAGGTTTAAGGGATTCTTCCTTCAGCTAAAACATGCATGTGGAACCCAGAGTATGTTCAACCGTGTGATCGGGAGACGTGTTCTAATATGTCTCAGTTCTCGTGCCCTGGTACTCGGGTACAACATTCCAGACGCTTTATTAACACTCTCCCGACTTGGAGAGTCAGTGCCTTTAACCTCCTGTTTGGCCAAATTTCAATTTCTGCGGAAGATAAACAGGAATAGGGAGAACCAATGAGAGACTAGCTGGAGGTGTCTGGACGGGCAAATTTAACTCTCATTTCCCACCAGGAAGAGGAATTAACCAAAGGCTCAGCGTGCCGTGCCGGAACCAGATTAGGGCCTGAAGCAATCCTGCGGTGTTGCGGCCAGCCCACAAGAAAGCGAGTTGAAGAAAGGAGCTCAGGGGCACTGTAATTCACAAACCTGCAGAGTTATAAATGACAGCTATCGTCCAAAAATATACTGAAGTAAGGCTGCCAAGAGGACTTGAAAGCGGGGCAGAATTGCAGGAAACCGATTTCAGGAGGTAGACTGGAATTGCATTTAAAGCATAGGAAAAGAGGCAGAACGTCCACAATGATGCACTTGCCCAAAAAGGGCGTATGCGTTTTTTCCAGGAATAAACGCATACGCCCTTTTTGGCCAACCAAGCAAGCTTGCAAAGGAAATCTGCACTACAATGAAGTCTCACTTCCCCAGGGTCAAAAGGGCCATCTGAAAAAAGTGTAAAATCCAGAAAGGCAGGACAGGCCATAGAGAACTGGGAGCCTTGTTATGCTGATGGGCGGGATGTAAATTGCCAACAGCCACTGGGGAGAGGTGTATGGTGTTTTCTGAAACATCTAAAAAACAAAGCAAGAGAGCCTAGGGCACTTCCACTTATGGTCCTATAGCTTAGGGAAATTAAAATCAAAAAGACACAGCCACCCCAAAGTTTGGGACGGCTCTGTTTACAAGAACCTCATTTACGGTTAAGGTTCAATATCGCAGAAAGTGAAAAATGGATAAAGAAGTTGTGGTACTTACGTACAATGCAATATCACTCAGCAATGTAATCTATGTCATCAGGCCCGTAGCAGCATAATGAGTGGATTCAGGTATGATGATTCTAACTGAAATAAGTCACACAGAAAAAGAAACATCATAAGATATCACTAATACACGGAATGTAAACTTGGCTACACAGGAACTGGATTACAAAACAGAACAGGGTCTCAAATTTAGAAAACCAACTTATGCTTGCTTAAGGGGAAAGGTGAGTTGGGGTGCTGCATAAAGCAGAGATTGAAATGAGCACAGATAAAGTTCCTTAAGCCAAATATGGAATAGACAAGAACTACTCCTTGCTCAACGAAATGGACTCAACACCCCATATTAAACGCCTAAGAATGTACCTGACTAGTAAGTATCTTAAAACCTATGGATTGCTATGTCTCTGAAAGAAAATGAAGCGTGTATACAGGGGCATAAACGCAGCAGTGATAGGATTGGAGAGGTTCGGTGAGCAAATGAAGACCCTTTGAAGTCATATTGCATGGTACCCATTCCACGGGTCTCAACTCTCCAGGTTTAAGGGATTCTTCCTTCAGCTAAAACATGCATGTGGAACCCAGAGTATGATCAACCGTGTGATCAGGAGACGTGTTCCAATATGTCTCAGTTCTCGTCCCCTGGTACTCGGGTGCAACATTCCAGACGCTTTACTAACACACTCCCGACTTGGAAAGTCAGTGCCTTTAACCTCCTGTTTGGCCCATTTGCAATTTCTGCGGAAGATGAACAGGAATAGGGAGAACCAATGAGAGACTAGCTGGAGGTGTCTGGACGGGCAAATTTAACTCTCATTTCCCACCAGGAAGAGGAATTAACCAAAGGCTCAGCATGCCGTTCCGGAACCAGATTAGGGCCTGAAGCAATCCTGCGGTGTTGCGGCCAGCTCACAAGAAAGCGAGTTGAAGAAAGGAGCTCAGGGGCACTGTAATTCACAAACCTGCAGAGTTATAAATGACAGCTATCGTCCAAAAATATACTGAAGTAAGGCTGCCAAGAGGACTTTAAAGCGGGGCAGAATTGCAGGAAATCGATTTCAGGAGGTAGACTGGAATTGCATTTAAAGCATAGGAAAAGAGGCAGAACGTCGACAATGATGCACTTGGCCAAAAAGGGCGTATGCGTTTTTTCCTGAATATATTCAGGAAAAAACGCATACGCCCTTTTTGGCCAACCAAGCAAGCTTGCAAAGGAAATCTGCACTACAATGAAGTCTCACTTTCCCTGGTCAAAAGGGCCATCTGAAAAAAGTGTAAAATCCAGAAAGGCAGGACAGGCCATGGAGAACAGGGAGCCTTGTTATGCTGATGGGCGGGATGTAAACTGCCAAGAGCCACTCGGGAGAAGTGTATGGTGTTTCCTGAAACATCTAAAAAACAAAGCAACAGAGCCTAGGGCACTTCCACTTATGGTCCTATAGCTTAGGGAAATTAAAATCAAAAAGACACAGCCACCCCAACGTTTGGGACAGCTCTGTTTACAAGAACCTCATTTACGGTACAAGTTCAATATCGCAGAAAGTGAAAAATGGATAAAGAAGTTGTGGTACTTACGTACAATGCAATATCACTCAGCAATGAAATCTATGTCATCAGGCCCGTAGCAGCATAATGAGTGGATTCAGGTATGATGATTCTAACTGAAATAAGTCACACAGAAAAAGAAATTCATAAGATATCACTAATACACGGAATATAAAATTGGCTACACAGGAACTGGATTACAAATCAGAACAGGGTCTCAAATTTAGAAAACCAACTTATGCTTGCTTAAGCGAAAAGGTGAGTTGGGGTGCTGCATGAAATCAGAGATTGAAATGAGCACAGATAAAGTTCCTTAAGCCAAATATGGAATAGACAAGAACTACTCCTTGCTCAACAAAATGGACTCAACACCCCATATTAAACGCCTAAGAATGTACCTGACTAGTAAGTAACTTAAAACCTATGGATTGCTATGTCTCTGAAAGAGAATCAAGCGTGTGTACAGGGGCATAAACGCAGCAGTGATAGGATTGGAGAAGTTTGGTGAGCAAATGAAGACCCTTTGATGTCATATTGCATGGTACCCATTCCACGGGTCTCAACTCTCCAGGTTTAAGGGATTCTTCCTTCAGCTAAAACATGCATGTGGAACCCAGAGTATGTTCAACCGTGTGATCAGGAGACGTGTTCCAATATGTCTCAGTTCTCGTCCCCTGGTACTCGGGTGCAACATTCCAGACGCTTTACTAACACTCTCCCGACTTGGAAAGTCAGTGCCTTTAACCTCCTGTTTGGCCCAATTTGCAATTTCTGCGGAAGATGAACAGGAATAGGGAGAACCAATGAGAGACTAGCTGGAGGTGTCTGGACGGGCAAATTTAACTCTCATTTCCCACCAGGAAGAGGAATTAACCAAAGGCTCAGCGTGCCGTGCCGGAAGCAGATTAGGGCCTGAAGCAATCCTGCGGTGTTGCGGCCAGCTCACAAGAAAGCGAGTAGAAGAAAGGAGCTCAGGGGCACTGTAATTCACAAACCTGCACAGTTATAAATGACAGCTATCGTCCAAAAATATACTGAAGTAAGGCTGCCAAGAGGACTTGAAAGCGGGGCAGAATTGCAGGAAATCGATTTCAGGAGGTAGACTGGAATTGCATTTAAAGCATAGGAAAAGAGGCAGAACGTCCACAATGATGCACTTGGCCAAAAAGGGCGTATGCGTTTTTTCCTGAATATATTCAGGAAAAAACGCATACGCCCTTTTTGGCCAACCAAGCAAGCTTGCAAAGGAAATCTGCACTACAATGAAGTCTCACTTCCCCCGGTCAAAAGGGCCATCTGAAAAAAGTGTAAAATCCAGAAAGGCAGGACAGGCCATGGAGAAATGGGAGCCTTGTTATGCTGATGGGCGGTATGTAAATTGCCAACAGCCACTTGGGAGAAGTGTATGATGTTTCCTGAAACATCTAAAAAACAAAGCAACAGAGCCTAGTGCACTTCCACTTATGGTCCTATAGCTTAGGGAAATTAAAATCAAAAAGACACAGCCACCCCAAAGTTTGGGACGGCTCAGTTTACAAGAACCTCATTTACGGTTAAGGTTCAATATCACAGAAAGTGAAAAATGGATAAAGAAGTTGTGGTACTTACGTACAATGCAATATCACTCAGCAATGAAATCTATGTCATCAGGCCCATAGCAGCATAATGAGTGGATTCAGGTATGATGATTCTAACTGAAATAAGTCACACAGAAAAAGAAACATCATAAGATATCACTAATACACGGAATGTAAACTTGGCTACACAGGAACTGGATTACAAAACAGAACAGGGTCTCAAATTTAGAAAACCAACTTATGCTTGCTTAAGGGGAAAGGTGAGTTGGGGTGCTGCATAAAGCAGAGATTGAAATGAGCACAGATAAAGTTCCTTAAGCCAAATATGGAATAGACTAGAACTACTCCTTGCTCAACGAAATGGACTCAACCCCCCATATTAAACGCCTAAGAATGTACCTGACTAGTAAGTATCTTAAAACCTATGGATTGCTATGTCTCTGAAAGAGAATCAAGCGTGTGTACAGGGGCATAAACGCAGCAGTGATAGGATTGGAGAAGTTTGGTGAGCAAATGAAGACCCTTTGATGTCATATTGCATGGTACCCATTCCACGGGTCTCAACTCTCCAGGTTTAAGGGATTCTTCCTTCAGCTAAAACATGCATGTGGAACCCAGAGTATGTTCAACCGTGTGATCAGGAGACGTGTTCCAATATGTCTCAGTTCTCGTCCCCTGGTACTCGGGTGCAACATTCCAGACGCTTTACTAACACTCTCCCGACTTGGAAAGTCAGTGCCTTTAACCTCCTGTTTGGCCCATTTGCAATTTCTGCGGAAGATGAACAGGAATAGGGAGAACCAATGAGAGACTAGCTGGAGGTGTCTGGACGGGCAAATTTAACTCTCATTTCCCACCAGGAAGAGGAATTAACCAAAGGCTCAGCGTGCCGTGCCGGAACCAGATTAGGGCCTGAAGCAATCCTGCGGTGTTGCGGCCAGCTCACAAGAAAGCGAGTAGAAGAAAGGAGCTCAGGGGCACTGTAATTCACAAACCTGCACAGTTATAAATGACAGCTATCGTCCAAAAATATACTGAAGTAAGGCTGCCAAGAGGACTTGAAAGCGGGGCAGAATTGCAGGAAATCGATTTCAGGAGGTAGACTGGAATTGCATTTAAAGCATAGGAAAAGAGGCAGAACGTCCACAATGATGCACTTGGCCAAAAAGGGCGTATGCGTTTTTTCCTGAATATATTCAGGAAAAAACGCATACGCCCTTTTTGGCCAACCAAGCAAGCTTGCAAAGGAAATCTGCACTACAATGAAGTCTCACTTCCCCCGGTCAAAAGGGCCATCTGAAAAAAGTGTAAAATCCAGAAAGGCAGGACAGGCCATGGAGAAATGGGAGCCTTGTTATGCTGATGGGCGGTATGTAAATTGCCAACAGCCACTCGGGAGAAGTGTATGATGTTTCCTGAAACATCTAAAAAACAAAGCAACAGAGCCTAGTGCACTTCCACTTATGGTCCTATAGCTTAGGGAAATTAAAATCAAAAAGACACAGCCACCCCAAAGTTTGGGACGGCTCAGTTTACAAGAACCTCATTTACGGTTAAGGTTCAATATCGCAGAAAGTGAAAAATGGATAAAGAAGTTGTGGTACT
This sequence comes from Leucopleurus acutus, assembly GCF_964270905.1. Classification (NCBI taxonomy): domain Eukaryota; kingdom Metazoa; phylum Chordata; class Mammalia; order Artiodactyla; family Delphinidae; genus Leucopleurus; species Leucopleurus acutus. The sequence goes on from NW_028139198.1 coordinate 828,837, forward strand.
TACGTACAATGCAATATCACTCAGCAATGAAATCTATGTCATCAGGCCCATAGCAGCATAATGAGTGGATTCAGGTATGATGATTCTAACTGAAATAAGTCACACAGAAAAAGAAACATCATAAGATATCACTAATACACGGAATGTAAACTTGGCTACACAGGAACTGGATTACAAAACAGAACAGGGTCTCAAATTTAGAAAACCAACTTATGCTTGCTTAAGGGGAAAGGTGAGTTGGGGTGCTGCATAAAGCAGAGATTGAAATGAGCACAGATAAAGTTCCTTAAGCCAAATATGGAATAGACTAGAACTACTCCTTGCTCAACGAAATGGACTCAACCCCCCATATTAAACGCCTAAGAATGTACCTGACTAGTAAGTATCTTAAAACCTATGGATTGCTATGGCTCTGAAAGAGAATCAAGCGTGTGTACAGGGGCATAAACGCAGCAGTGATAGGATTGGAGAAGTTTGGTGAGCAAATGAAGACCCTTTGATGTCATATTGCATGGTACCCATTCCACGGGTCTCAACTCTCCAGGTTTAAGGGATTCTTCCTTCAGCTAAAACATGCATGTGGAACCCAGAGTATGTTCAACCGTGTGATCAGGAGACGTGTTCCAATATGTCTCAGTTCTCGTCCCCTGGTACTCGGGTGCAACATTCCAGACGCTTTACTAACACTCTCCCGACTTGGAAAGTCAGTGCCTTTAACCTCCTGTTTGGCCCATTTGCAATTTCTGCGGAAGATGAACAGGAATAGGGAGAACCAATGAGAGACTAGCTGGAGGTGTCTGGACGGGCAAATTTAACTCTCATTTCCCACCAGGAAGAGGAATTAACCAAAGGCTCAGCGTGCCGTGCCGGAACCAGATTAGGGCCTGAAGCAATCCTGCGGTGTTGCGGCCAGCTCACAAGAAAGCGAGTAGAAGAAAGGAGCTCAGGGGCACTGTAATTCACAAACCTGCACAGTTATAAATGACAGCTATCGTCCAAAAATATACTGAAGTAAGGCTGCCAAGAGGACTTGAAAGCGGGGCAGAATTGCAGGAAATCGATTTCAGGAGGTAGACTGGAATTGCATTTAAAGCATAGGAAAAGAGGCAGAACGTCCACAATGATGCACTTGGCCAAAAAGGGCGTATGCGTTTTTTCCTGAATATATTCAGGAAAAAACGCATACGCCCTTTTTGGCCAACCAAGCAAGCTTGCAAAGGAAATCTGCACTACAATGAAGTCTCACTTCCCCCGGTCAAAAGGGCCATCTGAAAAAAGTGTAAAATCCAGAAAGGCAGGACAGGCCATGGAGAAATGGGAGCCTTGTTATGCTGATGGGCGGTATGTAAATTGCCAACAGCCACTCGGGAGAAGTGTATGATGTTTCCTGAAACATCTAAAAAACAAAGCAACAGAGCCTAGTGCACTTCCACTTATGGTCCTATAGCTTAGGGAAATTAAAATCAAAAAGACACAGCCACCCCAAAGTTTGGGACGGCTCTGTTTACAAGAACCTCGTTTACGGTACAAGTTCAATATCGCAGAAAGTGAAAAATGGATAAAGAAGTTGTGGTACTTACGTACAATGCAATATCACTCAGCAATGTAATCTATGTCATGAGGCCAGTAGCAGCATAATGAGTGGATTCAGGTATGATGATTCTAACTGAAATAAGTCACACAGAAAAAGAAACATCATAAGATATCACTAATACACGGAATGTAAACTTGGCTACACAGGAACTGGATTACAAAACAGAACAGGGTCTCAAATTTAGAAAACCAACTTATGCTTGCTTAAGGGGAAAGGTGAGTTGGGGTGCTACATAAAACCAGAGATTGAAATGAGCACAGATAAAGTTCCTTAAGCCAAATATGGAATAGACAAGAACTACTCCTTGCTCAACAAAATGGACTCAACACCCCATATTAAACGCCTAAGAATGTACCTGACTAGTAAGTATCTTAAAAGCTATGGATTGCTATGTCTCCGAAAGAGAATCAAGCATGTGTACAGGGGCATAAACGCAGCAGTGATAGGATTGGAGAGGTTCGTTGAGCAAATGAAGACCCTTTGAAGTCATATTGCATGGTACCCATTCCAAGGGTCTCAACTCTCCAGGTTTAAGGGATTCTGCCTTCAGCTAAAACATGTATGTGGAACCCAGAGTATGATCAACCGTGTGATCGGGAGACATGTTCCAATATGTCTCAGTTCTCGTCCCCTGGTACTCGGGTGCAACATTCCAGACGCTTTACTAACACTCTCCCGACATGGAGAGTCAGTGCCTTCAACCTCCTGTTTGGCCCAGTTTGCAATTTCTGCGGAAGATGAACAGGAATAGGGAGAACCAATGAGAGACTAGCTGAAGGTTTCTGGACGGGCAAATTTAACTCTCATTTCCCACCAGGAAGAGGAATTAACCAAAGGCTCAACGTGCCATATCGGAACCAGATTAGGGCCTGAAGCAATCCTGCGGTGTTGCGGCCAGCTCACAAGAAAGCGAGTTGAAGAAAGGAGCTAAGGGGCACTGTAATTCACAAACCTGCAGAGTTATAAATGACAGCTATCGTCCAAAAATATACTGAAGTAAGGCTGTCAAGAGGACTTGAAAGCGGGGCAGAATTGCAGGAAAACGATTTCAGGAGGTAGACTGGAATTGCATTTAAAGCATAGGAAAAGAGGCAGAATGTCCACAGTGATGCACTTGGCCAAAAAGGGCGTATGCGATTTTTCCTGAATATATTCAGGAAAAAATGTATAAGCCCTTTTAGGACAACCAAGTAAGCTTGCAAAGGAAATGTGCACTACAATGAAGTCTCACTTCCCCCCAGTCAAAAGGGCAATCTGAAAAAAGTGTAAAATCTAGAAAGTCAGGACAGGCCATGGAGAACTGGGAGCCTTGTTATGCTGATGGGCGGGATGTAAATTGCCAACAGCCACTCGGGAGAAGTGTATGGTGTTTCCTGAAACATCTTAAAAACAAAGCAACAGAGCCTAGGGCACTTCCACTTATGGTCCTATGGCTTAGAGAAATTAAAACCAAAAAGACACAGCCACCCCAAAGTTTGGGACAGCTCTGTTTACAAGAACCTCGTTTACGGTACAAGTTCAATATCACAGAAAGTGAAAAATGAATAAAGAAGTTGTGGTACTTACGTACAATGCAATATCACTCAGCAATGAAATCTATATCATCAGGCCCGTAGCAGCATAATGAGTGGATTCAGGTATGATGATTCTAACTGAAATATGTCACACAGAAAAAGAAACATCATAAGATATCACTAATACACGGAATGTAAACTTGGGTACACAGGAACTGGATTACAAAACAGAACAGGGTCTCAAATTTAGAAAACCAACTTATGCTTCCTTAAGGGGAAAGGTGAATTGGGGTGCTGCATAAAACCAGAGATTGAAATGAGCACAGATAAAGTTCCTTAAGCCAAATATGGAATAGACAAGCGCTACTCCTTGCTCAACGAAATGGACTCAACACCCCATATTAAACGCCTAAGAATGTACCTGACTAGTAAGTATCTTTAAACCTATGGATTGCTATGTCTCCGAAAGAGAATCAAGCGTGTGTACAGGGACATAAATGCAGCAGTGATAGAATTGGAGAGGTTCGGTGAGCAAATGAAGACCCTTTGAAGTCATATTGCATGGTACCCATTCCACGGGTCTCAACTCTCCAGGTTTAAGGGATTCTTCCTTCAGCTAAAACATGCATGTGGAACCCAGAATATGTTCAACTGTGTGATTGGAAGACGTGTTCCAATATGTCTCAGTTCTCGTCCCCTGGTACTCGGGTGCAACATTCCAGACGCTTTCCTAACACTCTCCCGACTTGGAGAGTCAGTGCCTTTAACCTCCTGTTTGGCCCAGTTTGGAATTTCTGCGGAAGATGAACAGGAATAGGGAGAACCAATGAGAGACTAGCTGGAGGTGTCTGGACGGGCAAATTTAACTCTCATTTCCCACCAGGAAGAGGAATTAACCAAAGGCTCAGCGTGCGGTGCCAGAACCAGATTAGGGCCTAAAGCAATCCTGCGGTATTGCGGCCAGCTCACAAGAAAACGAGTTGAAGAAAGAAGCTCAGGGGCACTGGAATTCACAAACCTGCAGAGTTATAAATGACAGCTATCGTCCAAAAATATACTGAAGTAAGGCTGCCAAGAGGACTTGAAAGCGGGGCAGAATTGCAGGAAAACGATTTCAGGAGGTAGACTGGAATTGCATTTAAAGCATAGGAAAAGAGGCAGAACGTCGACAATGATGCACTTGGCCAAAAAGGGCGTATGCGTTTTTTCCTGAATATATTCAGGAAAAAACGCATACGCCCTTTTTGGCCAACCAGGCCAGCTTGCAAAGGAAATCTGCACTACAATGAAGTTTCACTTCCCCCCGTCAAAAGGGCCATCTGAAAAAAGTGTAAAATCCAGAAAGGCAGGACAGGCCATGGAGAACTGGGAGCCTTGTTATGCTGATGGGCGGCATGTAAATTGCCAACAGCCACTCTGGAGAAGTGTATGGTGTTTCCTGAAACATCTAAAATACAAAGCAACAGAGCCTAGGGCACTTTCACTTATGGTCCTATGGCTTAGGGAAATTAAAATCAAAAAGACACAGCCACCGCAAAAGTTTGGGTCGGCTCTATTTACAAGAACCTCGTTTATGGTACAAGTTCATATCACAGAAAGTGAAAAATGGATAAAGATGTTGTGGTACTTACGTACAATGCAATATCACTCAGCAATGACATCTATGTCATCAGGCCCGTAGCAGCATAATGAGTGGATTTAGGTATGATGATTCTAACTGAAATAAGTCACACAGAAAAAGAAACATGATAAGATATCACTAATACACGGAATGTGAACTTGGCTACACATGAACTGAATTACAAAACAGAACAGGGTCTCAAGTTTAGAAAACCAACTTATGCTTGCTTAAGGGGGAAGGTGAGTTGGGGTGCTGCATAAAACCAGAGTTTGACTTTAGCACAGATACCGTTCCATAAGCCAAATATGTAATAGACAAGACCTACCCCTTGCTCAACAAAATGGACTCAACAATGATGTATCACCTCACAGCTGATAGAATGGGCATCATCAGAAAATCTACAAACAAAAAATGCTGGAAAGGGTGTGGAGAAAAGGAACCCTCTTCCACTATTGTTGGGAATATAAATTGATACAGTCACTGGAGAACAATATGGAGTTCTTAAGAAACTAACAATAGAATTACCATATGATACAGTAATCCCAGTACTGGACATATACCCAGACAAAACCATAAATCAAAAAGAGACATTCACCGCAATGTTCATTGCATCACTATTTACAATATCGAGGTAATGGAAGCAACCTAAATGCCCACAGACAGACGAATGCATAAAGCTGTGGTACATATATAAAATGGAATATTACTAAGCCATGAAAAGGAATGAAATTGGGTCATTTGTAGAGACGTCGATGGATCTAGAGACTGTCATACAGAGTGAAGTAAGTCAGAAAGAGAAAAACAAATCTTGTATATTCATGCATATATGTGGAACCTAGAAAAACCGTACAGATTAACCATTTTGCAAGGCATAAATAGAGCAACAGATGTAGACAACAAATGTATGGACAACAATGGGGGAAAGCTGTTGGGGGGGTGGTGGTGGGAGGAGTTGAGAGACTGGGATTGGCATGTATACATTTATATGTATAAAATAGATAACCAATAAGAACCTGCTGTATAAAAATATAAAATAAAATTCAAACTTGAAAAGAAATAAAATTTAAAAAATAAAACGGAAAAAACAATTATTCCCTTCACATACATGTATTTATATGAATAAATTATTTCCATGCTTATATCTGTAAATACAAAAAAGAGGAATAAAATCTACCTTGAACCAAAAATGAAAAAGAGAAAAAAAAACACAGAACCCACCAGTTCCACAGAGGAAAACCGTATCAGGGCACTTGCTCCAGTTGTAAACAATTCTGAAGTTGGTCAGTGGTGGGGAATCGTCTCCCATTCAGCCAGCAGCCCCCACGCAACAAGCGTCCTCATTGCAAAGCTGGGGCACCGTGCCAAGGCATCTGTGAGTAAACGTGAGCTGAGCCCCAGGCCAGTTGCTGCTGAACTATTCCCACCCATCCCAGGTAAAACACCTGAATATATACAAGGACTTGAAAGCCTAGAGGAAGGGCCATAGAGCCACACGAGTGACAGCATGCCGGCCGACTTGGTGCCTGCAGGCCAGCCAGGATGGTCCTGGCCCTGGGTGCTCTTCTGGAAGATTTCCATTTCCCTGCCTGAGATACCCGTCCTGTCCCTGCCCCCACTGCTTTTTTCCTTCCTCACCTCTGCCCAGGGAGAAATTCCAGCAGCAGGTATGGGTGACACATCCTCTTCTTTAGCGGGTGGCAGCCTGGCAACTGCTGCAGAAAGTCCAGCAGAGCCCCACTCACACTGGGCCACCCACAAAGCCGTGGCCTCTCACTCCCTCCCACCAGCCCAGCCCCGAGACTGCTGACAGGGCAGAGAAAATGGCGTCAGGCATGGCTGCAGGGGCTCTTGCTGCCTGGAGTGGTATTTATATTGATCTCAACCCAGGCACACCTGGGGAGGGCTGGCCGGCACGGTAAGGCTGCCCAGCTCAGCCAATCATCACCCCTCAGGGGCTCACAGTTGCAGAAAATGGAACTTGCTGAACCGGCCAGGTCCAAGGAACAGGTGTGGGCTCCTGAGAGTCAGGATAGACAAGGGGCTGCAGCTTTGGCTTGTTTTCTAATCATTTTATCTGGCCCATGAGTGGGAGACAACTTCAAGAAAACCCTCTCCTAATGAGAGGAACCCAGGAGTCAGGGAGAGGAGGGGTGGGTGGTGGTTGGAGACAGAGGCCTGGTGCCCCGGGTGCAGTGGAAGTCTCTGGAAGACCAGGTGGAGGGAGGCCGCACAGAGTGATGCCCAGGGTCACAGACCTGTCGCGGCTGCTGTTTGTTAGTTCAAGTCCTGCTCTGAGGTGCTCTGTGTCAGCTCTGAGCGACAGGTGAGCTGGGGGTGCTCTGCAATGAGGGCTATGTGCACGGTTCCTGTGTGCCCAGCCCTGCCACAGTACCTGCAAGGGTAGCTCTGTATCCTGGGAGGGGCCTGACCACGAGAGCCCCGTGGGCTGGGGTGGGGGGTGGGGTACCTGCCCAGGTGAGCTCCATATTCTGGGATTGGTCTGACCACGAGAGCCCCATGGGCTGCTGGGGACCTGGTAAAGGATGTCAGGACAGTCAGTGAAGCCACCGAGGATATACCTCCAGTTGCTCCTAATTCCTACACCCTGCTGGTCATTCTACCAACCACCAGGACATGGTATTCTGTATTAGTCTTCAATGATGCCTTCTTTTGTATTCCATTAGTCCCAGAGTCACAAGAAATTTTGGCTTGTGAGTGGCAGGACTCAACATACAACTAAAACAATACTTCCGGGCCGTCTTGCCCCAAGGGTGCAAAAATTCCCACACTATCTTTGGGGAAACCTTAGCTAAAGACCTAAAAGTTCTACCTCTGGAAAAGGAAACCCTCCTTCAATACGCAGACGACATTCTGATCACCAGCCCTACTAAGGAGGCCTCTGAACTACCAAGCCAATAAAGGATAGAAGTTGTCCAAGAAAAAGCTCAAATATCACAGACTGCGGTGACCTGCCTGGGCTTCATTCTCACAGAAGGTCGGAGAAGCCCATCCCAGGAAAGGGAAGAAACCATTTTCGGCCTTACCCCTTTCTAGAACTAGAAGACAGCTTAGGGGTTCCTGGGGAGGCCAGGGTTTGCTGCTTCTGGATCCCTAACTACAGTCTACTAGCTGGGCCTCTATATGAAACACTGAAAGGAAAAGATGATGATCCTTTTGAATAGAATCCAGAAGTGGCCTTTCAAGAATGGAAAGAGCAGTCAATTCAGACCCTTGCCCTGGAACTCCCTAATTTAGCTAAACCCTTTGACCTTTACATTCCCGGTGAAAGGTGAATCGCCATTGGAGAATTAGTGCAAAAACTGGGACCACTTGAAATGGAACAATGCAAGAATGCCATCCAGGTAGGATAAACTACGGTCACCAAGGGGCTTGGCCCACTGCCGCATCTGGCCAAGATACTGGCGGTATCTAAAAACCTGGAAATCAGCAGCCCAAAAGGCCTCCTCCCTCCTAAGGGAAAAGGACCCCACGTGGTGATCCTAACCACCAACCATGCCCTGAAGTTGCAGGGTTTGCTCCGTGGGCACACCAACCTCGAGTGAGGAGGCCCTCCAACTCCAACATCCAGAGAGATAACCGGGGGCAACAGGGCACCATGACGACTCGTGTGAACATCACTTGACCTGGAGTTTCTCTCATAAAACAACAAGAGTGTGTCCCAAAAGAGTAGACTACTGCTTGCAGGACTTACTGCACCCAGAGGGGAGCTAGTAATCTTGGCGGGGGAACCGTATATCACACTGTCACCATAGAAAAGCCTACAGACACCGTGATGATGGTGGCCAATAAGACTGGCTGGACTCCTGTTTACTTCAAAAGGCTGTTGACTCAGTGGCCATCATGGTCCTTGATCACCACTGACCCTGGACTGCCTGGGAGTTGAGCGGGCAGGGCTCTGACACCTGGTGCTGTTTGTACGTTAATTCAGGGGCCTAATTGAAGAAAGCACAGACTACTGTTCAGAGCATCTAGGCTGGCAGAAACGGTCAGCCTAAGGTGGCCGAACAAATGTGGGGCGGGGTGAAACCGGCCCCCACAGCGTCTCTGCACATCTCTTTCCTGGACCCTTAAAGGTCATTAGAATCTATAACGCTTCCAATGCTGGTGCTCAGGTGGACGAGCAGGGAGGCAGGGGGCCTGGGGACAATCAACGTCACCTGGAGGCTGCTGGGGAGAAGCTCTGACCCTCGCCCCTTGGTATGAGGGCTCCCAACTCAGCACTCAGCAGTTACAGAAGAAGGGTCTGCACCCTCAGCACTCCAAGAATGAGGAACGGGACAAAAGGCAGAGGAGGGGTTTGTCCCCAGCAAAGCCCATTAAAAATCCCTGGGAGATAAAAATAGAATCTGGGCAATAAAGTCAAGTCTAACCTTTTTTATCCTTTGTGCTTTGTCTAATTTCATGTGCTCCTAGGGTCCCGCATGCAGAGGTTCCACACCCGGCACTTCAGACCAGATTTCCTAGTGCAGAATGGCTGGGTCGACACCTCAGCTCCTGGGGCCCAGTGCAGACTCCGCGATATAGAGCCTGAGCTGCAGCCAACCCGGCCCTCGAGAGCTCCGCCCCCTCCCTCCCACTGACTCTGACAGGATCTCTACACAGCAGCCCAGCCCACAGCCCACGGGGTAGTGCATGCTCTCACCTCTCCATTCTCTGATCAAAATATAAAGTTTCCTTTGCTTGTGAACCAAACTCAGTCTCGATCTGTTGGCCCCAATGACACTGCGCAGGGGGACACTTGTTGGGGTCCACTCTGGAGGATCAGTAACAGAAATTGAGACTATTGTAACCTCAATGAACAGATGTGTGAGCCAAACTGTAGTTAACATAGAACAGTGTATAAGGCTCGGGTAAAATAAGATGTTTCTAACGCTTCCATTGGCTATTTCCATCACTATTATAAGCAAGTTCAGTGAAAAGGTTTGTCTTATTTGTCAGGTCAATATTAGAGAAACGAAGTGATTTCTTTCCAAGGATGTACATCTAATAATCTTGGTTAAAGCTTCAATCTTGTTTTAAATGCTTTTCCATTGAAAATGATACCTCTCTTTCAGCTCCCCCATTTCTGAGAAGTATAAAATCTTATAATTTATTATTACCAAAGGGGAAAGGTGGGAGGAGGGATAAATTAACAGTTTGGGATTAACACATACACACTGCTATGTATAAAATAGATCATCAACAAGGAACTACTGTATAGCACAGGGAACTACACTCAACATTTTGCAATAACCTATAAGGGGAAATAATCTGAAAAAGAATAGATATTTTTATTGACATCATCTATCAATGACAGTTAAAGTGTAACCTAGGGGAAGCTGGTAGTGAGTGCTTCTGACCCTGAAGACTTCAATCATCTAAAGTTTGGACTCTGCCTACTTCCCAAGGCCCTTAATGAACATATGTGTAGCCGTAGCTTAAAAAATTCCCCAGTTTGGGTTTCGGGGAGACACTGATTTTGAAAAAGCCCTGGTGTTCTCCTTACATGAATGGGACTCTTCCTACTGCTAAAACATGTCTGTCACACCCAGAGGATGGTATACCGTCTGATCGGGAAGAGTTTGGAAAAGGCATCTCATCTCCTCATCTCCTGGTGCTCGGGTTCACCCATCCAGCGTCTTTACTAACAGTCTCCCCACTTGGAGATGGCAGCACTGTCAACATCCTGTTGCGTACAGTTTGGAATTTGTCCAGAGGATGAAGCGGAAGGATGAGGAACAATGAGAGACAAGTCCTAGGTGTTCAGACAGGCACATGTCACTCTAATTTCCAATCAGGAAGACGAATTGACCAAAGGCTAGGGTTGCCCATGGAAACAGTATAGGGCTTGAGGAAATCCCGCTGCTTTGTGGCCAGTTCCCATAAACACAAGTTGAACAATGGAACTCAGGGACAGTAAAATTCACGAAACTGCAGAGTTGAAAATATCCATCACTGAAAAATGTCTTGAGGAAAGTCAGAGAAAAGGACTTGTAAGCAAGGGAGAATGGCAGGAAAGGGATTTGAGGAGGTAGAAAGGACTCGCCATTAAGCACAAGAAAAGGAGCTGAACATTGCCAACATTGCAGTTGGCCAAAAAGGGTGTATGCGTTTTTTTCTGTATATATTCAAGAAAAGGGCATACACTTTTTTAGCCAACCAAACAGGTGGGCACTGGAAGTCAATACTACAAGAGATATCACTTCGCATCAGTCAGAAGAGCCATCCTCATAAAGCATAAACAACAGAAATGCAGGACAGGGCAAGGAGAAGAGGGAGCCCTGTGAGACTTATAGTGGAAATGTATATTGCCAACGGCCATTCTGGAGAAGTGTATTGTGTTTACTAAAGCATCTAAAAAATGAGCTACAGAGCATAGGGCACTTGCACTCATGGGCGTATATCTTGGGAAAAACAAAAATCGAGAGGACACAAGCACCCCAATATTTACCCCCACTCTGTTTAAAAGATCCTCGACTAGGATATAAATTAAATGTCTCTGAAGAGAAAAAATGGATAGAGATGTGGTACTTAGGTAGAGTGGAATATTATTCAGCCTGGAAATCAATGAAATATGGCCAGTTGTAACAACTCCGGAGGAGTTACGTATGATCATTCTAAGTGACATAATTCAAAAAGAAAAAGACACATATCATAAGATATCACTTAAAGGTGGAATCCAAAATGGCTACACATGAAATAAATTACAAAACAAAAACATAGTCAAATATGTAGAAAACACACATAAGGCTGCTAAACGGGAAAGGTGGGGAGGGGTGAGGCATCATCCAGGAGGTTGAAATTAGCAAAGATACCATTCCAAATACCAAACTGATAATCAACAAGGCCTACACGGTAGCTAAAAGAACTGCACTCAGCACACTCAAGTCACCGGAAAAGAATATATACGACTGGTAAGAATCTGAAAAAGAATTTACTGATGTCTCTCTGTACGTGAATCAAGTGGATGTACAGCAGCAAGAAACAGAGCTTTGAAAATCAGCTGTAACCAATATAGTAATAAATTGAAAAAAATAAACGACAGAGAGACAGAGAAAACCTCTTACAACTTTTCCTCAGGGCCGGTGATGCAACATGGATTGAACACATCTAGACCCACAGCAGGATGAGACATAAGGCTGGAAACTGTTTGCACTAAGAGAAATGTGAGGTTGGGTGAGGAAATGCACACCCTTTAAAGTAATACTACCTGGTACCCATTCAATGGGTCCCAAATCTGCAGGTTCAAGGGATCTTCCTACAGCTAAAACATGCATGGAAAACCCAGAGGACTGTACACCATGTGATCGGGAGATGTGTCTAAAATGCAGCTCATTTATCCTCTCCTGGTGCTCCTGTTCACCATTCCAGCCACGTTACTTAGAATCTCCCCACTTGGAGAATCAGCACATTTCAACTTCTGTTTCACACATTTTGCAAATTGTGAGGAGGATGAACGGGAAGAGGGGGAACCAATGAGAGAATAGTTGTAGGGGTTCGGACGGGCACATATCACTCTAATTTCCCATTAAGAATAAGAATTGCAAAAAGGCTCAGCCCGCCTCGCCCGAGCCAAAATAGGGCCTGAAGCAATCCTGCGGGTTTGAGGCCAGCTCACAAAAGAGCAACTTAAAAAATGGAGCTCAGGGTCACTGCAATTCACAAACCTGCAGAGTTATAAATGAAAACTAACGTCCAAAAATATGTTGAGGTAAGGCAAAGAAGAGGATCTGAATGCAAGACAGAATTGCAAGAAACAGATTTCAAGAGATAGATTGGACTCATCTTTAAAGCACATGAAAAGCGGCAGATTTTCGACAATGATGCAGTTGGCCCAAAAGGGCGTATGCGTTTTTTCCTGATTATATCCAGGAAAAAACGCATACGCACTTTATGGGGAACGAAGCAAGCAAGCAATGCAAATGTGCACAACAAAGAAGTCTCATTTCCCACTGGTCAAAAGGGCCATCCTAAAAAATTGTAAAAACCAGAAATGCAGGACAGGCCATGGAGAACAGGGAGCCTTTATACGCTGATGGGCAGTGTGTGAACTGCCGAGAGCCACTCTGGAGAAGTGTATGGTGGTTCCTAAATCATCTAAAAAACAGAGCTACAGAGCATAGGACACTTCCAATCATGGGAGTATATCTAGGGAAGTCTAAAAATCAACAAGACACAAGCACACCACAGTTTAGGGCTACTCTGTTTACAAGAACCTCAACTTCAGTACACCTTAAATATCCCAGGAAAGAGAACAATGGATAAAGAAGATGTGGTACTTATGTACAATGGAATATCTCTTCACCATGATATCAATGTAATAAGGCTAGTAGAAGGATAAAGAGTGGATTTAGGTCCCATAATACTACTTGAAATAAGTCAAACAGAAAAAGAAACATATCATAAGATATCACTTATAGAGGGAGGGTAAATATGGCTGCACAAGAAATGAATTACAGAACAGAACAGTGTCTCACATTTAGAAAACACACTTATTTCAGCTTAAGGGGAAAGGAGAGGTGGGGTGATGCATAAAACCAGAGTTTGAAATTAGCACAGATACCGTTCAATAAACCAAATAGATATTAGACAAGATCTACACCTTGCTCAATGAACTGGCCTCAACACACCCTATACACCGCAGAGAAATATATCTGAGTAATAAGAATCTTAAAAGCCATGTATTGATATATCTCCATAAGGGAATCAAGTGTGTGCAGAGCGGCACAAACACAGCAGTGAAAATGAGCTAAACCCCATTATAGAAATAAATTTTAAAAACAAAACGCAGAAACAATGAAAGAGAGAAAAATTCTTACAAAATTCGCTCAGGGGCTGTGATGCAACCTGGATTGACCACATATAAACCCACAGCTGGATAAGACATAAGGCTGGACACTTGGGGCTGAGAGGATTGGTGAGCTTTGGTGAGCAACTGCCAAAAGTTTCATGCAATACTTCATGCTACTCATGCCAAGGGTCCCAACACTCCAGGTTGAAGGGAATCTTCCTACAGCTAAACCATGCTTGGGAAACCCAGCGACTGGTATACCATATGATCGGGAAAGGTTTCTAAAACGCACCTCATTTTTCCTCTCCTGGGGCTCCGGATCGACATTCCAGCCGCTTTACTAAAAATATCCCCACATGGAGAGTCAATGCCTTTAAGTTCTGGTATCGCACAGTCTGCAGTTAGTGCGGAGGATGAATGGGAATAGGGGGAACCAGTGAGAAACTAGCTGTAGCGGTTTCAATGGGCACATGTCACTCTAATTTCACATCAGTAAGAAGAATAAACCAAAGGCACAGCAAGGTGCCCCAGAAGAACAATAGGGCCTGAAGGAATTCTGTGGTTATGAGGCAAGATCACAAAAATAAGAGCTGTAAAATGGAGCTAAGGGCCACTGCAATTCAAAATCTGCAGAGTTATAAAGGCCAACTATTTTCAAAAAATATATTGAGGTAAGGCTATGAAGAGGCATTGAAAGCAAGGCAGAATTGCAGGAAACCGATTTCAGGAGGTAGACTGGAATTGCATTTAAAGCACAAGAAAAGAGGCAGAACATCGACAATGATGCACTTGGTCAAAAAGGGCATATGCGTTTTTTCCTGAATATATTTAGCAAAAAACACATACGCCCTTTTGGGCCAACCAAGCAAGCTTGCAAAGGAAATCTGCACTACAATGAAGTCTCCCTTCCCCCCCATCAAAAGGGCCATCTGAAAAAAGTGTAAAATCCAGAAAGTCAGGACAGGCCATGGAGACTTGGGAGCCTTGTTATGCTGATGGGCGGGATGTAAATTGCCAACAGCCACTCCTGAGAAGTGTATGGTGTTTCCTGAAACATACAAAAAACAAAGCAACAGAGCCTAGGGCACTTCCACTTATGGTCCTATAGCTTAGGGAAATTAAAATCAAAAAGACACAGCCACCCCAAAATTTGGGACGGCTCTGTTTACAAGAACATCGTTTACGGTACAAGTTCAATATCGCAGAAAGTGAAAAATGGATAAAGAAGTTGTGGTACTTACGTACAATGCAATATCACTCAGCAATGAAATCTATGTCATCAGGCCCGTAGCAGCATAATGAGTGGATTCAGGTATGATGATTCTAACTGAAATAAGTCACACAGAAAAAGAAACATCATAAGATATCACTAATACACGGAATGTAAACTTGGTTACACAGGAACTGGATTACAAATCAGAACAGGGTCTCAAATTTAGAAAACCAACTTATGCTTGCTTAAGCGAAAAGGTGAGTTGGGGTGCTGCATCAAACCAGAGATTGAAATGAGCACAGATAATGTTCCTTAAGCCAAATATGGAATAGACAAGAACTACTCCTTGCTCAACGAAATAGACTCAACACCCCATATTAAACGCCTAAGAATGTACCTGACTAGTAAGTATCTTAAAACCTATGGATTGCTATGTCTCTGAAAGAAAATCAAGCGTGTGTACAGGGGCATAAACGCAGCAGTGATAGGATTGGAGACGTTCGGTGAGCAAATGAAGACCCTTTGAAGTCATATTGCATGGTACCCATTCCAAGGGTCTCAACTCTCCAGGTTTAAGGGATTCTTCCTTCAGCTAAAACATGCATGTGGAACCCAGAGAATGATGAACCGTGTGATCGGGAGACATGTTCCAATATGTCTCAGTTCTCGTCCCCTGGTACTCGGGTGCAACATTCCAGACGCTTTACTAACACTCTCCCGACTTGGAGAGTCAGTGCCTTTAACCTCCTGTTTGGCCCAGTTTGTAATTTCTGCGGAAGATGAACAGGAATAGGGAGAACCAATGAGAGACTAGCTGGAGGTGTCTGGACGGGCAAATTTAACTCTCATTTCCCACCAGGAAGAGGAATTAACCAAAGGCTCAGCGTGCCGTGCCGGAACCAGATTAGGGCCTGAAGCAATCCTGCGGTGTTGCGGCCAGCTCACAAGAAAGCGAGTTGAAGAAAGGAGCTCAGGAGCACTGTAATTCACAAACCTGCAGAGTTATAAATGACAGCTATCGTCCAAAAATATACTGAAGTAAGGCTGCCAAGAGGACTTGAAAGCGGGGCAGAATTGCAGGAAATCGATTTCAGGAGGTAGACTGGAATTGCATTTAAAGCATAGGAAAAGAGGCAGAAGGTCCACAATGATGCACTTGGACAAAAAGGGCTTATGCGTTTTTTCCTGAATATATTCAGGAAAAAACGCATACGCCCTTTTTGGCCAACCAAGCAAGCTTGCAAAGGAAATCTGCACTACAATGAAGTCTCACTTCCCCCGGTCAAAAGGGCCATCTGAAAAAAGTGTAAAATCAAGAAAGGCAGGACAGGCCATGGAGAACAGGGAGCCTTGTTATGCTGATGGGCGGGATGTAAATTGCCAAGAACCACTCGGGAGAAGTGTATGGTGTTTCCTGATACATCTAAAAAACAAAGCAACAGAGCCTAGGGCACTTCCACTTATGGTCCTATAGCTTAGGGAAATTAAAATCAAAAAGACACAGCCACCCCAAAGTTTGGGACAGCTCGGTTTACAAGAACCTCATTTACGGTACAAGTTCAATATCGCAGAAAGTGAAAAATGGATAAAGAAGTTGTGGTACTTACGTACAATGCAATATCACTCAGCAATGAAATCTATGTCATCAGGCCCGTAGCAGCATAATGAGTGGATTCAGGTATGATGATTCTAACTGAAATAAGTCACACAGAAAAAGAAACATCATAAGATATCACTAATACACGGAATATAAACTTGGCTACACAGGAACTGGATTACAAATCAGAACAGGGTCTCTAATTTAGAAAACCAACTTATGCTTGCTTAAGTGAAAAGGTGAGTCGGGGTGCTGCATGAAATCAGAGATTGAAATGAGCACAGATAAAGTTCCTTAAGCCAAATATGGAATAGACAAGAACTACTCCTTGCTCAACGAAATGGACTCAACACCCCATATTAAACGCCTAAGAATGTACCTGACTAGTAAGTAACTTAAAACCTATGGATTGCTATGTCTCTGAAAGAGAATCAAGCGTGTGTACAGGGGCATAAACGCAGCAGTGATAGGATTGGAGAGGTTTGGTGAGCAAATGAAGACCCTTTGAAGTCATATTGCATGGTACCCATTCCACGGGTCTCAACTCTCCAGGTTTAAGGGATTCTTCCTTCAGCTAAAACATGCATGTGGAACCCAGAGTATGTTCAACCGTGTGATCAGGAGACGTGTTCCAATATGTCTCAGTTCTCGTCCCCTGGTACTCGGGTGCAACATTCCAGACGCTTTACTAACACTCTCCTGACTTGGAAAGTCAGTGCCTTTAACCTCCTGTTTGGCCCATTTGCAATTTCTGAGGAAGATGAACAGGAATAGGGAGAACCAATGAGAGACTAGCTGGAGGTGTCTGGACGGGCAAATTTAACTCTCATTTCCCACCAGGAAGAGGAATTAACCAAAGGCTCAGCGTGCCGTGCCGGAACCAGATTAGGGCCTGAAGCAATCCTGCGGTGTTGCGGCCAGCTCACAAGAAAGCGAGTTGAAGAAAGGAGCTCAGGGGCACTGTAATTCACAAACCTGCAGAGTTATAAATGACAGCTATCGTCCAAAAATATACTGAAGTAAGGCTGCCAAGAGGACTTGAAAGCGGGGCAGAATTGCAGGAAACCGATTTCAGGAGGTAGACTGGAATTGCATTTAAAGCATAGGAAAAGAGGCAGAACGTCCACAATGATGCACTTGGCCAAAAAGGGCGTATGCGTTTTTTCCTGGATATATTCAGGAAAAAACGCATACGCACTTTTTGGCCAACCAAGCAAGCTTGCAAAGGAAATCTGCACTACAATGAAGTCTCACTTCCCCACGGTCAAAAGGGCCACCTGAAAAAAGTGTAAAATCCAGAAAGGCAGGACAGGCCATGGAGAACTGGGAGCCTTTTTATGCTGATGGGCGGGATGTAAATTGCCAACAGCCACTTGGGAGAAGTGTATGGTGTTTCCTTAAACATCTAAAAAACAAAGCAACAGAGCCTAGGGCACTTCCACTTATGGTCCTATAGATTAGGGAAATTAAAATCAAAAAGACACAGCCACCCCAAAGTTTGGGACGGCTCTGTTTACAAGAACCTCATTTACGGTTAAGGTTCAATATCGCAAAAAGTGAAAAATGGATAAAGAAGTTGTGGTACTTACGTACAATGCCATATCACTCAGCAATGAAATCTATGTCATCAGGCCTGTAGCAGCATAATGAGTGGATTCAGGTATGATGATTCTAACTGAAATAAGTCACACAGAAAAAGAAACATCATAAGATATCACTAATACACAGAATGTAAACTTGGCTACACAGGAACTGGATTACAAATCAGAACAGGGTCTCAAATTTAGAAAACCAACTTATGCTTGCTTAAGGGAAAAGGTGAGTTGGGGTGCTGCATCAAACCAGAGATTGAAATGAGCACAGATAAAGTTCCTTAAGCCAAATATGGAATAGACAAGAACTACTCCTTCCTCAACAAAATGGACTCAACACCCCATATTAAACGCCTAAAAATGTACCTGACTAGTAAGTAACTTAAAACCTATGGATTGCTATGTCTCTGAAAGAGAATGAAGCGTGTGTACAGGGGCATAAACGCAGCAGTGATAGGATTGGAGAGGTTTGGTGAGCAAATTAAGACCCTTTGAAGTCATATTGCATGGTACCCATTCCACGGGTCTCAACTCTCCAGGTTTAAGGGATTCTTCCTTCAGTTAAAACATGCATGTGGAACCCAGAATATGTTCAACTGTGTGATTGGAAGACGTGTTCCAATATGTCTCAGTTCTCGTCCCCTGGTACTCGGGTACAACATTCCAGATGCTTTACTAACACTCTCCCGACTTGGAAAGTCAGTGCCTTTAACCTCCTGTTTGGCCCATTTGCAATTTCTGCGGAAGATGAACAGGAATAGGGAGAACCAATGAGAGACTAGCTGGAGGTGTCTGGACGGGCAAATTTAACTCTCATTTCCCACCAGGAAGAGGAATTAACCAAAGGCTCAGCATGCCGTGCCGGAACCAGATTAGGGCCTGAAGCAATCCTGCGGTGTTGCGGCCAGCTCACAAGAAAGCGAGTTGAAGAAAGGAGCTCAGGGGCACTGTAATTCACAAACCTGCAGAGTTATAAATGACAGCTATCGTCCAAAAATATACTGAAGTAAGGCTGCCAAGAGGACTTGAAAGCGGGGCAGAATTGCAGGAAACCGATTTCAGGAGGTAGACTGGAATTGCATTTAAAGCATAGGAAAAGAGGCAGAACGTCCACAATGATGCACTTGCCCAAAAAGGGCGTATGCGTTTTTTCCTGAATATATTCAGGAAAAAACGCATACGCCCTTTTTGGCCAACCAAGCAAGCTTGCAAAGGAAATCTGCAGTACAATGAAGTCTCACTTCCCCACGGTCAAAAGGGCCACCTGAGAAAAGTGTAAAATCCAGAAAGGCAGGACAGGCCATGGAGAACTGGGAGCCTAGTTATGCTGATGGGCGGTATGTAAATTGACAACAGCCACTTGGGAGAAGTGTATGGTGTTTCCTTAAATATCTAAAAAACAAAGCAACAGAGCCTAGTGCACTTCCACTTATGGTCCTATAGCTTAGGGAAATTAAAATCAAAAAGACTCAGCCACCCCAAAGTTTGGGACGGCTCTGTTTACAAGAACCTCATTTACGGTTAAGGTTCAATATCACAGAAAGTGAAAAATGGATAAAGAAGTTGTGGTACTTACGTACAATGCAATATCACTCAGCAATGAAATCTATGTCATCAGGCCCGTAGCAGCATAATGAGTGGTTTCAGGTATGATGATTCTAACTGAAATAAGTCACACAGAAAAAGAAACATCATAAGATATCACTAATACACGGAATGTAAACTTGGCTACACAGGAACTGGATTACAAATCAGAACAGGGTCTCAAATTTAGAAAACCAACTTATGCTTGCTTAAGCGAAAAGGTGAGTTGGGGTGCTGCATGAAACCAGAGATTGAAATGAGCACAGATAAAGTTCCTTAAGCCAAATATGGAATAGACAAGAACTACTCCTTGCTCAACGAAATGGACTCAACACCCCATATTAAACGCCTAAGAATGTACCTGACTAGTAAGTAACTTAAAACCTATGGATTGCTATGTCTCTGAAAGAGAATCAAGCGTGTGTACAGGGGCATAAACGCAGCAGTGATAGGATTGGAGAGGTTCGGTGAGCAAATGAAAACCCTTTGAAGTCATATTGCATGGTACCCATTCCACGGGTCTCAACTCTCCAGGTTTAAGGGATTCTTCCTTCAGCTAAAACATGCATGTGGAAACCAGAGTATGTTCAACCGTGTGATCGGGAGACGTGATCCAATATGTCTCAGTTCTCGTGCCCTGGTACTCGGGTACAACATTCCAGACGCTTTATTAACACTCTCCCGACTTGGAGAGTCAGTGCCTTTAACCTCCTGTTTGGACAAATTTCAATTTCTGCGGAAGATAAACAGGAATAGGGAGAACCAATGAGAGACTAGCTGGAGGTGTCTGGACGGGCAAATTTAACTCTCATTTCCCACCAGGAAGAGGAATTAACCAAAGGCTCAGCGTGCCATGCCTGAACAAGATTAGGGCCTGAAGCAATCCTGCGGTGTTGCGGCCAGCCCACAAGAAAGCGAGTTGAAGAAAGGAGCTCAGGGGCACTGTAATTCACAAACCTGCAGAGTTATAAATGACAGCTATCGTCCAAAAATATACTGAAGTAAGGCTGCCAAGAGGACTTGAAAGCGGGGCAGAATTGCAGGAAACCGATTTCAGGAGGTAGACTGGAATTGCATTTAAAGCATAGGAAAAGAGGCAGAACGTCCACAATGATGCACTTGGCCAAAAAGGGCGTATGCGTTTATTCCAGGAAAAAACGCATACGCCCTTTTTGGCCAACCAAGCAAGCTTGCAAAGGAAATCTGCACTACAATGAAGTCTCACTTCCCCCAGGTCAAAAGGGCCATCTGAAAAAAGTGTAAAATCCAGAAAGGCAGGACAGGCCATGGAGAACTGGGAGCCTTGTTATGCTGATGGGTGGGATGTAAATTGCCAACAGCCACTTGGGAGAAGTGTATGGTGTTTCCTGAAACATCTAAAAAACAAAGCAACAGAGCCTAGGACACTTCCACTTATGGTCCTATAGCTTGGGAAATTAAAATCAAAAAGACACAGCCACCCCAAAGTTTGGGACGGCTCTGTTTAAAAGAACCTTGTTTACGGTACAAGTTCAATATCGCAGAAAGTGAAAAATGGATAAAGAAGTTGTGGTATTTACGTACAATGCAATATCACTCAGCAATGAAATCTATGTCATCAGGCCCGTAGCAGCATAATAAGTGGATTCAGGTATGATGATTCTCACTGAAATAAGTCACACAGAAAAAGAAACATCATAAGATATCAGTAATACACGGGATGTAAACTTGGCTACACAGGAACTGGATTACAAATCAGAACAGGGTCTCAAATTTAGAAAACCAACTTATGCTTGCTTAAGCGAAAAGGTGAGTTGGGGTGCTGCATCAAACCAGAGATTGAAATGAGCACAGATAAAGTTCCTTAAGCCAAATATGGAATAGACAAGAACTACTCCTTGCTCAACGAAATGGACTCAACACCCCATATTAAACGCCTAAGAATGTACCTGACTAGTAAGTATCTTAAAACCTATGGATTGCTATGTCTCTGAAAGAGAGTCATGTGTGTGTACAGGAGCATAAACGCAGCAGTGATAGGATTGGAGAGGTTCGGTGAGCAAATGAAGACCCTTTGAAGTCATATTGCATGGTACCCATTCCACGGGTCTCAACTCTCCAGGTTTAAGGGATTCTGCCTTCAGCTAAAACATGCATGTGGAACCCAGAGTATGATCAACCGTGTGATCGGGAGAAGTGTTCCAATATGTCTCAGTTCTCGTCCCCTGGTACTCGGGTGCAACATTCCAGATGCTTTACTAACACTCTCCCGACTTGGAAAGTCAGTGCCTTTAACCTCCTGTTTGGCCCATTTGCAATTTCTGCGGAAGATGAACAGGAATAGGGAGAACCAATGAGAGACTAGCTGGAGGTGTCTGGACGGGCAAATTTAACTCTCATTTCCCACCAGGAAGAGGAATTAACCAAAGGCTCAGCGTGCCATGCCGGAACCAGATTAGGGCCTGAAGCAATCCTGCGGTGTTGCGGCCAGCCCACAAGAAAGCGAGTTGAAGAAAGGAGCTCAGGGGCACTGTAATTCACAAACCTGCAGAGTTATAAATGACAGCTATCGTCCAAAAATATACTGAAGTAAGGCTGCCAAGAGGACTTGAAAGCGGGGCAGAATTGCAGGAAACCGATTTCAGGAGGTAGACTGGAATTGCATTTAAAGCATAGGAAAAGAGGCAGAACGTCCACAATGATGCACTTGGCCAAAAAGGGCGTATGCGTTTTTTCCAGGAAAAAACGCATACGCCCTTTTTGGCCAACCAAGCAAGCTTGCAAAGGAAATCTGCACTACAATGAAGTCTCACTTCCCCAGGGTCAAAAGGGCCATCTGAAAAAAGTGTAAAATCCAGAAAGGCAGGACAGGCCATGGAGAACTGGGAGCCTTGTTATGCTGATGGGCGGGATGTAAATTGCCAACAGCCACTGGGGAGAGGTGTATGGTGTTTTCTGAAACATCTAAAAAACAAAGCAACAGAGCCTAGGGCACTTCCACTTATGGTCCTATAGCTTAGGGAAATTAAAATCAAAAAGACACAGCCACCCCAAAGTTTGGGACGGCTCTGTTTACAAGAACCTCATTTACGGTTAAGGTTCAATATCGCAGAAAGTGAAAAATGGATAAAGAAGTTGTGGTACTTACGTACAATGCAATATCACTCAGCAATGTAATCTATGTCATCAGGCCCGTAGCAGCATAATGAGTGGTTTCAGGTATGATGATTCTAACTGAAATAAGTCACACAGAAAAAGAAACATCATAAGATATCACTAATACACGGAATGTAAACTTGGCTACACAGGAACTGGATTACAAAACAGAACAGGGTCTCAAATTTAGAAAACCAACTTATGTTTGCTTAAGGGGAAAGGTGAGTTGGGGTGCTGCATAAAGCAGAGATTGAAATGAGCACAGATAAAGTTCCTTAAGCCAAATATGGAATAGACAAGAACTACTCCTTGCTCAACGAAATGGACTCAACACCCCATATTAAACGCCTAAGAATGTACCTGACTAGTAAGTAACTTAAAACCTATGGATTGCTATGTCTCTGAAAGAGAATCAAGCGTGTGTACAGGGGCATAAACGCAGCAGTGATAGGATTGGAGAAGTTTGGTGAGCAAATGAAGACCCTTTGATGTCATATTGCATGGTACCCATTCCACGGGTCTCAACTCTCCAGGTTTAAGGGATTCTTCCTTCAGCTAAAACATGCATGTGGAACCCAGAGTATGTTCAACCGTGTGATCAGGAGACGTGTTCCAATATGTCTCAGTTCTCGTCCCCTGGTACTCGGGTGCAACATTCCAGACGCTTTACTAACACTCTCCCGACTTGGAAAGTCAGTGCCTTTAACCTCCTGTTTGGCCCATTTGCAATTTCTGCGGATGATGAACAGGAATAGGGAGAACCAATGAGAGACTAGCTGGAGGTGTCTGGACGGGCAAATTTAACTCTCATTTCCCACCAGGAAGAGGAATTAACCAAAGGCTCAGTGTGCCGTGCCGGAACCAGATTAGGGCCTGAAGCAATCCTGCGGTGTTGCGGCCAGCTCACAAGAAAGCGAGTTGAAGAAAGGAGCTCAGGGGCACTGTAATTCACAAACCTGCAGAGTTATAAATGACAGCTATCGTCCAAAAATATACTGAAGTAAGGCTGCCAAGAGGACTTGAAAGCGGGGCAGAATTGCAGGAAATCGATTTCAGGAGGTAGACTGGAATTGCATTTAAAGCATAGGAAAAGAGGCAGAACGTCGACAATGATGCACTTGGCCAAAAAGGGCGTATGCGTTTTTTCCTGAATATATTCAGGAAAAAACGCATACGCCCTTTTTGGCCAACCAAGCAAGCTTGCAAAGGAAATCTGCACTACAATGAAGTCTCACTTTCCCTGGTCAAAAGGGCAATCTGAAAAAAGTGTAAAATCTAGAAAGTCAGGACAGGCCATGGAGAACTGGGAGCCTTGTTATGCTGATGGGCGGGATGTAAATTGCCAACAGCCACTCGGGAGAAGTGTATGGTGTTTCCTGAAACATCTTAAAAACAAAGCAACAGAGCCTAGGGCACTTCCACTTATGGTCCTATGGCTTAGAGAAATTAAAACCAAAAAGACACAGCCACCCCAAAGTTTGGGACAGCTCTGTTTACAAGAACCTCGTTTACGGTACAAGTTCAATATCACAGAAAGTGAAAAATGAATAAAGAAGTTGTGGTACTTACGTACAATGCAATATCACTCAGCAATGAAATCTATATCATCAGGCCCGTAGCAGCATAATGAGTGGATTCAGGTATGATGATTCTAACTGAAATATGTCACACAGAAAAAGAAACATCATAAGATATCACTAATACACGGAATGTAAACTTGGGTACACAGGAACTGGATTACAAAACAGAACAGGGTCTCAAATTTAGAAAACCAACTTATGCTTCCTTAAGGGGAAAGGTGAATTGGGGTGCTGCATAAAACCAGAGATTGAAATGAGCACAGATAAAGTTCCTTAAGCCAAATATGGAATAGACAAGCGCTACTCCTTGCTCAACGAAATGGACTCAACACCCCATATTAAACGCCTAAGAATGTACCTGACTAGTAAGTATCTTTAAACCTATGGATTGCTATGTCTCCGAAAGAGAATCAAGCGTGTGTACAGGGACATAAATGCAGCAGTGATAGAATTGGAGAGGTTCGGTGAGCAAATGAAGACCCTTTGAAGTCATATTGCATGGTACCCATTCCACGGGTCTCAACTCTCCAGGTTTAAGGGATTCTTCCTTCAGCTAAAACATGCATGTGGAACCCAGAATATGTTCAACTGTGTGATTGGAAGACGTGTTCCAATATGTCTCAGTTCTCGTCCCCTGGTACTCGGGTGCAACATTCCAGACGCTTTCCTAACACTCTCCCGACTTGGAGAGTCAGTGCCTTTAACCTCCTGTTTGGCCCAGTTTGGAATTTCTGCGGAAGATGAACAGGAATAGGGAGAACCAATGAGAGACTAGCTGGAGGTGTCTGGACGGGCAAATTTAACTCTCATTTCCCACCAGGAAGAGGAATTAACCAAAGGCTCAGCGTGCGGTGCCAGAACCAGATTAGGGCCTAAAGCAATCCTGCGGTATTGCGGCCAGCTCACAAGAAAACGAGTTGAAGAAAGAAGCTCAGGGGCACTGGAATTCACAAACCTGCAGAGTTATAAATGACAGCTATCGTCCAAAAATATACTGAAGTAAGGCTGCCAAGAGGACTTGAAAGCGGGGCAGAATTGCAGGAAAACGATTTCAGGAGGTAGACTGGAATTGCATTTAAAGCATAGGAAAAGAGGCAGAACGTCGACAATGATGCACTTGGCCAAAAAGGGCGTATGCGTTTTTTCCTGAATATATTCAGGAAAAAACGCATACGCCCTTTTTGGCCAACCAGGCCAGCTTGCAAAGGAAATCTGCACTACAATGAAGTTTCACTTCCCCCCGTCAAAAGGGCCATCTGAAAAAAGTGTAAAATCCAGAAAGGCAGGACAGGCCATGGAGAACTGGGAGCCTTGTTATGCTGATGGGCGGCATGTAAATTGCCAACAGCCACTCTGGAGAAGTGTATGGTGTTTCCTGAAACATCTAAAATACAAAGCAACAGAGCCTAGGGCACTTTCACTTATGGTCCTATGGCTTAGGGAAATTAAAATCAAAAAGACACAGCCACCGCAAAAGTTTGGGTCGGCTCTATTTACAAGAACCTCGTTTATGGTACAAGTTCATATCACAGAAAGTGAAAAATGGATAAAGATGTTGTGGTACTTACGTACAATGCAATATCACTCAGCAATGACATCTATGTCATCAGGCCCGTAGCAGCATAATGAGTGGATTTAGGTATGATGATTCTAACTGAAATAAGTCACACAGAAAAAGAAACATGATAAGATATCACTAATACACGGAATGTGAACTTGGCTACACATGAACTGAATTACAAAACAGAACAGGGTCTCAAGTTTAGAAAACCAACTTATGCTTGCTTAAGGGGGAAGGTGAGTTGGGGTGCTGCATAAAACCAGAGTTTGACTTTAGCACAGATACCGTTCCATAAGCCAAATATGTAATAGACAAGACCTACCCCTTGCTCAACAAAATGGACTCAACAATGATGTATCACCTCACAGCTGATAGAATGGGCATCATCAGAAAATCTACAAACAAAAAATGCTGGAAAGGGTGTGGAGAAAAGGAACCCTCTTCCACTATTGTTGGGAATATAAATTGATACAGTCACTGGAGAACAATATGGAGTTCTTAAGAAACTAACAATAGAATTACCATATGATACAGTAATCCCAGTACTGGACATATACCCAGACAAAACCATAAATCAAAAAGAGACATTCACCGCAATGTTCATTGCATCACTATTTACAATATCGAGGTAATGGAAGCAACCTAAATGCCCACAGACAGACGAATGCATAAAGCTGTGGTACATATATAAAATGGAATATTACTAAGCCATGAAAAGGAATGAAATTGGGTCATTTGTAGAGACGTCGATGGATCTAGAGACTGTCATACAGAGTGAAGTAAGTCAGAAAGAGAAAAACAAATCTTGTATATTCATGCATATATGTGGAACCTAGAAAAACCGTACAGATTAACCATTTTGCAAGGCATAAATAGAGCAACAGATGTAGACAACAAATGTATGGACAACAATGGGGGAAAGCTGTTGGGGGGGTGGTGGTGGGAGGAGTTGAGAGACTGGGATTGGCATGTATACATTTATATGTATAAAATAGATAACCAATAAGAACCTGCTGTATAAAAATATAAAATAAAATTCAAAATTGAAAAGAAATAAAATTTAAAAAATAAAACGGAAAAAACAATTATTCCCTTCACATACATGTATTTATATGAATAAATTATTTCCATGCTTATATCTGTAAATACAAAAAAGAGGAATAAAATCTACCTTGAACCAAAAATGAAAAAGAGAAAAAAAAACACAGAACCCACCAGTTCCACAGAGGAAAACCGTATCAGGGCACTTGCTCCAGTTGTAAACAATTCTGAAGTTGGTCAGTGGTGGGGAATCGTCTCCCATTCAGCCAGCAGCCCCCACGCAACAAGCGTCCTCATTGCAAAGCTGGGGCACCGTGCCAAGGCATCTGTGAGTAAACGTGAGCTGAGCCCCAGGCCAGTTGCTGCTGAACTATTCCCACCCATCCCAGGTAAAACACCTGAATATATACAAGGACTTGAAAGCCTAGAGGAAGGGCCATAGAGCCACACGAGTGACAGCATGCCGGCCGACTTGGTGCCTGCAGGCCAGCCAGGATGGTCCTGGCCCTGGGTGCTCTTCTGGAAGATTTCCATTTCCCTGCCTGAGATACCCGTCCTGTCCCTGCCCCCACTGCTTTTTTCCTTCCTCACCTCTGCCCAGGGAGAAATTCCAGCAGCAGGTATGGGTGACACATCCTCTTCTTTAGCGGGTGGCAGCCTGGCAACTGCTGCAGAAAGTCCAGCAGAGCCCCACTCACACTGGGCCACCCACAAAGCCGTGGCCTCTCACTCCCTCCCACCAGCCCAGCCCCGAGACTGCTGACAGGGCAGAGAAAATGGCGTCAGGCATGGCTGCAGGGGCTCTTGCTGCCTGGAGTGGTATTTATATTGATCTCAACCCAGGCACACCTGGGGAGGGCTGGCCGGCACGGTAAGGCTGCCCAGCTCAGCCAATCATCACCCCTCAGGGGCTCACAGTTGCAGAAAATGGAACTTGCTGAACCGGCCAGGTCCAAGGAACAGGTGTGGGCTCCTGAGAGTCAGGATAGACAAGGGGCTGCAGCTTTGGCTTGTTTTCTAATCATTTTATCTGGCCCATGAGTGGGAGACAACTTCAAGAAAACCCTCTCCTAATGAGAGGAACCCAGGAGTCAGGGAGAGGAGGGGTGGGTGGTGGTTGGAGACAGAGGCCTGGTGCCCCGGGTGCAGTGGAAGTCTCTGGAAGACCAGGTGGAGGGAGGCCACACAGAGTGATGCCCAGGGTCACAGACCTGTCGCGGCTGCTGTTTGTTAGTTCAAGTCCTGCTCTGAGGTGCTCTGTGTCAGCTCTGAGCGACAGGTGAGCTGGGGGTGCTCTGCAATGAGGGCTATGTGCACGGTTCCTGTGTGCCCAGCCCTGCCACAGTACCTGCAAGGGTAGCTCTGTATCCTGGGAGGGGCCTGACCACGAGAGCCCCGTGGGCTGGGGTGGGGGGTGGGGTACCTGCCCAGGTGAGCTCCATATTCTGGGATTGGTCTGACCACGAGAGCCCCATGGGCTGCTGGGGACCTGGTAAAGGATGTCAGGACAGTCAGTGAAGCCACCGAGGATATACCTCCAGTTGCTCCTAATTCCTACACCCTGCTGGTCATTCTACCAACCACCAGGACATGGTATTCTGTATTAGTCTTCAATGATGCCTTCTTTTGTATTCCATTAGTCCCAGAGTCACAAGAAATTTTGGCTTGTGAGTGGCAGGACTCAACATACAACTAAAACAATACTTCCGGGCCGTCTTGCCCCAAGGGTGCAAAAATTCCCACACTATCTTTGGGGAAACCTTAGCTAAAGACCTAAAAGTTCTACCTCTGGAAAAGGAAACCCTCCTTCAATACGCAGACGACATTCTGATCACCAGCCCTACTAAGGAGGCCTCTGAACTACCAAGCCAATAAAGGATAGAAGTTGTCCAAGAAAAAGCTCAAATATCACAGACTGCGGTGACCTGCCTGGGCTTCATTCTCACAGAAGGTCGGAGAAGCCCATCCCAGGAAAGGGAAGAAACCATTTTCGGCCTTACCCCTTTCTAGAACTAGAAGACAGCTTAGGGGTTCCTGGGGAGGCCAGGGTTTGCTGCTTCTGGATCCCTAACTACAGTCTACTAGCTGGGCCTCTATATGAAACACTGAAAGGAAAAGATGATGATCCTTTTGAATAGAATCCAGAAGTGGCCTTTCAAGAATGGAAAGAGCAGTCAATTCAGACCCTTGCCCTGGAACTCCCTAATTTAGCTAAACCCTTTGACCTTTACATTCCCGGTGAAAGGTGAATCGCCATTGGAGAATTAGTGCAAAAACTGGGACCACTTGAAATGGAACAATGCAAGAATGCCATCCAGGTAGGATAAACTACGGTCACCAAGGGGCTTGGCCCACTGCCGCATCTGGCCAAGATACTGGCGGTATCTAAAAACCTGGAAATCAGCAGCCCAAAAGGCCTCCTCCCTCCTAAGGGAAAAGGACCCCACGTGGTGATCCTAACCACCAACCATGCCCTGAAGTTGCAGGGTTTGCTCCGTGGGCACACCAACCTCGAGTGAGGAGGCCCTCCAACTCCAACATCCAGAGAGATAACCGGGGGCAACAGGGCACCATGACGACTCGTGTGAACATCACTTGACCTGGAGTTTCTCTCATAAAACAACAAGAGTGTGTCCCAAAAGAGTAGACTACTGCTTGCAGGACTTACTGCACCCAGAGGGGAGCTAGTAATCTTGGCGGGGGAACCGTATATCACACTGTCACCATAGAAAAGCCTACAGACACCGTGATGATGGTGGCCAATAAGACTGGCTGGACTCCTGTTTACTTCAAAAGGCTGTTGACTCAGTGGCCATCATGGTCCTTGATCACCACTGACCCTGGACTGCCTGGGAGTTGAGCGGGCAGGGCTCTGACACCTGGTGCTGTTTGTACGTTAATTCAGGGGCCTAATTGAAGAAAGCACAGACTACTGTTCAGAGCATCTAGGCTGGCAGAAACGGTCAGCCTAAGGTGGCCGAACAAATGTGGGGCGGGGTGAAACCGGCCCCCACAGCGTCTCTGCACATCTCTTTCCTGGACCCTTAAAGGTCATTAGAATCTATAACGCTTCCAATGCTGGTGCTCAGGTGGACGAGCAGGGAGGCAGGGGGCCTGGGGACAATCAACGTCACCTGGAGGCTGCTGGGGAGAAGCTCTGACCCTCGCCCCTTGGTATGAGGGCTCCCAACTCAGCACTCAGCAGTTACAGAAGAAGGGTCTGCACCCTCAGCACTCCAAGAATGAGGAACGGGACAAAAGGCAGAGGAGGGGTTTGTCCCCAGCAAAGCCCATTAAAAATCCCTGGGAGATAAAAATAGAATCTGGGCAATAAAGTCAAGTCTAACCTTTTTTATCCTTTGTGCTTTGTCTAATTTCATGTGCTCCTAGGGTCCCGCATGCAGAGGTTCCACACCCGGCACTTCAGACCAGATTTCCTAGTGCAGAATGGCTGGGTCGACACCTCAGCTCCTGGGGCCCAGTGCAGACTCCGCGATATAGAGCCTGAGCTGCAGCCAACCCGGCCCTCGAGAGCTCCGCCCCCTCCCTCCCACTGACTCTGACAGGATCTCTACACAGCAGCCCAGCCCACAGCCCACGGGGTAGTGCATGCTCTCACCTCTCCATTCTCTGATCAAAATATAAAGTTTCCTTTGCTTGTGAACCAAACTCAGTCTCGATCTGTTGGCCCCAATGACACTGCGCAGGGGGACACTTGTTGGGGTCCACTCTGGAGGATCAGTAACAGAAATTGAGACTATTGTAACCTCAATGAACAGATGTGTGAGCCAAACTGTAGTTAACATAGAACAGTGTATAAGGCTCGGGTAAAATAAGATGTTTCTAACGCTTCCATTGGCTATTTCCATCACTATTATAAGCAAGTTCAGTGAAAAGGTTTGTCTTATTTGTCAGGTCAATATTAGAGAAACGAAGTGATTTCTTTCCAAGGATGTACATCTAATAATCTTGGTTAAAGCTTCAATCTTGTTTTAAATGCTTTTCCATTGAAAATGATACCTCTCTTTCAGCTCCCCCATTTCTGAGAAGTATAAAATCTTATAATTTATTATTACCAAAGGGGAAAGGTGGGAGGAGGGATAAATTAACAGTTTGGGATTAACACATACACACTGCTATGTATAAAATAGATCATCAACAAGGAACTACTGTATAGCACAGGGAACTACACTCAACATTTTGCAATAACCTATAAGGGGAAATAATCTGAAAAAAAATAGATATTTTTATTGACATCATCTATCAATGACAGTTAAAGTGTAACCTAGGGGAAGCTGGTAGTGAGTGCTTCTGACCCTGAAGACTTCAATCATCTAAAGTTTGGACTCTGCCTACTTCCCAAGGCCCTTAATGAACATATGTGTAGCCGTAGCTTAAAAAATTCCCCAGTTTGGGTTTCGGGGAGACACTGATTTTGAAAAAGCCCTGGTGTTCTCCTTACATGAATGGGACTCTTCCTACTGCTAAAACATGTCTGTCACACCCAGAGGATGGTATACCGTCTGATCGGGAAGAGTTTGGAAAAGGCATCTCATCTCCTCATCTCCTGGTGCTCGGGTTCACCCATCCAGCGTCTTTACTAACAGTCTCCCCACTTGGAGATGGCAGCACTGTCAACATCCTGTTGCGTACAGTTTGGAATTTGTCCAGAGGATGAAGCGGAAGGATGAGGAACAATGAGAGACAAGTCCTAGGTGTTCAGACAGGCACATGTCACTCTAATTTCCAATCAGGAAGACGAATTGACCAAAGGCTAGGGTTGCCCATGGAAACAGTATAGGGCTTGAGGAAATCCCGCTGCTTTGTGGCCAGTTCCCATAAACACAAGTTGAACAATGGAACTCAGGGACAGTAAAATTCACGAAACTGCAGAGTTGAAAATATCCATCACTGAAAAATGTCTTGAGGAAAGTCAGAGAAAAGGACTTGTAAGCAAGGGAGAATGGCAGGAAAGGGATTTGAGGAGGTAGAAAGGACTCGCCATTAAGCACAAGAAAAGGAGCTGAACATTGCCAACATTGCAGTTGGCCAAAAAGGGTGTATGCGTTTTTTTCTGTATATATTCAAGAAAAGGGCATACACTTTTTTAGCCAACCAAACAGGTGGGCACTGGAAGTCAATACTACAAGAGATATCACTTCGCATCAGTCAGAAGAGCCATCCTCATAAAGCATAAACAACAAAAATGCAGGACAGGGCAAGGAGAAGAGGGAGCCCTGTGAGACTTATAGTGGAAATGTATATTGCCAACGGCCATTCTGGAGAAGTGTATTGTGTTTACTAAAGCATCTAAAAAATGAGCTACAGAGCATAGGGCACTTGCACTCATGGGCGTATATCTTGGGAAAAACAAAAATCGAGAGGACACAAGCACCCCAATATTTACCCCCACTCTGTTTAAAAGATCCTCGACTAGGATATAAATTAAATGTCTCTGAAGAGAAAAAATGGATAGAGATGTGGTACTTAGGTAGAGTGGAATATTATTCAGCCTGGAAATCAATGAAATATGGCCAGTTGTAACAACTCCGGAGGAGTTACGTATGATCATTCTAAGTGACATAATTCAAAAAGAAAAAGACACATATCATAAGATATCACTTAAAGGTGGAATCCAAAATGGCTACACATGAAATAAATTACAAAACAAAAACATAGTCAAATATGTAGAAAACACACATAAGGCTGCTAAACGGGAAAGGTGGGGAGGGGTGAGGCATCATCCAGGAGGTTGAAATTAGCAAAGATACCATTCCAAATACCAAACTGATAATCAACAAGGCCTACACGGTAGCTAAAAGAACTGCACTCAGCACACTCAAGTCACCGGAAAAGAATATATACGACTGGTAAGAATCTGAAAAAGAATTTACTGATGTCTCTCTGTACGTGAATCAAGTGGATGTACAGCAGCAAGAAACAGAGCTTTGAAAATCAGCTGTAACGAATATAGTAATAAATTGAAAAAAATAAACGACAGAGAGACAGAGAAAACCTCTTACAACTTTTCCTCAGGGCCGGTGATGCAACATGGATTGAACACATCTAGACCCACAGCAGGATGAGACATAAGGCTGGAAACTGTTTGCACTAAGAGAAATGTGAGGTTGGGTGAGGAAATGCACACCCTTTAAAGTAATACTACCTGGTACCCATTCAATGGGTCCCAAATCTGCAGGTTCAAGGGATCTTCCTACAGCTAAAACATGCATGGAAAACCCAGAGGACTGTACACCATGTGATCGGGAGATGTGTCTAAAATGCAGCTCATTTATCCTCTCCTGGTGCTCCTGTTCACCATTCCAGCCACGTTACTTAGAATCTCCCCACTTGGAGAATCAGCACATTTCAACTTCTGTTTCACACATTTTGCAAATTGTGAGGAGGATGAACGGGAAGAGGGGGAACCAATGAGAGAATAGTTGTAGGGGTTCGGACGGGCACATATCACTCTAATTTCCCATTAAGAATAAGAATTGCAAAAAGGCTCAGCCCGCCTCGCCCGAGCCAAAATAGGGCCTGAAGCAATCCTGCGGGTTTGAGGCCAGCTCACAAAAGAGCAACTTAAAAAATGGAGCTCAGGGTCACTGCAATTCACAAACCTGCAGAGTTATAAATGAAAACTAACGTCCAAAAATATGTTGAGGTAAGGCAAAGAAGAGGATCTGAATGCAAGACAGAATTGCAAGAAACAGATTTCAAGAGATAGATTGGACTCATCTTTAAAGCACATGAAAAGCGGCAGATTTTCGACAATGATGCAGTTGGCCCAAAAGGGCGTATGCGTTTTTTCCTGATTATATCCAGGAAAAAACGCATACGCACTTTATGGGGAACGAAGCAAGCAAGCAATGCAAATGTGCACAACAAAGAAGTCTCATTTCCCACTGGTCAAAAGGGCCATCCTAAAAAATTGTAAAAACCAGAAATGCAGGACAGGCCATGGAGAACAGGGAGCCTTTATACGCTGATGGGCAGTGTGTGAACTGCCGAGAGCCACTCTGGAGAAGTGTATGGTGGTTCCTAAATCATCTAAAAAACAGAGCTACAGAGCATAGGACACTTCCAATCATGGGAGTATATCTAGGGAAGTCTAAAAATCAACAAGACACAAGCACACCACAGTTTAGGGCTACTCTGTTTACAAGAACCTCAACTTCAGTACACCTTAAATATCCCAGGAAAGAGAACAATGGATAAAGAAGATGTGGTACTTATGTACAATGGAATATCTCTTCACCATGATATCAATGTAATAAGGCTAGTAGAAGGATAAAGAGTGGATTTAGGTCCGATAATACTACTTGAAATAAGTCAAACAGAAAAAGAAACATATCATAAGATATCACTTATAGAGGGAGGGTAAATATGGCTGCACAAGAAATGAATTACAGAACAGAACAGTGTCTCACATTTAGAAAACACACTTATTTCAGCTTAAGGGGAAAGGAGAGGTGGGGTGATGCATAAAGCCAGAGTTTGAAATTAGCACAGATACCGTTCAATAAACCAAATAGATATTAGACAAGATCTACACCTTGCTCAATGAACTGGCCTCAACACACCCTATACACCGCAGAGAAATATATCTGAGTAATAAGAATCTTAAAAGCCATGTATTGATATATCTCCATAAGGGAATCAAGTGTGTGCAGAGTGGCACAAACACAGCAGTGAAAATGAGCTAAACCCCATTATAGAAATAAATTTTAAAAACAAAACGCAGAAACAATGAAAGAGAGAAAAATTCTTACAAAATTCGCTCAGGGGCTGTGATGCAACCTGGATTGACCACATATAAACCCACAGCTGGATAAGACATAAGGCTGGACACTTGGGGCTGAGAGGATTGGTGAGCTTTGGTGAGCAACTGCCAAAAGTTTCATGCAATACTTCATGCTACTCATGCCAAGGGTCCCAACACTCCAGGTTGAAGGGAATCTTCCTACAGCTAAACCATGCTTGGGAAACCCAGCGACTGGTATACCATATGATCGGGAAAGGTTTCTAAAACGCACCTCATTTTTCCTCTCCTGGGGCTCCGGATCGACATTCCAGCCGCTTTACTAAAAATATCCCCACATGGAGAGTCAATGCCTTTAAGTTCTGGTATCGCACAGTCTGCAGTTAGTGCGGAGGATGAATGGGAATAGGGGGAACCAGTGAGAAACTAGCTGTAGCGGTTTCAATGGGCACATGTCACTCTAATTTCACATCAGTAAGAAGAATAAACCAAAGGCACAGCAAGGTGCCCCAGAAGAACAATAGGGCCTGAAGGAATTCTGTGGTTATGAGGCAAGATCACAAAAATAAGAGCTGTAAAATGGAGCTAAGGGCCACTGCAATTCAAAATCTGCAGAGTTATAAAGGCCAACTATTTTCAAAAAATATATTGAGGTAAGGCTATGAAGAGGCATTGAAAGCAAGGCAGAATTGCAGGAAACCGATTTCAGGAGGTAGACTGGAATTGCATTTAAAGCACAAGAAAAGAGGCAGAACATCGACAATGATGCACTTGGTCAAAAAGGGCATATGCGTTTTTTCCTGAATATATTTAGCAAAAAACACATACGCCCTTTTGGGCCAACCAAGCAAGCTTGCAAAGGAAATCTGCACTACAATGAAGTCTCCCTTCCCCCCCATCAAAAGGGCCATCTGAAAAAAGTGTAAAATCCAGAAAGTCAGGACAGGCCATGGAGACTTGGGAGCCTTGTTATGCTGATGGGCGGGATGTAAATTGCCAACAGCCACTCCTGAGAAGTGTATGGTGTTTCCTGAAACATACAAAAAACAAAGCAACAGAGCCTAGGGCACTTCCACTTATGGTCCTATAGCTTAGGGAAATTAAAATCAAAAAGACACAGCCACCCCAAAATTTGGGATGGCTCTGTTTACAAGAACATCATTTACGGTACAAGTTCAATATCGCAGAAAGTGAAAAATGGATAAAGAAGTTGTGGTACTTACGTACAATGCAATATCACTCAGCAATGAAATCTATGTCATCAGGCCCGTAGCAGCATAATGAGTGGATTCAGGTATGATGATTCTAACTGAAATAAGTCACACAGAAAAAGAAACATCATAAGATATCACTAATACACGGAATGTAAACTTGGTTACACAGGAACTGGATTACAAATCAGAACAGGGTCTCAAATTTAGAAAACCAACTTATGCTTGCTTAAGCGAAAAGGTGAGTTGGGGTGCTGCATCAAACCAGAGATTGAAATGAGCACAGATAATGTTCCTTAAGCCAAATATGGAATAGACAAGAACTACTCCTTGCTCAACGAAATGGACTCAACACCCCATAGTAAACGCCTAAGAATGTACCTGACTAGTAAGTATCTTAAAACCTATGGATTGCTATGTCTCTGAAAGAAAATCAAGCGTGTGTACAGGGGCATAAACGCAGCAGTGATAGGATTGGAGACGTTCGGTGAGCAAATGAAGACCCTTTGAAGTCATATTGCATGGTACCCATTCCAAGGGTCTCAACTCTCCAGGTTTAAGGGATTCTTCCTTCAGCTAAAACATGCATGTGGAACCCAGAGAATGATCAACCGTGTGATCGGGAGACATGTTCCAATATGTCTCAGTTCTCGTCCCCTGGTACTCGGGTGCAACATTCCAGACGCTTTACTAACACTCTCCCGACTTGGAGAGTCAGTGCCTTTAACCTCCTGTTTGGCCCAGTTTGTAATTTCTGCGGAAGATGAACAGGAATAGGGAGAACCAATGAGAGACTAGCTGGAGGTGTCTGGACGGGCAAATTTAACTCTCATTTCCCACCAGGAAGAGGAATTAACCAAAGGCTCAGCGTGCCGTGCCGGAACCAGATTAGGGCCTGAAGCAATCCTGCGGTGTTGCGGCCAGCTCACAAGAAAGCGAGTTGAAGAAAGGAGCTCAGGAGCACTGTAATTCACAAACCTGCAGAGTTATAAATGACAGCTATCGTCCAAAAATATACTGAAGTAAGGCTGCCAAGAGGACTTGAAAGCGGGGCAGAATTGCAGGAAATCGATTTCAGGAGGTAGACTGGAATTGCATTTAAAGCATAGGAAAAGAGGCAGAAGGTCCACAATGATGCACTTGGACAAAAAGGGCTTATGCGTTTTTTCCTGAATATATTCAGGAAAAAACGCATAAGCCCTTTTTGGCCAACCAAGCAAGCTTGCAAAGGAAATCTGCACCACAATGAAGTCTCACTTCCCCCGGTCAAAAGGGCCATCTGAAAAAAGTGTAAAATCAAGAAAGGCAGGACAGGCCATGGAGAACAGGGAGCCTTGTTATGCTGATGGGCGGGATGTAAATTGCCAAGAACCACTCGGGAGAAGTGTATGGTGTTTCCTGATACATCTAAAAAACAAAGCAACAGAGCCTAGGGCACTTCCACTTATGGTCCTATAGCTTAGGGAAATTAAAATCAAAAAGACACAGCCACCCCAAAGTTTGGGACAGCTCGGTTTACAAGAACCTCATTTACGGTACAAGTTCAATATCGCAGAAAGTGAAAAATGGATAAAGAAGTTATGGTACTTACGTACAATGCAATATCACTCAGCAATGAAATCTATGTCATCAGGCCCGTAGCAGCATAATGAGTGGATTCAGGTATGATGATTCTAACTGAAATAAGTCACACAGAAAAAGAAACATCATAAGATATCACTAATACACTGAATATAAACTTGGCTACACAGGAACTGGATTACAAATCAGAACAGGGTCTCTAATTTAGAAAACCAACTTATGCTTGCTTAAGTGAAAAGGTGAGTCGGGGTGCTGCATGAAATCAGAGATTGAAATGAGCACAGATAAAGTTCCTTAAGCCAAATATGGAATAGACAAGAACTACTCCTTGCTCAACGAAATGGACTCAACACCCCATATTAAACGCCTAAGAATGTACCTGACTAGTAAGTAACTTAAAACCTATGGATTGCTATGTCTCTGAAAGAGAATCAAGCGTGTGTACAGGGGCATAAACGCAGCAGTGATAGGATTGGAGAGGTTTGGTGAGCAAATGAAGACCCTTTGAAGTCATATTGCATGGTACCCATTCCACGGGTCTCAACTCTCCAGGTTTAAGGGATTCTTCCTTCAGTTAAAACATGCATGTGGAACCCAGAATATGTTCAACTGTGTGATTGGAAGACGTGTTCCAATATGTCTCAGTTCTCGTCCCCTGGTACTCGGGTGCAACATTCCAGACGCTTTACTAACACTCTCCCGACTTGGAAAGTCAGTGCCTTTAACCTCCTGTTTGGCCCATTTGCAATTTCTGCGGAAGATGAACAGGAATAGGGAGAACCAATGAGAGACTAGCTGGAGGTGTCTGGACGGGCAAATTTAACTCTCATTTCACACCAGGAAGAGGAATTAACCAAAGGCTCAGCGTGCCGTGCATGAACCAGATTAGGGCCTGAAGCAATCCTGCGGTGTTGCGGCCAGCTCACAAGAAAGCGAGTGGAAGAAAGGAGCTCAGGGGCAGTGTAATTCACAAACCTGCAGAGTTATAAATGACAGCTATCGTCCAAAAATATACTGAAGTAAGGCTGCCAAGAGGACTTGAAAGCGGGGCAGAATTGCAGGAAACCGATTTCAGGAGGTAGACTGGAATTGCATTTAAAGCATAGGAAAAGAGGCAGAACGTCCACAATGATGCACTTGCCCAAAAAGGGCGTATGCGTTTTTTCCTGAATATATTCAGGAAAAAACGCATACGCCCTCTTTGGCCAACCAAGCAAGCTTGCAAAGGAAATCTGCACTACAATGAAGTCTCACTTCCCCCCGGTCAAAAGGGCCACCTGAGAATAGTGTAAAATCCAGAAAGGCAGGACAGGCCATGGAGAAATGGGAGCCTTGTTATGCTGATGGGCGGTATGTAAATTGACAACAGCCACTTGGGAGAAGTGTATGGTGTTTCCTTAAACATCTAAAAAACAAAGCAACAGAGCCTAGTGCACTTCCACTTATGGTCCTATAGCTTAGGGAAATTAAAATCAAAAAGACTCAGCCACCCCAAAGTTTGGGACGGCTCTGTTTACAAGAACCTCATTTACGGTTAAGGTTCAATATCACAGAAAGTGAAAAATGGATAAAGAAGTTGTGGTACTTACGTACAATGCAATATCACTCAGCAATGAAATCTATGTCATCAGGCCCATAGCAGCATAATGAGTGGATTCAGGTATGATGATTCTAACTGAAATAAGTCACACAGAAAAAGAAACATCATAAGATATCACTAATACACGGAATATAAACTTGGCTACACAGGAACTGGATTACAAATCAGAACAGGGTCTCAAATTTAGAAAACCAACTTATGCTTGCTTAAGCGAAAAGGTGAGTTGGGGTGCTGCATGAAACCAGAGATTGAAATGAGCACAGATAAAGTTCCTTAAGCCAAATATGGAATAGACAAGAACTACTCCTTGCTCAACGAAATGGACTCAACACCCCATATTAAACGCCTAAGAATGTACCTGACTAGTAAGTAACTTAAAACCTATGGATTGCTATGTCTCTGAAAGAGAATCAAGCGTGTGTACAGGGGCATAAACGCAGCAGTGATAGGATTGGAGAGGTTTGGTGAGCAAATGAAAACCCTTTGAAGTCATATTGCATGGTACCCATTCCACGGGTCTCAACTCTCCAGGTTTAAGGGATTCTTCCTTCAGCTAAAACATGCACGTGGAACCCAGAGTATGTTCAACCGTGTGATCGGGAGACGTGTTCTAATATGTCTCAGTTCTCGTGCCCTGGTACTCGGGTACAACATTCCAGACGCTTTATTAACACTCTCCCGACTTGGAGAGTCAGTGCCTTTAACCTCCTGTTTGGCCAAATTTCAATTTCTGCGGAAGATAAACAGGAATAGGGAGAACCAATGAGAGACTAGCTGGAGGTGTCTGGACGGGCAAATTTAACTCTCATTTCCCACCAGGAAGAGGAATTAACCAAAGGCTCAGCGTGCCATGCCGGAACCAGATTAGGGCCTGAAGCAATCCTGCGGTGTTGCGGCCAGCCCACAAGAAAGCGAGTTGAAGAAAGGAGCTCAGGGGCACTGTAATTCACAAACCTGCAGAGTTATAAATGACAGCTATCGTCCAAAAATATACTGAAGTAAGGCTGCCAAGAGGACTTGAAAGCGGGGCAGAATTGCAGGAAACCGATTTCAGGAGGTAGACTGGAATTGCATTTAAAGCATAGGAAAAGAGGCAGAACGTCCACAATGATGCACTTGGCCAAAAAGGGCGTACGCGTTTTTTCCAGGAAAAAACGCATACGCCCTTTTTGGCCAACCAAGCAAGCTTGCAAAGGAAATCTGCACTACAATGAAGTCTCACTTCCCCAGGGTCAAAAGGGCCATCTGAAAAAAGTGTAAAATCCAGAAAGGCAGGACAGGCCATGGAGAACTGGGAGCCTTGTTATGCTGATGGGCGGGATGTAAATTGCCAACAGCCACTGGGGAGAGGTGTATGGTGTTTTCTGAAACATCTAAAAAACAAAGCAACAGAGCCTAGGGCACTTCCACTTATGGTCCTATAGCTTAGGGAAATTAAAATCAAAAAGACACAGCCACCCCAAAGTTTGGGACGGCTCTGTTTACAAGAACCTCATTTACGGTTAAGGTTCAATATCGCAGAAAGTGAAAAATGGATAAAGAAGTTGTGGTACTTACGTACAATGCAATATCACTCAGCAATGTAATCTATGTCATCAGGCCCGTAGCAGCATAATGAGTGGATTCAGGTATGATGATTCTAACTGAAATAAGTCACACAGAAAAAGAAACATCATAAGATATCACTAATACACGGAATGTAAACTTGGCTACACAGGAACTGGATTACAAAACAGAACAGGGTCTCAAATTTAGAAAACCAACTTATGCTTGCTTAAGGGGAAAGGTGAGTTGGGGTGCTGCATAAAGCAGAGATTGAAATGAGCACAGATAAAGTTCCTTAAGCCAAATATGGAATAGACAAGAACTACTCCTTGCTCAACGAAATGGACACAACACCCCATATTAAACGCCTAAGAATGTACCTGACTAGTAAGTATCTTAAAAGCTATGGATTGCTATGTCTCCGAAAGAGAATCAAGTGTGTGTACAGGGGCATAAATGCAGCAGTGATAGGATTGGAGAGGTTCGGTGAGCAAATGAAGACCCTTTGAAGTCATATTGCATGGTACCCATTCCAAGGGTCTCAACTCTCCAGGTTTAAGGGATTCTGCCTTCAGCTAAAACATGTATGTGGAACCCAGAGTATGATCAACCATGTGATCGGGAGACATGTTCCAATATGTCTCAGTTCTCGTCCCCTGGTACTCGGGTGCAACATTCCAGACGCTTTACTAACACTCTCCCGACTTGGAGAGTCAGTGCCT
Organism: Leucopleurus acutus; assembly: GCF_964270905.1. NCBI lineage: Eukaryota > Metazoa > Chordata > Mammalia > Artiodactyla > Delphinidae > Leucopleurus > Leucopleurus acutus. Next base: position 870,084 of record NW_028139198.1, read on the forward strand.
TCAACCTCCTGTTTGGCCCAGTTTGCAATTTCTGCGGAAGATAAACAGGAATAGGGAGAACCAATGAGAGACTAGCTGAAGGTTTCTGGACGGGCAAATTTAACTCTCATTTCCCACCAGGAAGAGGAATTAACCAAAGGCTCAACGTGCCGTATCGGAACCAGATTAGGGCCTGAAGCAATCCTGCGGTGTTGCGGCCAGCTCACAAGAAAGCGAGTTGAAGAAAGGAGCTCAGGGGCACTGTAATTCACAAACCTGCAGAGTTATAAATGACAGCTTTCGTCCAAAAATATACTGAAGTAAGGCTGCCAAGAGGACTTGAAAGCGGGTCAGAATTGCAGGAAACCGATTTCAGGAGGTAGACTGGTATTGCATTTAAAGCATAGGAAAAGAGGCAGAACGTCCACAATGATGCACTTGGCCAAAAAGGGCGTATGCGTTTTTTCCTGAATATATTCAGGAAAAAATGTATACGCCCTTTTTGGCCAACCAAGCAAGCTTGCAAAGGAAATCTGCACTACAATGAAGTCTCACTTCTCCCCGGTCAAAAGGGCCATCTGAAATAAGTGTAAAATCCAGAAAGGCAGGACAGGCCATGGAGAACTGGGAGCCTTGTTATGCTGATGGGCAGGATGTAAATTGCCAAGAGCCACTGGGAAGAAGTGTATGGTGCTCCTGAAACATCTAAAAAACAAAGCAACGGAGCCAAGGGCACTTCCACTTATGGTCCTATAGTTTCGGGAAACTAAAATCAAAAAGACACAGCCACCCCAAAGTTTGGGACGGCTCTGTTTACAAGAACCTCGTTTACGGTACAAGTTCAATATCGCAGAAAGTGAAAAATGGATAAAGAAGTTGTGGTACTTACGTACAATGCAATATCACTCAGCAATGTAATCTATGTCATGAGGCCAGTAGCAGCATAATGAGTGGATTCAGGTATGATGATTCTAACTGAAATAAGTCACACAGAAAAAGAAACATCATAAGATATCACTAATACACGGAATGTAAACTTGGCTACACAGGAACTGGATTACAAAACAGAACAGGGTCTCAAATTTAGAAAACCAACTTATGCTTGCTTAAGGGGAAAGGTGAGTTGGGGTGCTACATAAAACCAGAGATTGAAATGAGCACAGATAAACTTCCTTAAGCCAAATATGGAATAGACAAGAACTACTCCTTGCTCAACAAAATGGACTCAACACCCCATATTAAACGCCTAAGAATGTACCTGACTAGTAAGTATCTTAAAAGCTATGGATTGCTATGTCTCCGAAAGAGAATCAAGCGTGTGTACAGGGGCATAAACGCAGCAGTGATAGGATTGGAGAGGTTCGGTGAGCAAATGAAGACCCTCTGAAGTCATATTGCATGGTACCCATTCCAAGGGTCTCAACTCTCCAGGTTTAAGGGATTCTGCCTTCAGCTAAAACATGTATGTGGAACCCAGAGTATGATCAACCGTGTGATCGGGAGACATGTTCCAATATGTCTCAGTTCTCGTCCCCTGGTACTCGGGTGCAACATTCCAGACGCTTTACTAACACTCTCCCGACTTGGAGAGTCAGTGCCTTCAACCTCCTGTTTGGCCCAGTTTGCAATTTCTGCGGAAGATAAACAGGAATAGGGAGAACCAATGAGAGACTAGCTGAAGGTTTCTGGACGGGCAAATTTAACTCTCATTTCCCACCAGGAAGAGGAATTAACCAAAGGCTCAACGTGCCGTATCGGAACCAGATTAGGGCCTGAAGCAATCCTGCGGTGTTGCGGCCAGCTCACAAGAAAGCGAGTTGAAGAAAGGAGCTCAGGGGCACTGTAATTCACAAACCTGCAGAGTTATAAATGACAGCTATCGTCCAAAAATATACTGAAGTAAGGCTGTCAAGAGGACTTGAAAGCGGGGCAGAATTGCAGGAAAACGATTTCAGGAGGTAGACTGGAATTGCATTTAAAGCATAGGAAAAGAGGCAGAATGTCCACAGTGATGCACTTGGCCAAAAAGGGCGTATGCGATTTTTCCTGAATATATTCAGGAAAAAATGTATAAGCCCTTTTAGGACAACCAAGCAAGCTTGCAAAGGAAATGTGCACTACAATGAAGTCTCACTTCCCCCCAGTCAAAAGGGCAATCTGAAAAAAGTGTAAAATCTAGAAAGTCAGGACAGGCCATGGAGAACTGGGAGCCTTGTTATGCTGATGGGCGGGATGTAAATTGCCAACAGCCACTCGGGAGAAGTGTATGGTGTTTCCTGAAACATCTTAAAAACAAAGCAACAGAGCCTAGGGCACTTCCACTTATGGTCCTATGGCTTAGAGAAATTAAAACCAAAAAGACACAGCCACCCCAAAGTTTGGGACAGCTATGTTTACAAGAACCTCGTTTACGGTACAAGTTCAATATCACAGAAAGTGAAAAATGAATAAAGAAGTTGTGGTACTTACGTACAATGCAATATCACTCAGCAATGAAATCTATATCATCAGGCCCGTAGCAGCATAATGAGTGGATTCAGGTATGATGATTCTAACTGAAATATGTCACACAGAAAAAGAAACATCATAAGATATCACTAATACACGGAATGTAAACTTGGCTACACAGGAACTGGATTACAAAACAGAACAGGGTCTCAAATTTAGAAAACCAACTTATGCTTCCTTAAGGGGAAAGGTGAATTGGGGTGCTGCATAAAACCAGAGATTGAAATGAGCACAGATAAAGTTCCTTAAGCCAAATATGGAATAGACAAGCGCTACTCCTTGCTCAACGAAATGGACTCAACACCCCATATTAAACGCCTAAGAATGTACCTGACTAGTAAGTATCTTTAAACCTATGGATTGCTATGTCTCCGAAAGAGAATCAAGCGTGTGTACAGGGACATAAATGCAGCAGTGATAGAATTGGAGAGGTTCGGTGAGCAAATGAAGACCCTTTGAAGTCATATTGCATGGTACCCATTCCAGGGGTATCAATTCTCCAGGTTTAAGGGATTCTTCCTTCAGCTAAAACATGCATGTGGAGCCCAGAGTATGATCAACCGTGTGATCGGGAGACGTGTTCCAATATGTCTCAGTTCTCGTCCCCTGGTACTCGGGTGCAACATTCCAGACGCTTTCCTAACACTCTCCCGACTTGGAGAGTCAGTGCCTTTAACCTCCTGTTTGGCCCAGTTTGGAATTTCTGCGGAAGATGAACAGGAATAGGGAGAACCAATGAGAGACTAGCTGGAGGTGTCTGGACGGGCAAATTTAACTCTCATTTCCCACCAGGAAGAGGAATTAACCAAAGGCTCAGCGTGCGGTGCCAGAACCAGATTAGGGCCTAAAGCAATCCTGCGGTATTGCGGCCAGCTCACAAGAAAACGAGTTGAAGAAAGAAGCTCAGGGGCACTGGAATTCACAAACCTGCAGAGTTATAAATGACAGCTATCGTCCAAAAATATACTGAAGTAAGGCTGCCAAGAGGACTTGAAAGCGGGGCAGAATTGCAGGAAAACGATTTCAGGAGGTAGACTGGAATTGCATTTAAAGCATAGGAAAAGAGGCAGAACGTCGACAATGATGCACTTGGCCAAAAAGGGCGTATGCGTTTTTTCCTGAATATATTCAGGAAAAAACGCATACGCCCTTTTTGGCCAACCAGGCCAGCTTGCAAAGGAAATCTGCACTACAATGAAGTTTCACTTCCCCCCGTCAAAAGGGCCATCTGAAAAAAGTGTAAAATCCAGAAAGGCAGGACAGGCCATGGAGAACTGGGAGCCTTGTTATGCTGATGGGCGGCATGTAAATTGCCAACAGCCACTCTGGAGAAGTGTATGGTGTTTCCTGAAACATCTAACATACAAAGCAACAGAGCCTAGGGCACTTTCACTTATGGTCCTATGGCTTAGGGAAATTAAAATCAAAAAGACACAGCCACCGCAAAAGTTTGGGTCGGCTCTATTTACAAGAACCTCGTTTATGGTACAAGTTCATATCACAGAAAGTGAAAAATGGATAAAGATGTTGTGGTACTTACGTACAATGCAATATCACTCAGCAATGACATCTATGTCATCAGGCCCGTAGCAGCATAATGAGTGGATTTAGGTATGATGATTCTAACTGAAATAAGTCACACAGAAAAAGAAACATGATAAGATATCACTAATACACGGAATGTGAACTTGGCTACACATGAACTGAATTACAAAACAGAACAGGGTCTCAAGTTTAGAAAACCAACTTATGCTTGCTTAAGGGGGAAGGTGAGTTGGGGTGCTGCATAAAACCAGAGTTTGACTTTAGCACAGATACCGTTCCATAAGCCAAATATGTAATAGACAAGACCTACCCCTTGCTCAACAAAATGGACTCAACAATGATGTATCACCTCACAGCTGATAGAATGGGCATCATCAGAAAATCTACAAACAAAAAATGCTGGAAAGGGTGTGGAGAAAAGGAACCCTCTTCCACTATTGTTGGGAATATAAATTGATACAGTCACTGGAGAACAATATGGAGTTCTTAAGAAACTAACAATAGAATTACCATATGATACAGTAATCCCAGTACTGGACATATACCCAGACAAAACCATAAATCAAAAAGAGACATTCACCGCAATGTTCATTGCATCACTATTTACAATATCGAGGTAATGGAAGCAACCTAAATGCCCACAGACAGACGAATGCATAAAGCTGTGGTACATATATAAAATGGAATATTACTAAGCCATGAAAAGGAATGAAATTGGGTCATTTGTAGAGACGTCGATGGATCTAGAGACTGTCATACAGAGTGAAGTAAGTCAGAAAGAGAAAAACAAATCTTGTATATTCATGCATATATGTGGAACCTAGAAAAACCGTACAGATTAACCATTTTGCAAGGCATAAATAGAGCAACAGATGTAGACAACAAATGTATGGACAACAATGGGGGAAAGCTGTTGGGGGGGTGGTGGTGGGAGGAGTTGAGAGACTGGGATTGGCATGTATACATTTATATGTATAAAATAGATAACCAATAAGAACCTGCTGTATAAAAATATAAAATAAAATTCAAACTTGAAAAGAAATAAAATTTAAAAAATAAAACGGAAAAAACAATTATTCCCTTCACATACATGTATTTATATGAATAAATTATTTCCATGCTTATATCTGTAAATACAAAAAAGAGGAATAAAATCTACCTTGAACCAAAAATGAAAAAGAGAAAAAAACACACAGAACCCACCAGTTCCACAGAGGAAAACCGTATCAGGGCACTTGCTCCAGTTGTAAACAATTCTGAAGTTGGTCAGTGGTGGGGAATCGTCTCCCATTCAGCCAGCAGCCCCCACGCAACAAGCGTCCTCATTGCAAAGCTGGGGCACCGTGCCAAGGCATCTGTGAGTAAACGTGAGCTGAGCCCCAGGCCAGTTGCTGCTGAACTATTCCCACCCATCCCAGGTAAAACACCTGAATATATACAAGGACTTGAAAGCCTAGAGGAAGGGCCATAGAGCCACACGAGTGACAGCATGCCGGCCGACTTGGTGCCTGCAGGCCAGCCAGGATGGTCCTGGCCCTGGGTGCTCTTCTGGAAGATTTCCATTTCCCTGCCTGAGATACCCGTCCTGTCCCTGCCCCCACTGCTTTTTTCCTTCCTCACCTCTGCCCAGGGAGAAATTCCAGCAGCAGGTATGGGTGACACATCCTCTTCTTTAGCGGGTGGCAGCCTGGCAACTGCTGCAGAAAGTCCAGCAGAGCCCCACTCACACTGGGCCACCCACAAAGCCGTGGCCTCTCACTCCCTCCCACCAGCCCAGCCCCGAGACTGCTGACAGGGCAGAGAAAATGGCGTCAGGCATGGCTGCAGGGGCTCTTGCTGCCTGGAGTGGTATTTATATTGATCTCAACCCAGGCACACCTGGGGAGGGCTGGCCGGCACGGTAAGGCTGCCCAGCTCAGCCAATCATCACCCCTCAGGGGCTCACAGTTGCAGAAAATGGAACTTGCTGAACCGGCCAGGTCCAAGGAACAGGTGTGGGCTCCTGAGAGTCAGGATAGACAAGGGGCTGCAGCTTTGGCTTGTTTTCTAATCATTTTATCTGGCCCATGAGTGGGAGACAACTTCAAGAAAACCCTCTCCTAATGAGAGGAACCCAGGAGTCAGGGAGAGGAGGGGTGGGTGGTGGTTGGAGACAGAGGCCTGGTGCCCCGGGTGCAGTGGAAGTCTCTGGAAGACCAGGTGGAGGGAGGCCGCACAGAGTGATGCCCAGGGTCACAGACCTGTCGCGGCTGCTGTTTGTTAGTTCAAGTCCTGCTCTGAGGTGCTCTGTGTCAGCTCTGAGCGACAGGTGAGCTGGGGGTGCTCTGCAATGAGGGCTATGTGCACGGTTCCTGTGTGCCCAGCCCTGCCACAGTACCTGCAAGGGTAGCTCTGTATCCTGGGAGGGGCCTGACCACGAGAGCCCCGTGGGCTGGGGTGGGGGGTGGGGTACCTGCCCAGGTGAGCTCCATATTCTGGGATTGGTCTGACCACGAGAGCCCCATGGGCTGCTGGGGACCTGGTAAAGGATGTCAGGACAGTCAGTGAAGCCACCGAGGATATACCTCCAGTTGCTCCTAATTCCTACACCCTGCTGGTCATTCTACCAACCACCAGGACATGGTATTCTGTATTAGTCTTCAATGATGCCTTCTTTTGTATTCCATTAGTCCCAGAGTCACAAGAAATTTTGGCTTGTGAGTGGCAGGACTCAACATACAACTAAAACAATACTTCCGGGCCGTCTTGCCCCAAGGGTGCAAAAATTCCCACACTATCTTTGGGGAAACCTTAGCTAAAGACCTAAAAGTTCTACCTCTGGAAAAGGAAACCCTCCTTCAATACGCAGACGACATTCTGATCGCCAGCCCTACTAAGGAGGCCTCTGAACTACCAAGCCAATAAAGGATAGAAGTTGTCCAAGAAAAAGCTCAAATATCACAGACTGCGGTGACCTGCCTGGGCTTCATTCTCACAGAAGGTCGGAGAAGCCCATCCCAGGAAAGGGAAGAAACCATTTTCGGCCTTACCCCTTTCTAGAACTAGAAGACAGCTTAGGGGTTCCTGGGGAGGCCAGGGTTTGCTGCTTCTGGATCCCTAACTACAGTCTACTAGCTGGGCCTCTATATGAAACACTGAAAGGAAAAGATGATGATCCTTTTGAATAGAATCCAGAAGTGGCCTTTCAAGAATGGAAAGAGCAGTCAATTCAGACCCTTGCCCTGGAACTCCCTAATTTAGCTAAACCCTTTGACCTTTACATTCCCGGTGAAAGGTGAATCGCCATTGGAGAATTAGTGCAAAAACTGGGACCACTTGAAATGGAACAATGCAAGAATGCCATCCAGGTAGGATAAACTACGGTCACCAAGGGGCTTGGCCCACTGCCGCATCTGGCCAAGATACTGGCGGTATCTAAAAACCTGGAAATCAGCAGCCCAAAAGGCCTCCTCCCTCCTAAGGGAAAAGGACCCCACGTGGTGATCCTAACCACCAACCATGCCCTGAAGTTGCAGGGTTTGCTCCGTGGGCACACCAACCTCGAGTGAGGAGGCCCTCCAACTCCAACATCCAGAGAGATAACCGGGGGCAACAGGGCACCATGACGACTCGTGTGAACATCACTTGACCTGGAGTTTCTCTCATAAAACAACAAGAGTGTGTCCCAAAAGAGTAGACTACTGCTTGCAGGACTTACTGCACCCAGAGGGGAGCTAGTAATCTTGGCGGGGGAACCGTATATCACACTGTCACCATAGAAAAGCCTACAGACACCGTGATGATGGTGGCCAATAAGACTGGCTGGACTCCTGTTTACTTCAAAAGGCTGTTGACTCAGTGGCCATCATGGTCCTTGATCACCACTGACCCTGGACTGCCTGGGAGTTGAGCGGGCAGGGCTCTGACACCTGGTGCTGTTTGTACGTTAATTCAGGGGCCTAATTGAAGAAAGCACAGACTACTGTTCAGAGCATCTAGGCTGGCAGAAACGGTCAGCCTAAGGTGGCCGAACAAATGTGGGGCGGGGTGAAACCGGCCCCCACAGCGTCTCTGCACATCTCTTTCCTGGACCCTTAAAGGTCATTAGAATCTATAACGCTTCCAATGCTGGTGCTCAGGTGGACGAGCAGGGAGGCAGGGGGCCTGGGGACAATCAACGTCACCTGGAGGCTGCTGGGGAGAAGCTCTGACCCTCGCCCCTTGGTATGAGGGCTCCCAACTCAGCACTCAGCAGTTACAGAAGAAGGGTCTGCACCCTCAGCACTCCAAGAATGAGGAACGGGACAAAAGGCAGAGGAGGGGTTTGTCCCCAGCAAAGCCCATTAAAAATCCCTGGGAGATAAAAATAGAATCTGGGCAATAAAGTCAAGTCTAACCTTTTTTATCCTTTGTGCTTTGTCTAATTTCATGTGCTCCTAGGGTCCCGCATGCAGAGGTTCCACACCCGGCACTTCAGACCAGATTTCCTAGTGCAGAATGGCTGGGTCGACACCTCAGCTCCTGGGGCCCAGTGCAGACTCCGCGATATAGAGCCTGAGCTGCAGCCAACCCGGCCCTCGAGAGCTCCGCCCCCTCCCTCCCACTGACTCTGACAGGATCTCTACACAGCAGCCCAGCCCACAGCCCACGGGGTAGTGCATGCTCTCACCTCTCCATTCTCTGATCAAAATATAAAGTTTCCTTTGCTTGTGAACCAAACTCAGTCTCGATCTGTTGGCCCCAATGACACTGCGCAGGGGGACACTTGTTGGGGTCCACTCTGGAGGATCAGTAACAGAAATTGAGACTATTGTAACCTCAATGAACAGATGTGTGAGCCAAACTGTAGTTAACATAGAACAGTGTATAAGGCTCGGGTAAAATAAGATGTTTCTAACGCTTCCATTGGCTATTTCCATCACTATTATAAGCAAGTTCAGTGAAAAGGTTTGTCTTATTTGTCAGGTCAATATTAGAGAAACGAAGTGATTTCTTTCCAAGGATGTACATCTAATAATCTTGGTTAAAGCTTCAATCTTGTTTTAAATGCTTTTCCATTGAAAATGATACCTCTCTTTCAGCTCCCCCATTTCTGAGAAGTATAAAATCTTATAATTTATTATTACCAAAGGGGAAAGGTGGGAGGAGGGATAAATTAACAGTTTGGGATTAACACATACACACTGCTATGTATAAAATAGATCATCAACAAGGAACTACTGTATAGCACAGGGAACTACACTCAACATTTTGCAATAACCTATAAGGGGAAATAATCTGAAAAAGAATAGATATTTTTATTGACATCATCTATCAATGACAGTTAAAGTGTAACCTAGGGGAAGCTGGTAGTGAGTGCTTCTGACCCTGAAGACTTCAATCATCTAAAGTTTGGACTCTGCCTACTTCCCAAGGCCCTTAATGAACATATGTGTAGCCGTAGCTTAAAAAATTCCCCAGTTTGGGTTTCGGGGAGACACTGATTTTGAAAAAGCCCTGGTGTTCTCCTTACATGAATGGGACTCTTCCTACTGCTAAAACATGTCTGTCACACCCAGAGGATGGTATACCGTCTGATCGGGAAGAGTTTGGAAAAGGCATCTCATCTCCTCATCTCCTGGTGCTCGGGTTCACCCATCCAGCGTCTTTACTAACAGTCTCCCCACTTGGAGATGGCAGCACTGTCAACATCCTGTTGCGTACAGTTTGGAATTTGTCCAGAGGATGAAGCGGAAGGATGAGGAACAATGAGAGACAAGTCCTAGGTGTTCAGACAGGCACATGTCACTCTAATTTCCAATCAGGAAGACGAATTGACCAAAGGCTAGGGTTGCCCATGGAAACAGTATAGGGCTTGAGGAAATCCCGCTGCTTTGTGGCCAGTTCCCATAAACACAAGTTGAACAATGGAACTCAGGGACAGTAAAATTCACGAAACTGCAGAGTTGAAAATATCCATCACTGAAAAATGTCTTGAGGAAAGTCAGAGAAAAGGACTTGTAAGCAAGGGAGAATGGCAGGAAAGGGATTTGAGGAGGTAGAAAGGACTCGCCATTAAGCACAAGAAAAGGAGCTGAACATTGCCAACATTGCAGTTGGCCAAAAAGGGTGTATGCGTTTTTTTCTGTATATATTCAAGAAAAGGGCATACACTTTTTTAGCCAACCAAACAGGTGGGCACTGGAAGTCAATACTACAAGAGATATCACTTCGCATCAGTCAGAAGAGCCATCCTCATAAAGCGTAAACAACAGAAATGCAGGACAGGGCAAGGAGAAGAGGGAGCCCTGTGAGACTTATAGTGGAAATGTATATTGCCAACGGCCATTCTGGAGAAGTGTATTGTGTTTACTAAAGCATCTAAAAAATGAGCTACAGAGCATAGGGCACTTGCACTCATGGGCGTATATCTTGGGAAAAACAAAAATCGAGAGGACACAGGCACCCCAATGTTTACCCCCTCTCTGTTTAAAAGATCCTCGACTAGGATATAACTTAAATGTCTCTGGAGAGAAAAAATGGATAGAGATGTGGTACTTAGGTAGAGTGGAATATTATTCAGCCTGGAAATCAATGAAATATGGCCAGTTGTAACAACTCCGGAGGAGTTACGTATGATCATTCTAAGTGACATAATTCAAAAAGAAAAAGACACATATCATAAGATATCACTTAAAGGTGGAATCCAAAATGGCTACACATGAAATAAATTACAAAACAAAAACATAGTCAAATATGTAGAAAACACACATAAGGCTGCTAAACGGGAAAGGTGGGGAGGGGTGAGGCATCATCCAGGAGGTTGAAATTAGCAAAGATACCATTCCAAATACCAAACTGATAATCAACAAGGCCTACACGGTAGCTAAAAGAACTGCACTCAGCACACTCAAGTCACCGGAAAAGAATATATACGACTGGTAAGAATCTGAAAAAGAATTTACTGATGTCTCTCTGTACGTGAATCAAGTGGATGTACAGCAGCAAGAAACAGAGCTTTGAAAATCAGCTGTAACCAATATAGTAATAAATTGAAAAAAATAAACGACAGAGAGACAGAGAAAACCTCTTACAACTTTTCCTCAGGGCCGGTGATGCAACATGGATTGAACACATCTAGACCCACAGCAGGATGAGACATAAGGCTGGAAACTGTTTGCACTAAGAGAAATGTGAGGTTGGGTGAGGAAATGCACACCCTTTAAAGTAATACTACCTGGTACCCATTCAATGGGTCCCAAATCTGCAGGTTCAAGGGATCTTCCTACAGCTAAAACATGCATGGAAAACCCAGAGGACTGTACACCATGTGATCGGGAGATGTGTCTAAAATGCAGCTCATTTATCCTCTCCTGGTGCTCCTGTTCACCATTCCAGCCACGTTACTTAGAATCTCCCCACTTGGAGAATCAGCACATTTCAACTTCTGTTTCACACATTTTGCAAATTGTGAGGAGGATGAACGGGAAGAGGGGGAACCAATGAGAGAATAGTTGTAGGGGTTCGGATGGGCACATATCACTCTAATTTCCCATTAAGAATAAGAATTGCAAAAAGGCTCAGCCCGCCTCGCCCGAGCCAAAATAGGGCCTGAAGCAATCCTGCGGGTTTGAGGCCAGCTCACAAAAGAGCAACTTAAAAAATGGAGCTCAGGGTCACTGCAATTCACAAACCTGCAGAGTTATAAATGAAAACTAACGTCCAAAAATATGTTGAGGTAAGGCAAAGAAGAGGATCTGAATGCAAGACAGAATTGCAAGAAACAGATTTCAAGAGATAGATTGGACTCATCTTTAAAGCACATGAAAAGCGGCAGATTTTCGACAATGATGCAGTTGGCCCAAAAGGGCGTATGCGTTTTTTCCTGATTATATCCAGGAAAAAACGCATACGCACTTTATGGGGAACGAAGCAAGCAAGCAATGCAAATGTGCACAACAAAGAAGTCTCATTTCCCACTGGTCAAAAGGGCCATCCTAAAAAATTGTAAAAACCAGAAATGCAGGACAGGCCATGGAGAACAGGGAGCCTTTATACGCTGATGGGCAGTGTGTGAACTGCCGAGAGCCACTCTGGAGAAGTGTATGGTGGTTCCTAAATCATCTAAAAAACAGAGCTACAGAGCATAGGACACTTCCAATCATGGGAGTATATCTAGGGAAGTCTAAAAATCAACAAGACACAAGCACACCACAGTTTAGGGCTACTCTGTTTACAAGAACCTCAACTTCAGTACACCTTAAATATCCCAGGAAAGAGAACAATGGATAAAGAAGATGTGGTACTTATGTACAATGGAATATCTCTTCACCATGATATCAATGTAATAAGGCTAGTAGAAGGATAAAGAGTGGATTTAGGTCCGATAATACTACTTGAAATAAGTCAAACAGAAAAAGAAACATATCATAAGATATCACTTATAGAGGGAGGGTAAATATGGCTGCACAAGAAATGAATTACAGAACAGAACAGTGTCTCACATTTAGAAAACACACTTATTTCAGCTTAAGGGGAAAGGAGAGGTGGGGTGATGCATAAAACCAGAGTTTGAAATTAGCACAGATACCGTTCAATAAACCAAATAGATATTAGACAAGATCTACACCTTGCTCAATGAACTGGCCTCAACACACCCTATACACCGCAGAGAAATATATCTGAGTAATAAGAATCTTAAAAGCCATGTATTGATATATCTCCATAAGGGAATCAAGTGTGTGCAGAGCGGCACAAACACAGCAGTGAAAATGAGCTAAACCCCATTATAGAAATAAATTTTAAAAACAAAACGCAGAAACAATGAAAGAGAGAAAAATTCTTACAAAATTCGCTCGGGGGCTGTGATGCAACCTGGATTGACCACATATAAACCCACAGCTGGATAAGACATAAGGCTGGACACTTGGGGCTGAGAGGATTGGTGAGCTTTGGTGAGCAACTGCCAAAAGTTTCATGCAATACTTCATGCTACTCATGCCAAGGGTCCCAACACTCCAGGTTGAAGGGAATCTTCCTACAGCTAAACCATGCTTGGGAAACCCAGCGACTGGTATACCATATGATCGGGAAAGGTTTCTAAAACGCACCTCATTTTTCCTCTCCTGGGGCTCCGGATCGACATTCCAGCCGCTTTACTAAAAATATCCCCACATGGAGAGTCAATGCCTTTAAGTTCTGGTATCGCACAGTCTGCAGTTAGTGCGGAGGATGAATGGGAATAGGGGGAACCAGTGAGAAACTAGCTGTAGCGGTTTCAATGGGCACATGTCACTCTAATTTCACATCAGTAAGAAGAATAAACCAAAGGCACAGCAAGGTGCCCCAGAAGAACAATAGGGCCTGAAGGAATCCTGTGGTTATGAGGCAAGATCACAAAAATAAGAGCTAAAAAATGGAGCTAAGGGCCACTGCAATTCAAAACCTGCAGAGTTATAAAGGCCAACTATTTTCAAAAAATATATTGAGGTAAGGCTATGAAGAGGCACTGAAAGCAAGGCAGAATTGCAGGAAACCGATTTCAGGAGGTAGACTGGAATTGCATTTAAAGCACAGGAAAAGAGGCAGAACCTCGACAATGATGCACTTGGCCAAAAAGGGCGTATGCATTTTTTCCTGAATATATTCAGGAAAAAACGCATACGCCCTTTTTGGCCAACCAAGCAAGCTTGCAAAGGAAATCGGCACCACAATGAACTCTCCCTTCCCCCCCATCAAAAGGGCCATCTGAAAAAAGTGTAAAATCCAGAAAGGCAGGACAGGCCATGGAGAACTGGGAGCCTTGTTATGCTGATGGGCGGGATGTAAATTGCCAACAGCCACTCGGGGGAAGTGTATGGTGTTTCCTGAAACATAAAAAACAAAGCAACAGAGCACAGGGCACTTCCACTTATGGTCCTATAGCTTAGGGAAATTAAAATCAAAAAGACACAGCCACCCCAAAGTTTGGGATGGATCTGTTTACAAGAACCTCATTTACGGTAAAAGTTCAATATCGCAGAAAGTGAAAAATGGATAAAGAAGTTGTGGTACTTACGTACAATGCAATATCACTCAGCAATGAAATCTATGTCATCAGGCCCGTAGCAGCATAATGAGTGGATTCAGGTATGATGATTCTAACTGAAATAAGTCACACACTGAAAGAAACATCATAAGATATCACTAATACACGGAATGTAAACTTGGGTACACAGGAACTGGATTACAAAACAGAACAGGGTCTCAAATTTAGAAAACCAACTTATGCTTGCTTAATGGGAAAGGTGAGTTGGGGTGCTGCATCAAACCAGAGATTGAAATGAGCACAGATAAAGTTCCTTAAGCCAAATATGGAATAGACAAGAGCTACTCCTTGCTCAACGAAATGGACTCAACACCCCATATTAAACGCCTAAGAATGTACCTGACTAGTAAGTATCTTAAAACCTATGGACTGCTATGTCTCTGAAAGAAAATCAAGCGTGTGTACAGGGGCATAAACGCAGCAGTGATAGGATTGGAGAGGTTCGGTGAGCAAATGAAGACCCTTTGAAGTCATATTGCATGGTACCCATTCCACGGGTCTCAACTCTCCAGGTTTAAGGGATTCTTCCTTCAGCTAAAACAGGCATGTGGAACCCAGAGTATGATCAACCGTGTGATCGGGAGATGTGTTCCAATATGTCTCAGTTCTCGTCCCCTGGTACTCGGGTTCAACATTCCAGAAGCTTTCCTAACACTCTCCCGACTTGGAGAGTCAGTGCCTTTAACCTCCTGTTTGGCCCAATTTGCAATTTCTGCGGAAGATGAACAGTAATATGGAGAACCAATGAGAGACTAGCTGGAGGTGTCTGGACGGGCAAATTTAACTCTCATTTCCCACCAGGAAGAGGAATTAACCAAAGGCTCAGCGTGCCGTGCCGGAACCAGATTAAGGCCTGAAGCAATCCTGCGGTGTTGTGGCCAGCTCACAAGAAAGCGAGTTGAAGAAAGGAGCTCAGGGGCACTGTAATTCACAAACCTGCAGAGTTGAAAATGACAGCTATCGTACAAAAATATACTGAAGTAAGGCTGCCAAGAGGACTTGAAAGCGGTGCAGAATTGCAGGAAATCGATTTCAGGAGGTAGACTGGAATTGCATTTAAAGCATAGGAAAAGAGGCAGAACGTCCACAGTGATGCACTTGTCCAAAAAGGGCGTATGCGTTTTTTCCTGAATATATTCAGGAAAAAACGCATACGCCCTTTTTGGCCAACCAAGCAAGCTTGCAAAGGAAATCTGCACTACAATGAAGTCTCACTTCCCCCGGGTCAAAGGGGCCATCTGAAAAAAGTGTAAAATCAAGAAAGGCAGGACAGGCCATGGAGAACTGGGAGCCTTGTTATGCTGATGGGCGAGATGTAAATTGCCAAGAGCCACTAGGGAGAAGTGTATGGTGTTTCCTGAAACATCTAAAAAGCATAGCAAAGGAGCCTAGGGCACTTCCACTTATGGTCCTATAGCTTAGGGAAATTAAAATCAAAAAGACACAGCCACCATAAAGTTTGGGACGGCTTTGTTTACAAGAAACTCGTTTACAGTACAAGTTCAATATCGCAGAAAGTGAAAAATGGATAAAGAAGTTGTGGTACTTACGTACAATGCAATATCACTCAGCAATGAAATCTATGTCATCAGGCCCGTAGCAGCATAATGAGTGGATTCAGGTATGATGATTCTACCTGAAATAAGTCACGCAGGAAAAGAAACATCATAAGATATCACTAATACACGGAATGTAAACTTGGCTACACAGGAACTGGATTACAAAACAGAACATGGTCTCAAATTTAGAAAACCAACTTATGCTTGCTTAAGCGAAAAGGTGAGTTGTTAGGCTACATAAAACCAGAGACTGAAATGAGCACAGATAAAGTTCCTTAAGCCAAATATGGAATAGACAAGAACTACTCCTTGCTCAACGAAATGGACTCAACACCCCATATTAAACGCCTAAGAGTGTACCTGACTAGTAAGTATCTTAAAACCTATGGATTGCTATGTCTCTGAAAGAGAATCAAGCGTGTGTACAGGGGCATAAACGCAGCAGTGATAGGATTGGAGAGGTTCGGTGAGCAAATAAAGACCCTTTGAAGTCATATTGCATGGTACCCATTCCACGGGTCTCAACTCTCCAGGTTTAAGGGATTCTTCCTTCAGCTAAAACATGCATGTGGAACCCAGAGTATGATCAACCGTGTGATCGGGAGACGTGATCCAATATGTCTCAGTTCTCGTCCCCTGGTACTCGGGTGCAACATTCCAGACGCTTTCCTAACACTCTCCCGACTTGGAGAGTCAGTGCCTTTAACCTCCTGTTTGGCCCAGTTTGCAATTTCTGCGGAAGATGAACAGGAATAGGGAGAACCAATGAGAGACTAGCTGGAGGTGTCTGGACGGGCTAATTTAACTCTCATTTCCCACCAGGAAGAGGAATTAACCAAAGGCTCAGCGTGCCGTGCCGGAACCAGATTAGGGCCTGAAGCATTCCTGCGGTGTTGCGGCCAGCTCACAAGAAAGCGAGTTGAAGAAAGGAGCTCAGGGGCACTGTAATTCACAAACCTGCAGAGTTAAAAATGACAGCTATCGTCCA
This sequence comes from Leucopleurus acutus, assembly GCF_964270905.1. Lineage (NCBI taxonomy): Eukaryota > Metazoa > Chordata > Mammalia > Artiodactyla > Delphinidae > Leucopleurus > Leucopleurus acutus. The sequence goes on from NW_028139198.1 coordinate 886,708, forward strand.
AAAATATACTGAAGTAAGGCTGCCAAGAGGACTTGAAAGCGGGGCAGAATTGCAGGAAACCGATTTCAGGCGGTAGAGTGGAATTGCATTTAAAGCATACGAAAAGAGGCAGAACGTCCTCAATGATGCACTTGGCCAAAAAGTGCGTATGCATTTTTTCCTGAATATATTCAGGAAAAAACGCATACGCCCTTCTTGGCCAACCAAGCAAGCTTGCAAAGGAAATCTGCACTACAATGAAGTCTCACTTCCCCCAGGTCAAATGGGCCATCTGAAAAAAGTGTAAAATCCAGAAAGGCAGGACAGGCCATGGAGAACTGGGAGCCTTTTTATGCTGATGGGCGGGATGTAAATTGCCAACAGCCACTTGGGAGAAGTGTATGGTGTTTCCTTAAACATCTAAAAAACAAAGCAACAGAGCCTAGGGCACTTCCACTTATGGTCCTATAGATTAGGGAAATTAAAATCAAAAAGACACAGCCACCCCAAAGTTTGGGACGGCTCTGTTTACAAGAACCTCATTTACGGTTAAGGTTCAATATCGCAGAAAGTGAAAAATGGATAAAGAAGTTGTGGTACTTACGTACAATGCAATATCACTCAGCAATGAAATCTATGTCATCAGGCCTGTAGCAGCATAATGAGTGGATTCAGGTATGATGATTCTAACTGAAATAAGTCACACAGAAAAAGAAACATCATAAGATATCACTAATACACAGAATGTCAACTTGGCTACACAGGAACTGGATTACAAATCAGAACAGGGTCTCAAATTTAGAAAACCAACTTATGCTTGCTTAAGCAAAAAGGTGAGTTGTGGTGCTGCATCAAACCAGAGATTGAAATGAGCACATATAAAGTTCCTTAAGCCAAATATGGAATAGACAAGAACTACTCCTTTCTCAACAAAATGGACTCAACACCCCATATTAAACGCCTAAAAATGTACCTGACTAGTAAGTAACTTAAAACCTATGGATTGCTATGTCTCTGAAAGAGAATGAAGCGTGTGTACAGGTGCATAAACGCAGCAGTGATAGGATTGGAGAGGTTTGGTGAGCAAATGAAGACCCTTTGATGTCATATTGCATGGTACCCATTCCACGGGTCTCAACTCTCCAGGTTTAAGGGATTCTTCCTTCAGCTAAAACATGCATGTGGAACCCAGAATATGTTCAACTGTGTGATTGGAAGACGTGTTCCAATATGTCTCAGTTCTCGTCCCCTGGTACTCGGGTGCAACATTCCAGATGCTTTACTAACACTCTCCCGACTTGGAAAGTCAGTGCCTTTAACCTCCTGTTTGGCCCATTTGCAATTTCTGCGGAAGATGAACAGGAATAGGGAGAACCAATGAGAGACTAGCTGGAGGTGTCTGGACGGGCAAATTTAACTCTCATTTCCCACCAGGAAGAGGAATTAACCAAAGGCTCAGCGTGCCGTGCATGAACCAGATTAGGGCCTGAAGCAATCCTGCGGTGTTGCGGCCAGCTCCCAAGAAAGCGAGTGGAAGAAAGGAGCTCAGGGGCAGTGTAATTCACAAACCTGCACAGTTATAAATGACAGCTATCGTCCAAAAATATACTGAAGTAAGGCTGCCAAGAGGACTTGAAAGCGGGGCAGAATTGCAGGAAACCGATTTCAGGAGGTAGACTGGAATTGCATTTAAAGCATAGGAAAAGAGGCAGAACGTCCACAATGATGCACTTGCCCAAAAAGGGCGTATGCGTTTTTTCCTGAATATATTCACGAAAAAACGCATATGCCCTTTTTGGCCAACCAAGCAAGCTTGCAAAGGAAATCTGCACTACAATGAAGTCTCACTTCCCCCCAGTCAAAAGGGCCACCTGAGAAAAGTGTAAAATCCAGAAAGGCAGGACAGGCCATGGAGAACTGGGAGCCTTGTTATGCTGATGGGCGGGATGTAAATTGCCAACAGCCACTTGGGAGAAGTGTATGGTGTTTCCTGAAACATCTAAAAAACAAAGCAACAGAGCCTAGGGCACTTCCACTTATGGTCCTATAGCTTGGGAAATTAAAATCAAAAAGACACAGCCACCCCAAAGTTTGGGACGGCTCTGTTTACAGGAACCTCATTTACGGTTAAGGTTCAATATCGCAGAAAGTGAAAAATGGATAAAGAAGTTGTGGTACTTACGTACAATGCAATATCACTCAGCAATGAAATCTATGTCATCAGGCCCATAGCAGCATAATGAGTGGATTCAGGTATGATGATTCTCACTGAAATAAGTCACAAAGAAAAAGAAACATCATAAGATGTCACTAATACACGCATGTAAACTTGGCTACACAGGAACAGGATTACAAATCAGAACAGGGTCTCAAATTTAGAAAACCAACTTATGCTTGCTTAGGCGAAAAGGTGAGTTGGGGTGCTGCATCAAACCAGAGATTGAAATGAGCACAGATAAAGTTCCTTAAGCCAAATATGGAATAGACAAGAACTACTCCTTGCTCAACGAAATGGACTCAACACCCCATATTAAACGCCTAAGAATGTACCTGACTAGTAAGTATCTTAAAACCTATGGATTGCTATGTCTCTGAAAGAAAATGAAGCGTGTATACAGGGGCATAAACGCAGCAGTGATAGGATTGGAGAGGTTCGGTGAGCAAATGAAGACCCTTTGAAGTCATATTGCATGGTACCCATTCCACGGGTCTCAACTCTCCAGGTTTAAGGGATTCTTCCTTCAGCTAAAACATGCACGTGGAACCCAGAGTATGATCAACCGTGTGATCGGGAGACGTGTTCCAATATGTCTCAGTTCTCGTCCCCTGGTACTCGGGTGCAACATTCCAGACGCTTTACTAACACTCTCCCGACTTGGAAAGTCAGTGCCTTTAACCTCCTGTTTGGCCCATGTGCAATTTCTGCGGAAGATGAACAGGAATAGGGAGAACCAATGAGAGACTAGCTGGAGGTGTCTGGACGGGCAAATTTAACTCTCATTTCCCACCAGGAAGAGGAATTAACCAAAGGCTCAGCATGCCGTGCCGGAACCAGATTAGGGCCTGAAGCAATCCTGCGGTGTTGCGGCCAGCTCACAAGAAAGCGAGTTGAAGAAAGGAGCTCAGGGGCACTGTAATTCACAAACCTGCAGAGTTATAAATGACAGCTATCGTCCAAAAATATACTGAAGTAAGGCTGCCAAGAGTACTTGAATGCGGGGCAGAATTGCAGGAAACCGATTTCAGGAGGTAGACTGGAATTGCATTTAAAGCATAGGAAAAGAGGCAGAACGTCCACAATGATGCACTTGGCCAAAAAGGGCGTATGCGTTTTTTCCAGGAAAAAACGCATACGCCCTTTTTGGCCAACCAAGCAAGCTTGCAAAGGAAATCTGCACTACAATGAAGTCTCACTTCCCCAAGGTCAAAAGGGCCATCTGAAAAAAGTGTAAAATCCAGAAAGGCAGGACAGGCCATGGAGAACTGGGAGCCTTGTTATGCTGATGGGCGGGATGTAAATTGCCAACAGCCACTGGGGAGAGGTGTATGGTGTTTTCTGAAACATCTAAAAAACAAAGCAACAGAGCCTAGGGCACTTCCACTTATGGTCCTATAGCTTAGGGAAATTAAAATCAAAAAGACACAACCACCCCAAAGTTTGGGACGGCTCTGTTTACAAGAACCTCATTTACGGTTAAGGTTCAATATCGCAGAAAGTGAAAAATGGATAAAGAAGTTGTGGTACTTACGTACAATGCAATATCACTCAGCAATGTAATCTATGTCATCAGGCCCGTAGCAGCATAATGAGTGGATTCAGGTATGATGATTCTAACTGAAATAAGTCACACAGAAAAAGAAACATCATAAGATATCACTAACACACGGAATGTAAACTTGGCTACACAGGAACTGGATTACAAAACAGAACAGGGTCTCAAATTTAGAAAACCAACTTATGCTTGCTTAAGGGGAAAGGTGAGTTGGGGTGCTGCATAAAGCAGAGATTGAAATGAGCACAGATAAAGTTCCTTAAGCCAAATATGGAATAGACAAGAACTACTCCTTGCTCAACGAAATGGACTCAACACCCCATATTAAACGCCTAAGAATGTACCTGACTAGTAAGTATCTTAAAAGCTATGGATTGCTATGTCTCCGAAAGAGAATCAAGCGTGTGTACAGGGGCATAAACGCAGCAGTGATAGGATTGGAGAGGTTCGGTGAGCAAATGAAGACCCTTTGAAGTCATATTGCATGGTACCCATTCCAAGGGTCTCAACTCTCCAGGTTTAAGGGATTCTGCCTTCAGCTAAAACATGTATGTGGAACCCAGAGTATGATCAACCGTGTGATCGGGAGACATGTTCCAATATGTCTCAGTTCTCGTCCCCTGGTACTCGGGTGCAACATTCCAGACGCTTTACTAACACTCTCCCGACTTGGAGAGTCAGTGCCTTTAACCTCCTGTTTGGCCCAGTTTGCAATTTCTGCGGAAGATGAACAGGAATATGGAGAACCAATGAGAGACTAGCTGGAGGTGTCTGGACGGGCTAATTTAACTCTCATTTCCCACCAGGAAGAGGAATTATCCAAAGGCTCAGCGTGCCGTGCCGGAACCAGATTAGGGCCTGAAGCATTCCTGCGGTGTTGCGGCCAGCTCACAAGAAAGCGAGTTGAAGAAAGGAGCTCAGGGGCACTGTAATTCACAAACCTGCAGAGTTAAAAATGACAGCTATCGTCCAAAAATATACTGAAGTAAGGCTGCCAAGAGGACTTGAAAGCGGGGCAGAATTGCAGGAAACCGATTTCAGGCGGTAGACTGGAATTGCATTTAAAGCATAGGAAAAGAGGCAGAACGTCCTCAATGATGCACTTGGCCAAAAAGGGCGTATGCATTTTTTCCTGAATATATTCAGGAAAAAACGCATACGCCCTTCTTGGCCAACCAAGCAAGCTTGCAAAGGAAATCTGCACTACAATGAAGTCTCACTTCCCCCAGGTCAAATGGGCCATCTGAAAAAAGTGTAAAATCCAGAAAGGCAGGACAGGCCATGGAGAACTGGGAGCCTTGTTATGCTGATGGGCGGGATGTAAATTGCCAAGAGCCACTCTGGAGAAGTGTATGGTGTTTCCTGAAACATCTAAAAAACAAAGCAACGGAGCCTAGGGCACTTCCACTTATGGTCCTATAGCTTAGGGATATTAAAATCAAAAAGACACAGCCACCCCAAAGTTTGGGACGGCTCTGTTTACAAGAACCTCGTTTACGGTCCAAGTTCAATATCGCAGAAAGTGAAAAATGAATAAAGAAATTGTGGTACTTACGTTCAATGCAATATCACTCAGCAATGAAATCTATGTCATCAGGTCCATAGTAGCATAATGAGTGGATTCAGGTATGATGATTCTAACTGAAATAAGTCACACAGAAAAAGAAACATCATAAGATATCACTAATACACGGGATGTAAACTTGGCTACACAGGAACTGGATTACAAAACAGAACAGGGTCTCAAATTTAGAAAACCAACTTATGCTTGCTTAAGGGGAAAGGTGAGTTGGGGTGCTGCATAAAACCAGAGATTGAAATGAGCACAGATAATGTTCCTTAAGCCAAATATGGAATAAACAAGAACTACTCCTTGCTCAACGAAATGGACTCAACACCCCATATTAAACGCCTAAGAATGTACCTGACTAGTAACTATCTTAAAACCTATGGATTGCAATGTCTCTGAAAGAAAATCAAGCCTGTGTACAGGGGCATGAACGCAGCAGTGATAGGATTGGAGAGGTTTGGTGAGCAAATGAAGACCCTTTGAAGTCATATTGCATGGTACCCATTCCACGGGTCTCAACTCTCCAGGTTTAAGGGATTCTTCCTTCAGCTAAAACATGCATGTGGAACCCAGAGTATGATCAACCGTGTGATTCGGAGACATGTTCCAGTATATCTCAGTTCTCGTCCCCTGGTACTTGGGTGCAACGTTCCAGACGCTTTACTAACACTCTCCCGACTTGGAGACTTAGTGCCTTTAACCTCCTGTTTGGCCCAGTTTGCAATTTCTGCGGAAGATGAACAGGAATAGGGAGAACGAATGAGAGACTAGCTGGAGGTGTCTGGACGGGCAAATTTAACTCTCATTTCCCACCAGGAAGAGGAATTAACCAAAGCCTCAGCGTGCCGTGCCGGAACCAGATTAGGGCCTGAAGCAATCCTGCGGTGTTGCGGCCAGCTCACAAGAAAGCGAGTTGAAGAAAGGAGCTCAGGAGCACTGTAATTCACAAACCTGCAGACTTATAAATGACAGCTATCGTCCAAAAATATACTGAAGTAAGGCTGCCAAGAGGACTTGAAAGCGGTGCAGAATTGCAGGAAATCGATTTCAGGAGGTAGACTGGAATTGCATTTAAAGCATAGGAAAAGAGGCAGAACGTCCACAATGATGCACTTGTCCAAAAAGGGCGTATGCGTTTTTTCCTGAATATATTCAGGAAAAAACGCATACGCCCTTTTTGGCCAACCAAGCAAGCTTGCAAAGGAAATCTGCACTACAATGAAGTCTCACTTCCCCCGGGTCAAAGGGGCCATCTGAAAAAAGTGTAAAATCCAGAAAGGCAGGACAGGCCATGGAGAACTGGGAGCCTTGTTATGCTGATGGGCGAGATGTAAATTGCCAAGAGCCACTTGGGAGTAGTGTATGATGTTTCCTGAAACATCTAAAAAACAAAGCAACAGAGCCTAGAGCACTTCCACTTATGGTCCTATAGCTTAGGGAAATTAAAATAAAAAAGACACAGCCACCCCAAAGTTTCGGACGGCTCTGTTTACAAGAACCTCGTTTACGGTACAAGTTCAATATCGCAGAAAGTGAAAAATGGATAAAGAAGTTGTGGTACTTACGTACAATGCAATATCACTCAGCAATGAAATCTATGTCATCAGGCCCGTAACAGCATAATGAGTGGATTCAGGTATGATGATTCTAACTGAAATAAGTCACACAGAAAAAGAAACATCATAAGATATCACTACTACACGGAATGTAAACTTGGCTACACAGGAACTGGATTACAAATCAGAACAGGGTCTCAAATTTAGAAAACCAACTTATGCTTGCTTAAGCGAAAAGGTGAGTTGGGGTGCTGCATGAAATCAGAGATTGAAATGAGCACAGATAAAGTTCCTTAAGCCAAATATGGAATAGACAAGAACTACTCCTTGCTCAATGAAATGGACTCAACACCCCATATTAAAAGCCTAAGAATGTACCTGACTAGTAAGTAACTTAAAACCTATGGATTGCTATGTCTCGGAAAGAGAATCAAGCGTGTGTACAGGGGCATAAACGCAGCAGTGATAGGATTGGAGAGGTTCGGTGAGCAAATGAAGACCCTTTGAAGTCATATTGCATGGTACCCATTCCACGGGTCTCAACTCTCCAGGTTTAAGGGATTCTTCCTTCAGCTAAAACATGCATGTGGAACCCAGAATATGTTCAACTGTGTGATTGGGAGACGTGTTCCAATATGTCTCAGTTCTCATCCCCTGGTACTCGGGTGCAACATTCCAGACGCTTTACTAACACTCTCCCGACTTGGAAAGTCAGTTCCTTTAACCTCCTGTTTGACCCATTTGCAATTTCTGCGGAAGATGAACAGGAATAGGGAGAACCAATGAGAGACTAGCTGGAGGTGTCTGGACGGGCAAATTTAACTCTCATTTCCCACCAGGAAGAGGAATTAACCAAAGGCTCAGCGTGCCGTGCCGGAACCAGATTAGGGCCTGAAGCAATCCTGCGGTGTTGCGGCCAGCTCACAAGAAAGCGAGTTGAAGAAAGGAGCTCAGGGGCACTGTAATTCACAAACCTGCAGAGTTATAAATGACAGCTATCGTCCAAAAATATACTGAAGTAAGGCTGCCAAGAGGACTTGAAAGCGGGGCAGAATTGCAGGAAACCGATTTCAGGAGGTAGACTGGAATTGCATTTAAAGCATAGGAAAAGAGGCAGAACGTCCTCAATGATGCACTTGGCCAAAAAGTGCGTATGCATTTTTTCCTGAATATATTCAGGAAAAAACGCATACGCCCTTCTTGGCCAACCAAGCAAGCTTGCAAAGGAAATCTGCACTACAATGAAGTCTCACTTCCCCACGGTCAAAAGGGCCACCTGAAAAAAGTGTAAAATCCAGAAAGGCAGGACAGGCCATGGAGAACTGGGAGCCTTTTTATGCTGATGGGCGGGATGTAAATTGCCAACAGCCACTTGGGAGAAGTGTATGGTGTTTCCTTAAACATCTAAAAAACAAAGCAACAGAGCCTAGGGCACTTCCACTTATGGTCCTATAGATTAGGGAAATTAAAATCAAAAAGACACAGCCACCCCAAAGTTTGGGACGGCTCTGTTTACAAGAACCTCATTTACGGTTAAGGTTCAATATCGCAGAAAGTGAAAAATGGATAAAGAAGTTGTGGTACTTACGTACAATGCAATATCACTCAGCAATGAAATCTATGTCATCAGGCCTGTAGCAGCATAATGAGTGGATTCAGGTATGATGATTCTAACTGAAATAAGTCACACAGAAAAAGAAACATCATAAGATATCACTAATACACAGAATGTCAACTTGGCTACACAGGAACTGGATTACAAATCAGAACAGGGTCTCAAATTTAGAAAACCAACTTATGCTTGCTTAAGCAAAAAGGTGAGTTGTGGTGCTGCATCAAACCAGAGATTGAAATGAGCACATATAAAGTTCCTTAAGCCAAATATGGAATAGACAAGAACTACTCCTTTCTCAACAAAATGGACTCAACACCCCATATTAAACGCCTAAAAATGTACCTGACTAGTAAGTAACTTAAAACCTATGGATTGCTATGTCTCTGAAAGAGAATGAAGCGTGTGTACAGGTGCATAAACGCAGCAGTGATAGGATTGGAGAGGTTTGGTGAGCAAATGAAGACCCTTTGAAGTCATATTGCATGGTACCCATTCCACGGGTCTCAACTCTCCAGGTTTAAGGGATTCTTCCTTCAGCTAAAACATGCATGTGGAACCCAGAATATGTTCAACTGTGTGATTGGAAGACGTGTTCCAATATGTCTCAGTTCTCGTCCCCTGGTACTCGGGTGCAACATTCCAGATGCTTTACTAACACTCTCCCGACTTGGAAAGTCAGTGCCTTTAACCTCCTGTTTGGCCCATTTGCAATTTCTGCGGAAGATGAACAGGAATAGGGAGAACCAATGAGAGACTAGCTGGAGGTGTCTGGACGGGCAAATTTAACTCTCATTTCCCACCAGGAAGAGGAATTAACCAAAGGCTCAGCGTGCCGTGCATGAACCAGATTAGGGCCTGAAGCAATCCTGCGGTGTTGCGGCCAGCTCCCAAGAAAGCGAGTGGAAGAAAGGAGCTCAGGGGCAGTGTAATTCACAAACCTGCACAGTTATAAATGACAGCTATCGTCCAAAAATATACTGAAGTAAGGCTGCCAAGAGGACTTGAAAGCGGGGCAGAATTGCAGGAAACCGATTTCAGGAGGTAGACTGGAATTGCATTTAAAGCATAGGAAAAGAGGCAGAACGTCCACAATGATGCACTTGCCCAAAAAGGGCGTATGCGTTTTTTCCTGAATATATTCACGAAAAAACGCATATGCCCTTTTTGGCCAACCAAGCAAGCTTGCAAAGGAAATCTGCACTACAATGAAGTCTCACTTCCCCCCAGTCAAAAGGGCCACCTGAGAAAAGTGTAAAATCCAGAAAGGCAGGACAGGCCATGGAGAACTGGGAGCCTTGTTATGCTGATGGGCGGGATGTAAATTGCCAACAGCCACTTGGGAGAAGTGTATGGTGTTTCCTGAAACATCTAAAAAACAAAGCAACAGAGCCTAGGGCACTTCCACTTATGGTCCTATAGCTTGGGAAATTAAAATCAAAAAGACACAGCCACCCCAAAGTTTGGGACGGCTCTGTTTACAGGAACCTCATTTACGGTTAAGGTTCAATATCGCAGAAAGTGAAAAATGGATAAAGAAGTTGTGGTACTTACGTACAATGCAATATCACTCAGCAATGAAATCTATGTCATCAGGCCCATAGCAGCATAATGAGTGGATTCAGGTATGATGATTCTCACTGAAATAAGTCACAAAGAAAAAGAAACATCATAAGATGTCACTAATACACGCATGTAAACTTGGCTACACAGGAACAGGATTACAAATCAGAACAGGGTCTCAAATTTAGAAAACCAACTTATGCTTGCTTAGGCGAAAAGGTGAGTTGGGGTGCTGCATCAAACCAGAGATTGAAATGAGCACAGATAAAGTTCCTTAAGCCAAATATGGAATAGACAAGAACTACTCCTTGCTCAACGAAATGGACTCAACACCCCATATTAAACGCCTAAGAATGTACCTGACTAGTAAGTATCTTAAAACCTATGGATTGCTATGTCTCTGAAAGAAAATGAAGCGTGTATACAGGGACATAAACGCAGCAGTGATAGGATTGGAGAGGTTCGGTGAGCAAATGAAGACCCTTTGAAGTCATATTGCATGGTACCCATTCCACGGGTCTCAACTCTCCAGGTTTAAGGGATTCTTCCTTCAGCTAAAACATGCACGTGGAACCCAGAGTATGATCAACCGTGTGATCGGGAGACGTGTTCCAATATGTCTCAGTTCTCGTCCCCTGGTACTCGGGTGCAACATTCCAGACGCTTTACTAACACTCTCCCGACTTGGAAAGTCAGTGCCTTTAACCTCCTGTTTGGCCCATGTGCAATTTCTGCGGAAGATGAACAGGAATAGGGAGAACCAATGAGAGACTAGCTGGAGGTGTCTGGACGGGCAAATTTAACTCTCATTTCCCACCAGGAAGAGGAATTAACCAAAGGCTCAGCATGCCGTGCATGAACCAGATTAGGGCCTGAAGCAATCCTGCGGTGTTGCGGCCAGCTCACAAGAAAGCGAGTTGAAGAAAGGAGCTCAGGGGCACTGTAATTCACAAACCTGCAGAGTTATAAATGACAGCTATCGTCCAAAAATATACTGAAGTAAGGCTGCCAAGAGTACTTGAATGCGGGGCAGAATTGCAGGAAACCGATTTCAGGAGGTAGACTGGAATTGCATTTAAAGCATAGGAAAAGAGGCAGAACGTCCACAATGATGCACTTGGCCAAAAAGGGCGTATGCGTTTTTTCCAGGAAAAAACGCATACGCCCTTTTTGGCCAACCAAGCAAGCTTGCAAAGGAAATCTGCACTACAATGAAGTCTCACTTCCCCACGGTCAAAAGGGCCATCTGAAAAAAGTGTAAAATCCAGAAAGGCAGGACAGGCCATGGAGAACTGGGAGCCTTGTTATGCTGATGGGCGGGATGTAAATTGCCAACAGCCACTGGGGAGAGGTGTATGGTGTTTTCTGAAACATCTAAAAAACAAAGCAACAGAGCCTAGGGCACTTCCACTTATGGTCCTATAGCTTAGGGAAATTAAAATCAAAAAGACACAACCACCCCAAAGTTTGGGACGGCTCTGTTTACAAGAACCTCATTTACGGTTAAGGTTCAATATCGCAGAAAGTGAAAAATGGATAAAGAAGTTGTGGTACTTACGTACAATGCAATATCACTCAGCAATGTAATCTATGTCATCAGGCCCGTAGCAGCATAATGAGTGGATTCAGGTATGATGATTCTAACTGAAATAAGTCACACAGAAAAAGAAACATCATAAGATATCACTAACACACGGAATGTAAACTTGGCTACACAGGAACTGGATTACAAAACAGAACAGGGTCTCAAATTTAGAAAACCAACTTATGCTTGCTTAAGGGGAAAGGTGAGTTGGGGTGCTGCATAAAGCAGAGATTGAAATGAGCACAGATAAAGTTCCTTAAGCCAAATATGGAATAGACAAGAACTACTCCTTGCTCAACGAAATGGACTCAACACCCCATATTAAACGCCTAAGAATGTACCTGACTAGTAAGTATCTTAAAAGCTATGGATTGCTATGTCTCCGAAAGAGAATCAAGCGTGTGTACAGGGGCATAAACGCAGCAGTGATAGGATTGGAGAGGTTCGGTGAGCAAATGAAGACCCTTTGAAGTCATATTGCATGGTACCCATTCCAAGGGTCTCAACTCTCCAGGTTTAAGGGATTCTGCCTTCAGCTAAAACATGTATGTGGAACCCAGAGTATGATCAACCGTGTGATCGGGAGACATGTTCCAATATGTCTCAGTTCTCGTCCCCTGGTACTCGGGTGCAACATTCCAGACGCTTTACTAACACTCTCCCGACTTGGAGAGTCAGTGCCTTTAACCTCCTGTTTGGCCCAGTTTGCAATTTCTGCGGAAGATGAACAGGAATATGGAGAACCAATGAGAGACTAGCTGGAGGTGTCTGGACGGGCTAATTTAACTCTCATTTCCCACCAGGAAGAGGAATTATCCAAAGGCTCAGCGTGCCGTGCCGGAACCAGATTAGGGCCTGAAGCATTCCTGCGGTGTTGCGGCCAGCTCACAAGAAAGCGAGTTGAAGAAAGGAGCTCAGGGGCACTGTAATTCACAAACCTGCAGAGTTAAAAATGACAGCTATCGTCCAAAAATATACTGAAGTAAGGCTGCCAAGAGGACTTGAAAGCGGGGCAGAATTGCAGGAAACCGATTTCAGGCGGTAGACTGGAATTGCATTTAAAGCATAGGAAAAGAGGCAGAACGTCCTCAATGATGCACTTGGCCAAAAAGGGCGTATGCATTTTTTCCTGAATATATTCAGGAAAAAACGCATACGCCCTTCTTGGCCAACCAAGCAAGCTTGCAAAGGAAATCTGCACTACAATGAAGTCTCACTTCCCGCAGGTCAAATGGGCCATCTGAAAAAAGTGTAAAATCCAGAAAGGCAGGACAGGCCATGGAGAACTGGGAGCCTTGTTATGCTGATGGGCCGGATGTAAATTGCCAAGAGCCACTCTGGAGAAGTGTATGGTGTTTCCTGAAACATCTAAAAAACAAAGCAACGGAGCCTAGGGCATTTCCACTTATGGTCCTATAGCTTAGGGATATTAAAATCAAAAAGACACAGCCACCCCAAAGTTTGGGACGGCTCTGTTTACAAGAACCTCGTTTACGGTCCAAGTTCAATATCGCAGAGAGTGAAAAATGAATAAAGAAATTGTGGTACTTACGTTCAATGCAATATCACTCAGCAATGAAATCTATGTCATCAGGTCCATAGTAGCATAATGAGTGGATTCAGGTATGATGATTCTAACTGAAATAAGTCACACAGAAAAAGAAACATCATAAGATATCACTAATACACGGAATGTAAACTTGGCTACACAGGAACTGGATTACAAAACAGAACAGGGTCTCAAATTTAGAAAACCAACTTATGCTTGCTTAAGGGGAAAGGTGAGTTGGGGTGCTGCATAAAACCAGAGATTGAAATGAGCACAGATAATGTTCCTTAAGCCAAATATGGAATAAACAAGAACTACTCCTTGCTCAACGAAATGGACTCAACACCCCATATTAAACGCCTAAGAATGTACCTGACTAGTAACTATCTTAAAACCTATGGATTGCAATGTCTCTGAAAGAAAATCAAGCCTGTGTACAGGGGCATGAACGCAGCAGTGATAGGATTGGAGAGGTTTGGTGAGCAAATGAAGACCCTTTGAAGTCATATTGCATGGTACCCATTCCACGGGTCTCAACTCTCCAGGTTTAAGGGATTCTTCCTTCAGCTAAAACATGCATGTGGAACCCAGAGTATGATCAACCGTGTTATTCGGAGACATGTTCCAGTATATCTCAGTTCTCGTCCCCTGGTACTTGGGTGCAACGTTCCAGACGCTTTACTAACACTCTCCCGACTTGGAGACTTAGTGCCTTTAACCTCCTGTTTGGCCCAGTTTGCAATTTCTGCGGAAGATGAACAGGAATAGGGAGAACGAATGAGAGACTAGCTGGAGGTGTCTGGACGGGCAAATTTAACTCTCATTTCCCACCAGGAAGAGGAATTAACCAAAGCCTCAGCGTGCCGTGCCGGAACCAGATTAGGGCCTGAAGCAATCCTGCGGTGTTGCGGCCAGCTCACAAGAAAGCGAGTTGAAGAAAGGAGCTCAGGAGCACTGTAATTCACAAACCTGCAGACTTATAAATGACAGCTATCGTCCAAAAATATACTGAAGTAAGGCTGCCAAGAGGACTTGAAAGCGGTGCAGAATTGCAGGAAATCGATTTCAGGAGGTAGACTGGAATTGCATTTAAAGCATAGGAAAAGAGGCAGAACGTCCACAATGATGCACTTGTCCAAAAAGGGCGTATGCGTTTTTTCCTGAATATATTCAGGAAAAAACGCATACGCCCTTTTTGGCCAACCAAGCAAGCTTGCAAAGGAAATCTGCACTACAATGAAGTCTCACTTCCCCCGGGTCAAAGGGGCCATCTGAAAAAAGTGTAAAATCCAGAAAGGCAGGACAGGCCATGGAGAACTGGGAGCCTTGTTATGCTGATGGGCGAGATGTAAATTGCCAAGAGCCACTTGGGAGTAGTGTATGATGTTTCCTGAAACATGTAAAAAACAAAGCAACAGAGCCTAGAGCACTTCCACTTATGGTCCTATAGCTTAGGGAAATTAAAATAAAAAAGACACAGCCACCCCAAAGTTTCGGACGGCTCTGTTTACAAGAACCTCGTTTACGGTACAAGTTCAATATCGCAGAAAGTGAAAAATGGATAAAGAAGTTGTGGTACTTACGTACAATGCAATATCACTCAGCAATGAAATCTATATCATCAGGCCCGTAGCAGCATAATGAGTGGATTCAGGTATGATGATTCTAACTGAAATAAGTCACACAGAAAAAGAAACATCATAAGATATCACTACTACACGGAATGTAAACTTGGCTACACAGGAACTGGATTACAAATCAGAACAGGGTCTCAAATTTAGAAAACCAACTTATGCTTGCTTAAGCGAAAAGGTGAGTTGGGGTGCTGCATGAAATCAGAGATTGAAATGAGCACAGATAAAGTTCCTTAAGCCAAATATGGAATAGACAAGAACTACTCCTTGCTCAATGAAATGGACTCAACACCCCATATTAAAAGCCTAAGAATGTACCTGACTAGTAAGTAACTTAAAACCTATGGATTGCTATGTCTCGGAAAGAGAATCAAGCGTGTGTACAGGGGCATAAACGCAGCAGTGATAGGATTGGAGAGGTTCGGTGAGCAAATGAAGACCCTTTGAAGTCATATTGCATGGTACCCATTCCACGGGTCTCAACTCTCCAGGTTTAAGGGATTCTTCCTTCAGCTAAAACATGCATGTGGAACCCAGAATATGTTCAACTGTGTGATTGGGAGACGTGTTCCAATATGTCTCAGTTCTCATCCCCTGGTACTCGGGTGCAACATTCCAGACGCTTTACTAACACTCTCCCGACTTGGAAAGTCAGTTCCTTTAACCTCCTGTTTGACCCATTTGCAATTTCTGCGGAAGATGAACAGGAATAGGGAGAACCAATGAGAGACTAGCTGGAGGTGTCTGGACGGGCAAATTTAACTCTCATTTCCCACCAGGAAGAGGAATTAACCAAAGGCTCAGCGTGCCGTGCCGGAACCAGATTAGGGCCTGAAGCAATCCTGCGGTGTTGCGGCCAGCTCACAAGAAAGCGAGTTGAAGAAAGGAGCTCAGGGGCACTGTAATTCACAAACCTGCAGAGTTATAAATGACAGCTATCGTCCAAAAATATACTGAAGTAAGGCTGCCAAGAGGACTTGAAAGCGGGGCAGAATTGCAGGAAACCGATTTCAGGAGGTAGACTGGAATTGCATTTAAAGCATAGGAAAAGAGGCAGAACGTCCACAATGATGCACTTGTCCAAAAAGGGCGTATGCGTTTTTTTCCTGAATATATTCAGGAAAAAACGCATACGCCCTTTTTGGCCAACCAAGCAAGCTTGCAAAGGAAATCTGCACTACAATGAAGTCTCACTTCCCCACGGTCAAAAGGGCCACCTGAAAAAAGTGTAAAATCCAGAAAGGCAGGACAGGCCATGGAGAACTGGGAGCCTTTTTATGCTGATGGGCGGGATGTAAATTGCCAACAGCCACTTGGGAGAAGTGTATGGTGTTTCCTTAAACATCTAAAAAACAAAGCAACAGAGCCTAGGGCACTTCCACTTATGGTCCTATAGATTAGGGAAATTAAAATCAAAAAGACACAGCCACCCCAAAGTTTGGGACGGCTCTGTTTACAAGAACCTCATTTACGGTTAAGGTTCAATATCGCAGAAAGTGAAAAATGGATAAAGAAGTTGTGGTACTTACGTACAATGCAATATCACTCAGCAATGAAATCTATGTCATCAGGCCTGTAGCAGCATAATGAGTGGATTCAGGTATGATGATTCTAACTGAAATAAGTCACACAGAAAAAGAAACATCATAAGATATCACTAATACACAGAATGTCAACTTGGCTACACAGGAACTGGATTACAAATCAGAACAGGGTCTCAAATTTAGAAAACCAACTTATGCTTGCTTAAGCAAAAAGGTGAGTTGTGGTGCTGCATCAAACCAGAGATTGAAATGAGCACATATAAAGTTCCTTAAGCCAAATATGGAATAGACAAGAACTACTCCTTTCTCAACAAAATGGACTCAACACCCCATATTAAACGCCTAAAAATGTACCTGACTAGTAAGTAACTTAAAACCTATGGATTGCTATGTCTCTGAAAGAGAATGAAGCGTGTGTACAGGTGCATAAACGCAGCAGTGATAGGATTGGAGAGGTTTGGTGAGCAAATGAAGACCCTTTGAAGTCATATTGCATGGTACCCATTCCACGGGTCTCAACTCTCCAGGTTTAAGGGATTCTTCCTTCAGCTAAAACATGCATGTGGAACCCAGAATATGTTCAACTGTGTGATTGGAAGACGTGTTCCAATATGTCTCAGTTCTCGTCCCCTGGTACTCGGGTGCAACATTCCAGATGCTTTACTAACACTCTCCCGACTTGGAAAGTCAGTGCCTTTAACCTCCTGTTTGGCCCATTTGCAATTTCTGCGGAAGATGAACAGGAATAGGGAGAACCAATGAGAGACTAGCTGGAGGTGTCTGGACGGGCAAATTTAACTCTCATTTCCCACCAGGAAGAGGAATTAACCAAAGGCTCAGCGTGCCGTGCATGAACCAGATTAGGGCCTGAAGCAATCCTGCGGTGTTGCGGCCAGCTCCCAAGAAAGCGAGTGGAAGAAAGGAGCTCAGGGGCAGTGTAATTCACAAACCTGCACAGTTATAAATGACAGCTATCGTCCAAAAATATACTGAAGTAAGGCTGCCAAGAGGACTTGAAAGCGGGGCAGAATTGCAGGAAACCGATTTCAGGAGGTAGACTGGAATTGCATTTAAAGCATAGGAAAAGAGGCAGAACGTCCACAATGATGCACTTGCCCAAAAAGGGCGTATGCGTTTTTTCCTGAATATATTCACGAAAAAACGCATATGCCCTTTTTGGCCAACCAAGCAAGCTTGCAAAGGAAATCTGCACTACAATGAAGTCTCACTTCCCCCCAGTCAAAAGGGCCACCTGAGAAAAGTGTAAAATCCAGAAAGGCAGGACAGGCCATGGAGAACTGGGAGCCTTGTTATGCTGATGGGCGGGATGTAAATTGCCAACAGCCACTTGGGAGAAGTGTATGGTGTTTCCTGAAACATCTAAAAAACAAAGCAACAGAGCCTAGGGCACTTCCACTTATGGTCCTATAGCTTGGGAAATTAAAATCAAAAAGACACAGCCACCCCAAAGTTTGGGACGGCTCTGTTTACAGGAACCTCATTTACGGTTAAGGTTCAATATCGCAGAAAGTGAAAAATGGATAAAGAAGTTGTGGTACTTACGTACAATGCAATATCACTCAGCAATGAAATCTATGTCATCAGGCCCATAGCAGCATAATGAGTGGATTCAGGTATGATGATTCTCACTGAAATAAGTCACAAAGAAAAAGAAACATCATAAGATGTCACTAATACACGCATGTAAACTTGGCTACACAGGAACAGGATTACAAATCAGAACAGGGTCTCAAATTTAGAAAACCAACTTATGCTTGCTTAGGCGAAAAGGTGAGTTGGGGTGCTGCATCAAACCAGAGATTGAAATGAGCACAGATAAAGTTCCTTAAGCCAAATATGGAATAGACAAGAACTACTCCTTGCTCAACGAAATGGACTCAACACCCCATATTAAACGCCTAAGAATGTACCTGACTAGTAAGTATCTTAAAACCTATGGATTGCTATGTCTCTGAAAGAAAATGAAGCGTGTATACAGGGACATAAACGCAGCAGTGATAGGATTGGAGAGGTTCGGTGAGCAAATGAAGACCCTTTGAAGTCATATTGCATGGTACCCATTCCACGGGTCTCAACTCTCCAGGTTTAAGGGATTCTTCCTTCAGCTAAAACATGCACGTGGAACCCAGAGTATGATCAACCGTGTGATCGGGAGACGTGTTCCAATATGTCTCAGTTCTCGTCCCCTGGTACTCGGGTGCAACATTCCAGACGCTTTACTAACACTCTCCCGACTTGGAAAGTCAGTGCCTTTAACCTCCTGTTTGGCCCATGTGCAATTTCTGCGGAAGATGAACAGGAATAGGGAGAACCAATGAGAGACTAGCTGGAGGTGTCTGGACGGGCAAATTTAACTCTCATTTCCCACCAGGAAGAGGAATTAACCAAAGGCTCAGCATGCCGTGCATGAACCAGATTAGGGCCTGAAGCAATCCTGCGGTGTTGCGGCCAGCTCACAAGAAAGCGAGTTGAAGAAAGGAGCTCAGGGGCACTGTAATTCACAAACCTGCAGAGTTATAAATGACAGCTATCGTCCAAAAATATACTGAAGTAAGGCTGCCAAGAGTACTTGAATGCGGGGCAGAATTGCAGGAAACCGATTTCAGGAGGTAGACTGGAATTGCATTTAAAGCATAGGAAAAGAGGCAGAACGTCCACAATGATGCACTTGGCCAAAAAGGGCGTATGCGTTTTTTCCAGGAAAAAACGCATACGCCCTTTTTGGCCAACCAAGCAAGCTTGCAAAGGAAATCTGCACTACAATGAAGTCTCACTTCCCCACGGTCAAAAGGGCCATCTGAAAAAAGTGTAAAATCCAGAAAGGCAGGACAGGCCATGGAGAACTGGGAGCCTTGTTATGCTGATGGGCGGGATGTAAATTGCCAACAGCCACTGGGGAGAGGTGTATGGTGTTTTCTGAAACATCTAAAAAACAAAGCAACAGAGCCTAGGGCACTTCCACTTATGGTCCTATAGCTTAGGGAAATTAAAATCAAAAAGACACAACCACCCCAAAGTTTGGGACGGCTCTGTTTACAAGAACCTCATTTACGGTTAAGGTTCAATATCGCAGAAAGTGAAAAATGGATAAAGAAGTTGTGGTACTTACGTACAATGCAATATCACTCAGCAATGTAATCTATGTCATCAGGCCCGTAGCAGCATAATGAGTGGATTCAGGTATGATGATTCTAACTGAAATAAGTCACACAGAAAAAGAAACATCATAAGATATCACTAACACACGGAATGTAAACTTGGCTACACAGGAACTGGATTACAAAACAGAACAGGGTCTCAAATTTAGAAAACCAACTTATGCTTGCTTAAGGGGAAAGGTGAGTTGGGGTGCTGCATAAAGCAGAGATTGAAATGAGCACAGATAAAGTTCCTTAAGCCAAATATGGAATAGACAAGAACTACTCCTTGCTCAACGAAATGGACTCAACACCCCATATTAAACGCCTAAGAATGTACCTGACTAGTAAGTATCTTAAAAGCTATGGATTGCTATGTCTCCGAAAGAGAATCAAGCGTGTGTACAGGGGCATAAACGCAGCAGTGATAGGATTGGAGAGGTTCGGTGAGCAAATGAAGACCCTTTGAAGTCATATTGCATGGTACCCATTCCAAGGGTCTCAACTCTCCAGGTTTAAGGGATTCTGCCTTCAGCTAAAACATGTATGTGGAACCCAGAGTATGATCAACCGTGTGATCGGGAGACATGTTCCAATATGTCTCAGTTCTCGTCCCCTGGTACTCGGGTGCAACATTCCAGACGCTTTACTAACACTCTCCCGACTTGGAGAGTCAGTGCCTTTAACCTCCTGTTTGGCCCAGTTTGCAATTTCTGCGGAAGATGAACAGGAATATGGAGAACCAATGAGAGACTAGCTGGAGGTGTCTGGACGGGCTAATTTAACTCTCATTTCCCACCAGGAAGAGGAATTATCCAAAGGCTCAGCGTGCCGTGCCGGAACCAGATTAGGGCCTGAAGCATTCCTGCGGTGTTGCGGCCAGCTCACAAGAAAGCGAGTTGAAGAAAGGAGCTCAGGGGCACTGTAATTCACAAACCTGCAGAGTTAAAAATGACAGCTATCGTCCAAAAATATACTGAAGTAAGGCTGCCAAGAGGACTTGAAAGCGGGGCAGAATTGCAGGAAACCGATTTCAGGCGGTAGACTGGAATTGCATTTAAAGCATAGGAAAACAGGCAGAACGTCCTCAATGATGCACTTGGCCAAAAAGGGCGTATGCATTTTTTCCTGAATATATTCAGGAAAAAACGCATACGCCCTTCTTGGCCAACCAAGCAAGCTTGCAAAGGAAATCTGCACTACAATGAAGTCTCACTTCCCGCAGGTCAAATGGGCCATCTGAAAAAAGTGTAAAATCCAGAAAGGCAGGACAGGCCATGGAGAACTGGGAGCCTTGTTATGCTGATGGGCCGGATGTAAATTGCCAAGAGCCACTCTGGAGAAGTGTATGGTGTTTCCTGAAACATCTAAAAAACAAAGCAACGGAGCCTAGGGCATTTCCACTTATGGTCCTATAGCTTAGGGATATTAAAATCAAAAAGACACAGCCACCCCAAAGTTTGGGACGGCTCTGTTTACAAGAACCTCGTTTACGGTCCAAGTTCAATATCGCAGAGAGTGAAAAATGAATAAAGAAATTGTGGTACTTACGTTCAATGCAATATCACTCAGCAATGAAATCTATGTCATCAGGTCCATAGTAGCATAATGAGTGGATTCAGGTATGATGATTCTAACTGAAATAAGTCACACAGAAAAAGAAACATCATAAGATATCACTAATACACGGAATGTAAACTTGGCTACACAGGAACTGGATTACAAAACAGAACAGGGTCTCAAATTTAGAAAACCAACTTATGCTTGCTTAAGGGGAAAGGTGAGTTGGGGTGCTGCATAAAACCAGAGATTGAAATGAGCACAGATAATGTTCCTTAAGCCAAATATGGAATAAACAAGAACTACTCCTTGCTCAACGAAATGGACTCAACACCCCATATTAAACGCCTAAGAATGTACCTGACTAGTAACTATCTTAAAACCTATGGATTGCAATGTCTCTGAAAGAAAATCAAGCCTGTGTACAGGGGCATGAACGCAGCAGTGATAGGATTGGAGAGGTTTGGTGAGCAAATGAAGACCCTTTGAAGTCATATTGCATGGTACCCATTCCACGGGTCTCAACTCTCCAGGTTTAAGGGATTCTTCCTTCAGCTAAAACATGCATGTGGAACCCAGAATATGTTCAACTGTGTGATTGGGAGACGTGTTCCAATATGTCTCAGTTCTCATCCCCTGGTACTCGGGTGCAACATTCCAGACGCTTTACTAACACTCTCCCGACTTGGAAAGTCAGTTCCTTTAACCTCCTGTTTGACCCATTTGCAATTTCTGCGGAAGATGAACAGGAATAGGGAGAACCAATGAGAGACTAGCTGGAGGTGTCTGGACGGGCAAATTTAACTCTCATTTCCCACCAGGAAGAGGAATTAACCAAAGGCTCAGCGTGCCGTGCCGGAACCAGATTAGGGCCTGAAGCAATCCTGCGGTGTTGCGGCCAGCTCACAAGAAAGCGAGTTGAAGAAAGGAGCTCAGGGGCACTGTAATTCACAAACCTGCAGAGTTATAAATGACAGCTATCGTCCAAAAATATACTGAAGTAAGGCTGCCAAGAGGACTTGAAAGCGGGGCAGAATTGCAGGAAACCGATTTCAGGAGGTAGACTGGAATTGCATTTAAAGCATAGGAAAAGAGGCAGAACGTCCACAATGATGCACTTGTCCAAAAAGGGCGTATGCGTTTTTTTCCTGAATATATTCAGGAAAAAACGCATACGCCCTTTTTGGCCAACCAAGCAAGCTTGCAAAGGAAATCTGCACTACAATGAAGTCTCACTTCCCCACGGTCAAAAGGGCCACCTGAAAAAAGTGTAAAATCCAGAAAGGCAGGACAGGCCATGGAGAACTGGGAGCCTTTTTATGCTGATGGGCGGGATGTAAATTGCCAACAGCCACTTGGGAGAAGTGTATGGTGTTTCCTTAAACATCTAAAAAACAAAGCAACAGAGCCTAGGGCACTTCCACTTATGGTCCTATAGATTAGGGAAATTAAAATCAAAAAGACACAGCCACCCCAAAGTTTGGGACGGCTCTGTTTACAAGAACCTCATTTACGGTTAAGGTTCAATATCGCAGAAAGTGAAAAATGGATAAAGAAGTTGTGGTACTTACGTACAATGCAATATCACTCAGCAATGAAATCTATGTCATCAGGCCTGTAGCAGCATAATGAGTGGATTCAGGTATGATGATTCTAACTGAAATAAGTCACACAGAAAAAGAAACATCATAAGATATCACTAATACACAGAATGTAAACTTGGCTACACAGAAACTGGATTACAAATCAGAACAGGGTCTCAAATTTAGAAAACCAACTTATGCTTGCTTAAGGGAAAAGGTGAGTTGGGGTGCTGCATCAAACCAGAGATTGAAATGAGCACAGATAAAGTTCCTTAAGCCAAATATGGAATAGACAAGAACTACTCCTTGCTCAACAAAATGGACTCAACACCCCATATTAAACGCCTAAAAATGTACCTGACTAGTAAGTAACTTAAAACCTATGGATTGCTATGTCTCTGAAAGAGAATGAAGCGTGTGTACAGGTGCATAAACGCAGCAGTGATAGGATTGGAGAGGTTTGGTGAGCAAATGAAGACCCTTTGAAGTCATATTGCATGGTACCCATTCCACGGGTCTCAACTCTCCAGGTTTAAGGGATTCTTCCTTCAGCTAAAACATGCATGTGGAACCCAGAATATGTTCAACTGTGTGATTGGAAGACGTGTTCCAATATGTCTCAGTTCTCGCCCCTGGTACTCGGGTGCAACATTCCAGACGCTTTACTAACACTCTCCCGACTTGGAAAGTCAGTGCCTTTAACCTCCTGTTTGGCCCATTTGCAATTTCTGCGGAAGATGAACAGGAATAGGGAGAACCAATGAGAGACTAGCTGGAGGTGTCTGGACGGGCAAATTTAACTCTCATTTCCCACCAGGAAGAGGAATTAACCAAAGGCTCAGCGTGCCGTGCCGGAACCAGATTAGGGCCTGAAGCAATCCTGCGGTGTTGCGGCCAGCTCACAAGAAAGCGAGTTGAAGAAAGGAGCTCAGGGGCACTGTAATTCACAAACCTGCAGAGTTATAAATGACAGCTATCGTCCAAAAATATACTGAAGTAAGGCTGCCAAGAGTACTTGAAAGCGGGGCAGAATTGCAGGAAACCGATTTCAGGAGGTAGACTGGAATTGCATTTAAAGCATAGGAAAAGAGGCAGAACGTCCACAATGATGCACTTGTCCAAAAAGGGCGTATGCGTTTTTTTCCTGAATATATTCAGGAAAAAACGCATACGCCCTTTTTGGCCAACCAAGCAAGCTTGCAAAGGAAATCTGCACTACAATGAAGTCTCACTTCCCCAGGGTCAAAAGGGCCATCTGAAAAAAGTGTAAAATCCAGAAAGGCAGGACAGGCCATGGAGAACTGGGAGCCTTGTTATGCTGATGGGCGGGATGTAAATTGCCAACAGCCACTGGGGAGAGGTGTATGGTGTTTTCTGAAACATCTAAAAAACAAAGCAACAGAGCCTAGGGCACTTCCACTTATGGTCCTATAGCTTAGGGAAATTAAAATCAAAAAGACACAGCCACCCCAAAGTTTGGGACGGCTCTGTTTACAAGAACCTCATTTACGGTTAAGGTTCAATATCGCAGAAAGTGAAAAATGGATAAAGAAGTTGTGGTACTTACGTACAATGCAATATCACTCAGCAATGTAATCTATGTCATCAGGCCCGTAGCAGCATAATGAGTGGATTCAGGTATGATGATTCTAACTGAAATAAGTCACACAGAAAAAGAAACATCATAAGATATCACTAATACACGGAATGTAAACTTGGCTACACAGGAACTGGATTACAAAACAGAACAGGGTCTCAAATTTAGAAAACCAACTTATGCTTGCTTAAGGGGAAATGTGAGTTGGGGTGCTGCATAAAGCAGAGATTGAAATGAGCACAGATAAAGTTCCTTAAGCCAAATATGGAATAGACAAGAACTACTCCTTGCTCAACGAAATGGACTCAACACCCCATATTAAACGCCTAAGAATGTACCTGACTAGTAAGTATCTTAAAAGCTATGGATTGCTATGTCTCCGAAAGAGAATCAAGCGTGTGTACAGGGGCATAAACGCAGCAGTGATAGGATTGGAGAGGTTCGGTGAGCAAATGAAGACCCTTTGAAGTCATATTGCATGGTACCCATTCCAAGGGTCTCAACTCTCCAGGTTTAAGGGATTCTGCCTTCAGCTAAAACATGTATGTGGAACCCAGAGTATGATCAACCGTGTGATCGGGAGACATGTTCCAATATGTCTCAGTTCTCGTCCCCTGGTACTCGGGTGCAACATTCCAGACGCTTTACTAACACTCTCCCGACTTGGAGAGTCAGTGCCTTCAACCTCCTGTTTGGCCCAGTTTGCAATTTCTGCGGAAGATAAACAGGAATAGGGAGAACCAATGAGAGACTAGCTGAAGGTTTCTGGACGGGCAAATTTAACTCTCATTTCCCACCAGGAAGAGGAATTAACCAAATGCTCAATGTGCCGTATCGGAACCAGATTAGGGCCTGAAGCAATCCTGCGGTGTTGCGGCCAGCTCACAAGAAAGCGAGTTGAAGAAAGGAGCTCAGGGGCACTGTAATTCACAAACCTGCAGAGTTATAAATGACAGCTTTCGTCCAAAAATATACTGAAGTAAGGCTGCCAAGAGGACTTGAAAGCGGGTCAGAATTGCAGGAAACCGATTTCAGGAGGTAGACTGGTATTGCATTTAAAGTATAGGAAAAGAGGCATAACGTCCACAATGATGCACTTGGCCAAAAAGGGCGTATGCGTTTTTTCCTGAATATATTCAGGAAAAAAACGTATACGCCCTTTTTGGCCAACCAAGCAAGCTTGCAAAGGAAATCTGCACTACAATGAAGTCTCACTTCTCCCCGGTGAAAAGGGCCATCTGAAATAAGTGTAAAATCCAGAAAGGCAGGACAGGCCATGGAGAACTGGGAGCCTTGTTATGCTGATGGGCGGGATGTAAATTGCCAAGAGCCACTGGGAAGAAGTGTATGGTGCTCCTGAAACATCTAAAAAACAAAGCAACAGAGCCAAGGGCACTTCCACTTATGGTCCTATAGTTTCGGGAAACTAAAATCAAAATGACACAGCCACCCCAAAGTTTGGGACGGCTCTGTTTACAAGAACCTCGTTTACAGTACAAGTTCAATATCGCAGAAAGTGAAAAATGGATAAAGGAGTTGTGGTACTTACGTACAATGCAATATCACTCAGCAATGTAATCTATGTCATGAGGCCAGTAGCAGCATAATGAGTGGATTCAGGTATGATGATTCTAACTGAAATAAGTCACACAGAAAAAGAAACATCATAAGATATCACTAATACACGGAATGTAAACTTGGCTACACAGGAACTGGATTACAAAACAGAACAGGGTCTCAAATTTAGAAAACCAACTTATGCTTGCTTAAGGGGAAAGGTGAGTTGGGGTGCTACATAAAACCAGAGATTGAAATGAGCACAGATAAAGTTACTTAAGCCAAATATGGAATAGACAAGAACTACTCCTTGCTCAACAAAATGGACTCAACACCCCATATTAAACGCCTAAGAATGTACCTGACTAGTAAGTATCTTAAAAGCTATGGATTGCTATGTCTCCGAAAGAGAATCAAGCGTGTGTACAGGGGCATAAACGCAGCAGTGATAGGATTGGAGAGGTTCGGTGAGCAAATGAAGACCCTTTGAAGTCATATTGCATGGTACCCATTCCAAGGGTCTCAACTCTCCAGGTTTAAGGGATTCTGCCTTCAGCTAAAACATGTATGTGGAACCCAGAGTATGATCAACCGTGTGATCGGGAGACATGTTCCAATATGTCTCAGTTCTCGTCCCCTGGTACTCGGGTGCAACATTCCAGACGCTTTACTAACACTCTCCCGACTTGGAGAGTCAGTGCCTTCAACCTCCTGTTTGGCCCAGTTTGCAATTTCTGCGGAATATAAACAGGAATAGGGAGAACCAATGAGAGACTAGCTGAAGGTTTCTGGACGGGCAAATTTAACTCTCATTTCCCACCAGGAAGAGGAATTAACCAAAGGCTCAACGTGCCGTATCGGAACCAGATTAGGGCCTGAAGCAATCCTGCGGTGTTGCGGCCAGCTCACAAGAAAGCGAGTTGAAGAAAGGAGCTCAGGGGCACTGTAATTCACAAACCTGCAGAGTTATAAATGACAGCTATCGTCCAAAAATATACTGAAGTAAGGCTGCCAAGAGGACTTGAAAGCGGGTCAGAATTGCAGGAAACGGATTTCAGGAGGTAGACTGGTATTGCATTTAAAGCATAGGAAAAGAGGCAGAACGTCCACAATGATGCACTTGGCCAAAAAGGGCGTATGCGTTTTTTCCTGAATATATTCAGGAAAAAACGCATACGCCCTTTTTGGCCAACCAAGCAAGCTTGCAAAGGAAATCTGCACTACAATGAAGTCTCACTTCTCCCCGGTCAAAAGGGCCATCTGAAATAAGTGTAAAATCCAGAAAGGCAGGACAGGCCATGGAGAACTGGGAGCCTTGTTATGCTGATGGGCGGGATGTAAATTGCCAAGAGCCACTGGGAAGAAGTGTATGGTGCTCCTGAAACATCTAAAAAACAAAGCAACGGAGCCTAGGGCACTTCCACTTATGGTCCTATAGCTTAGGGAAACTAAAATCAAAAAGACACAGCCACCCCAAAGTTTGGGACGGCTCTGTTTACAAGAACCTCGTTTACGGTACAAGTTCAATATCGCAGAAAGTGAAAAATGGATAAAGAAGTTGTGGTACTTACGTACAATGCAATATCACTCAGCAATGTAATCTATGTCATCAGGCCCGTAGCAGCATAATGAGTGGATTCAGGTATGATGATTCTAACTGAAATAAGTCACACAGAAAAAGAAACATCATAAGATATCACTAATACACGGAATGTAAACTTGGCTACACAGGAACTGGATTACAAATCAGAACAGGGTCTCAAATTTAGAAAACCATCTTATGCGTGCTTAAGGGGAAAGGTGAGTTGGGGTGCTGCCTAAAACCAGAGATTGAAATGAGCATAGATAAAGTTCCTCAAGTCAAATATGGAATAGACAAGAGCTACTCCTTGCTCAACGAAATGGACTCAACACCCCATATTAAACGCCTAAGAATGTACCTGACTAGTAATTATCTTAAACCCTATGGATTGCTATGTCTCCGAAAGAGAATCAAGCGTGTGTAAGAGGCATAAACGCAACAGTGATAGGATTGGAGAGGTTCGGTGACCAAATGAAGACCCTTTGAAATCATATTGCATCGTACTCATTCCACGGGTCTCAACTCTCCAGGTTAAGGGATTCTTCCTTCAGCTAAAACATGCATGTGGAACCCAGAGTATGATCAACCATGTGATCGGGAGACGTGTTCTAATATGTCTCAGTTTTCGTCCCCTGGTACTCGGGTTCAACATTCCAGACGCTTTCCTAACACTCTCCCGACTTGGAGAGTCAGTGCCTTTAAACTCCTGTATGGCCCAGTTTGCAATTTCTGCGGAATATGAACAGGAATAGGGAGAACCAATGAGAGACTAGCTGGAGGTGTCTGGACGGGCAAATTTAACTCTAATTTCCCACCAGGAAAAGGAATTAACCAAAGGCTCAGAGTGCCATGCCGGAACAAGATTAGGGCCTGAAGCAATCCTGCGGTGTAGCGGCCAGCTAACAAGCAAACGAATTGAAGAAAGGAGCTCAGGGGCACTGTAATTCACAAACCTGCAGAGTTATAAATGACAGCTATCGTCCAAAAATATACTGAAGTAAGGCTGTCAAGAGGACTTGAAAGCGGGGCAGAATTGCAGGAAAACGATTTCAGGAGGTAGACTGGAATTGCATTTAAAGCATAGGAAAAGAGGCAGAATGTCCACAGTGATGCACTTGGCCAAAAAGGGCGTATGCGATTTTTCCTGAATATATTCAGGAAAAAATGTATAAGCCCTTTTAGGACAACCAAGCAAGCTTGCAAAGGAAATGTGCACTACAATGAAGTCTCACTTCCCCCCAGTCAAAAGGGCAATCTGAAAAAAGTGTAAAATCTAGAAAGTCAGGACAGGCCATGGAGAACTGGGAGCCTTGTTATGCTGATGGGCGGGATGTAAATTGCCAACAGCCACTCGGGAGAAGTGTATGGTGTTTCCTGAAACATCTTAAAAACAAAGCAACAGAGCCTAGGGCACTTCCACTTATGGTCCTATGGCTTAGAGAAATTAAAACCAAAAAGACACAGCCACCCCAAAGTTTGGGACAGCTCTGTTTACAAGAACCTCGTTTACGGTACAAGTTCAATATCGCAGAAAGTGAAAAATGAATAAAGAAGTTGTGGTACTTACGTACAATGCAATATCACTCAGCAATGAAATCTATATCATCAGGCCCGTAGCAGCATAATGAGTGGATTCAGGTATGATGATTCTAACTGAAATATGTCACACAGAAAAAGAAACATCATAAGATATCACTAATACACGGAATGTAAACTTGGCTACACAGGAACTGGATTACAAAACAGAACAGGGTCTCAAATTTAGAAAACCAACTTATGCTTCCTTAAGGGGAAAGGTGAATTGGGGTGCTGCATAAAACCAGAGATTGAAATGAGCACAGATAAAGTTCCTTAAGCCAAATATGGAATAGACAAGAACTACTCCTTGCTCAACGAAATGGACTCAACACCCCATATTAAACGCCTAAGAATGTACCTGACTAGTAAGTATCTTTAAACCTATGGATTGCTATGTCTCCGAAAGAGAATCAAGCGTGTGTACAGGGGCATAAACGCAGCAGTGATAGGATTGGAGAGGTTCGGTGAGCAAATGAAGACCCTTTGAAGTCATATTGCATGGTACCCATTCCAGGGGTATCAATTCTCCAGGTTTAAGGGATTCTTCCTTCAGCTAAAACATGCATGTGGAGCCCAGAGTATGATCAACCGTGTGATCGGGAGACGTGTTCCAATATGTCTCAGTTCTCGTCCCCTGGTACTCGGGTGCAACATTCCAGATGCTTTCCTAACACTCTCCCGACTTGGAGAGTCAGTGCCTTTAACCTCCTGTTTGGCCCAGTTTGGAATTTCTGCGGAAGATGAACAGGAATAGGGAGAACCAATGAGAGACTAGCTGGAGGTGTCTGGACGGGCAAATTTAACTCTCATTTCCCACCAGGAAGAGGAATTAACCAAAGGCTCAGCATGCGGTGCCAGAACCAGATTAGGGCCTAAAGCAATCCTGCGGTATTGCGGCCAGCTCACAAGAAAACGAGTTGAAGAAAGAAGCTCAGGGGCACTGGAATTCACAAACCTGCAGAGTTATAAATGACAGCTATCGTCCAAAAATATACTGAAGTAAGGCTGCCAAGAGGACTTGAAAGCGGGGCAGAATTGCAGGAAAACGATTTCAGGAGGTAGACTGGAATTGCATTTAAAGCATAGGAAAAGAGGCAGAACGTCGACAATGATGCACTTGGCCAAAAAGGGCGTATGCGTTTTTTCCTGAATATATTCAGGAAAAAACGCATACGCCCTTTTTGGCCAACCAGGCCAGCTTGCAAAGGAAATCTGCACTACAATGAAGTTTCACTTCCCCCCGTCAAAAGGGCCATCTGAAAAAAGTGTAAAATCCAGAAAGGCAGGACAGGCCATGGAGAACTGGGAGCCTTGTTATGCTGATGGGCGGCATGTAAATTGCCAACAGCCACTCTGGAGAAGTGTATGGTGTTTCCTGAAACATCTAAAATACAAAGCAACAGAGCCTAGGGCACTTTCACTTATGGTCCTATGGCTTAGGGAAATTAAAATCAAAAAGACACAGCCACCGCAAAAGTTTGGGTCGGCTCTATTTACAAGAACCTCGTTTATGGTACAAGTTCATATCACAGAAAGTGAAAAATGGATAAAGATGTTGTGGTACTTACGTACAATGCAATATCACTCAGCAATGACATCTATGTCATCAGGCCCGTAGCAGCATAATGAGTGGATTTAGGTATGATGATTCTAACTGAAATAAGTCACACAGAAAAAGAAACATGATAAGATATCACTAATACACGGAATGTGAACTTGGCTACACATGAACTGAATTACAAAACAGAACAGGGTCTCAAGTTTAGAAAACCAACTTATGCTTGCTTAAGGGGGAAGGTGAGTTGGGGTGCTGCATAAAACCAGAGTTTGACTTTAGCACAGATACCGTTCCATAAGCCAAATATGTAATAGACAAGACCTACCCCTTGCTCAACAAAATGGACTCAACAATGATGTATCACCTCACAGCTGATAGAATGGGCATCATCAGAAAATCTACAAACAAAAAATGCTGGAAAGGGTGTGGAGAAAAGGAACCCTCTTCCACTATTGTTGGGAATATAAATTGATACAGTCACTGGAGAACAATATGGAGTTCTTAAGAAACTAACAATAGAATTACCATATGATACAGTAATCCCAGTACTGGACATATACCCAGACAAAACCATAAATCAAAAAGAGACATTCACCGCAATGTTCATTGCATCACTATTTACAATATCGAGGTAATGGAAGCAACCTAAATGCCCACAGACAGACGAATGCATAAAGCTGTGGTACATATATAAAATGGAATATTACTAAGCCATGAAAAGGAATGAAATTGGGTCATTTGTAGAGACGTCGATGGATCTAGAGACTGTCATACAGAGTGAAGTAAGTCAGAAAGAGAAAAACAAATCTTGTATATTCATGCATATATGTGGAACCTAGAAAAACCGTACAGATTAACCATTTTGCAAGGCATAAATAGAGCAACAGATGTAGACAACAAATGTATGGACAACAATGGGGGAAAGCTGTTGGGGGGGTGGTGGTGGGAGGAGTTGAGAGACTGGGATTGGCATGTATACATTTATATGTATAAAATAGATAACCAATAAGAACCTGCTGTATAAAAATATAAAATAAAATTCAAAATTGAAAAGAAATAAAATTTAAAAAATAAAACGGAAAAAACAATTATTCCCTTCACATACATGTATTTATATGAATAAATTATTTCCATGCTTATATCTGTAAATACAAAAAAGAGGAATAAAATCTACCTTGAACCAAAAATGAAAAAGAGAAAAAAAAACACAGAACCCACCAGTTCCACAGAGGAAAACCGTATCAGGGCACTTGCTCCAGTTGTAAACAATTCTGAAGTTGGTCAGTGGTGGGGAATCGTCTCCCATTCAGCCAGCAGCCCCCACGCAACAAGCGTCCTCATTGCAAAGCTGGGGCACTGTGCCAAGGCATCTGTGAGTAAACGTGAGCTGAGCCCCAGGCCAGTTGCTGCTGAACTATTCCCACCCATCCCAGGTAAAACACCTGAATATATACAAGGACTTGAAAGCCTAGAGGAAGGGCCATAGAGCCACACGAGTGACAGCATGCCGGCCGACTTGGTGCCTGCAGGCCAGCCAGGATGGTCCTGGCCCTGGGTGCTCTTCTGGAAGATTTCCATTTCCCTGCCTGAGATACCCGTCCTGTCCCTGCCCCCACTGCTTTTTTCCTTCCTCACCTCTGCCCAGGGAGAAATTCCAGCAGCAGGTATGGGTGACACATCCTCTTCTTTAGCGGGTGGCAGCCTGGCAACTGCTGCAGAAAGTCCAGCAGAGCCCCACTCACACTGGGCCACCCACAAAGCCGTGGCCTCTCACTCCCTCCCACCAGCCCAGCCCCGAGACTGCTGACAGGGCAGAGAAAATGGCGTCAGGCATGGCTGCAGGGGCTCTTGCTGCCTGGAATGGTATTTATATTGATCTCAACCCAGGCACACCTGGGGAGGGCTGGCCGGCACGGTAAGGCTGCCCAGCTCAGCCAATCATCACCCCTCAGGGGCTCACAGTTGCAGAAAATGGAACTTGCTGAACCGGCCAGGTCCAAGGAACAGGTGTGGGCTCCTGAGAGTCAGGATAGACAAGGGGCTGCAGCTTTGGCTTGTTTTCTAATCATTTTATCTGGCCCATGAGTGGGAGACAACTTCAAGAAAACCCTCTCCTAATGAGAGGAACCCAGGAGTCAGGGAGAGGAGGAGTGGGTGGTGGTTGGAGACAGAGGCCTGGTGCCCCGGGTGCAGTGGAAGTCTCTGGAAG
The DNA here is from genome assembly GCF_964270905.1 of Leucopleurus acutus. Classification (NCBI taxonomy): domain Eukaryota; kingdom Metazoa; phylum Chordata; class Mammalia; order Artiodactyla; family Delphinidae; genus Leucopleurus; species Leucopleurus acutus. Next base: position 919,455 of record NW_028139198.1, read on the forward strand.
ACCAGGTGGAGGGAGGCCGCACAGAGTGATGCCCAGGGTCACAGACCTGTCGCGGCTGCTGTTTGTTAGTTCAAGTCCTGCTCTGAGGTGCTCTGTGTCAGCTCTGAGCGACAGGTGAGCTGGGGGTGCTCTGCAATGAGGGCTATGTGCACGGTTCCTGTGTGCCCAGCCCTGCCACAGTACCTGCAAGGGTAGCTCTGTATCCTGGGAGGGGCCTGACCACGAGAGCCCCGTGGGCTGGGGTGGGGGGTGGGGTACCTGCCCAGGTGAGCTCCATATTCTGGGATTGGTCTGACCACGAGAGCCCCATGGGCTGCTGGGGACCTGGTAAAGGATGTCAGGACAGTCAGTGAAGCCACCGAGGATATACCTCCAGTTGCTCCTAATTCCTACACCCTGCTGGTCATTCTACCAACCACCAGGACATGGTATTCTGTATTAGTCTTCAATGATGCCTTCTTTTGTATTCCATTAGTCCCAGAGTCACAAGAAATTTTGGCTTGTGAGTGGCAGGACTCAACATACAACTAAAACAATACTTCCGGGCCGTCTTGCCCCAAGGGTGCAAAAATTCCCACACTATCTTTGGGGAAACCTTAGCTAAAGACCTAAAAGTTCTACCTCTGGAAAAGGAAACCCTCCTTCAATACGCAGACGACATTCTGATCGCCAGCCCTACTAAGGAGGCCTCTGAACTACCAAGCCAATAAAGGATAGAAGTTGTCCAAGAAAAAGCTCAAATATCACAGACTGCGGTGACCTGCCTGGGCTTCATTCTCACAGAAGGTCGGAGAAGCCCATCCCAGGAAAGGGAAGAAACCATTTTCGGCCTTACCCCTTTCTAGAACTAGAAGACAGCTTAGGGGTTCCTGGGGAGGCCAGGGTTTGCTGCTTCTGGATCCCTAACTACAGTCTACTAGCTGGGCCTCTATATGAAACACTGAAAGGAAAAGATGATGATCCTTTTGAATAGAATCCAGAAGTGGCCTTTCAAGAATGGAAAGAGCAGTCAATTCAGACCCTTGCCCTGGAACTCCCTAATTTAGCTAAACCCTTTGACCTTTACATTCCCGGTGAAAGGTGAATCGCCATTGGAGAATTAGTGCAAAAACTGGGACCACTTGAAATGGAACAATGCAAGAATGCCATCCAGGTAGGATAAACTACGGTCACCAAGGGGCTTGGCCCACTGCCGCATCTGGCCAAGATACTGGCGGTATCTAAAAACCTGGAAATCAGCAGCCCAAAAGGCCTCCTCCCTCCTAAGGGAAAAGGACCCCACGTGGTGATCCTAACCACCAACCATGCCCTGAAGTTGCAGGGTTTGCTCCGTGGGCACACCAACCTCGAGTGAGGAGGCCCTCCAACTCCAACATCCAGAGAGATAACCGGGGGCAACAGGGCACCATGACGACTCGTGTGAACATCACTTGACCTGGAGTTTCTCTCATAAAACAACAAGAGTGTGTCCCAAAAGAGTAGACTACTGCTTGCAGGACTTACTGCACCCAGAGGGGAGCTAGTAATCTTGGCGGGGGAACCGTATATCACACTGTCACCATAGAAAAGCCTACAGACACCGTGATGATGGTGGCCAATAAGACTGGCTGGACTCCTGTTTACTTCAAAAGGCTGTTGACTCAGTGGCCATCATGGTCCTTGATCACCACTGACCCTGGACTGCCTGGGAGTTGAGCGGGCAGGGCTCTGACACCTGGTGCTGTTTGTACGTTAATTCAGGGGCCTAATTGAAGAAAGCACAGACTACTGTTCAGAGCATCTAGGCTGGCAGAAACGGTCAGCCTAAGGTGGCCGAACAAATGTGGGGCGGGGTGAAACCGGCCCCCACAGCGTCTCTGCACATCTCTTTCCTGGACCCTTAAAGGTCATTAGAATCTATAACGCTTCCAATGCTGGTGCTCAGGTGGACGAGCAGGGAGGCAGGGGGCCTGGGGACAATCAACGTCACCTGGAGGCTGCTGGGGAGAAGCTCTGACCCTCGCCCCTTGGTATGAGGGCTCCCAACTCAGCACTCAGCAGTTACAGAAGAAGGGTCTGCACCCTCAGCACTCCAAGAATGAGGAACGGGACAAAAGGCAGAGGAGGGGTTTGTCCCCAGCAAAGCCCATTAAAAATCCCTGGGAGATAAAAATAGAATCTGGGCAATAAAGTCAAGTCTAACCTTTTTTATCCTTTGTGCTTTGTCTAATTTCATGTGCTCCTAGGGTCCCGCATGCAGAGGTTCCACACCCGGCACTTCAGACCAGATTTCCTAGTGCAGAATGGCTGGGTCGACACCTCAGCTCCTGGGGCCCAGTGCAGACTCCGCGATATAGAGCCTGAGCTGCAGCCAACCCGGCCCTCGAGAGCTCCGCCCCCTCCCTCCCACTGACTCTGACAGGATCTCTACACAGCAGCCCAGCCCACAGCCCACGGGGTAGTGCATGCTCTCACCTCTCCATTCTCTGATCAAAATATAAAGTTTCCTTTGCTTGTGAACCAAACTCAGTCTCGATCTGTTGGCCCCAATGACACTGCGCAGGGGGACACTTGTTGGGGTCCACTCTGGAGGATCAGTAACAGAAATTGAGACTATTGTAACCTCAATGAACAGATGTGTGAGCCAAACTGTAGTTAACATAGAACAGTGTATAAGGCTCGGGTAAAATAAGATGTTTCTAACGCTTCCATTGGCTATTTCCATCACTTTATTATAAGCAAGTTCAGTGAAAAGATTTGTCTTATTTGTCAGGTCAATATTATAGAAACGAAGTGATTTCTTTCCAAGGATGTACATCTAATAATCTTGGTTAAAGCTTCAATCTTGTTTTAAATGCTTTTCCATTGAAAATGATACCTCTCTTTCAGCTCCCCCATTTCTGAGAAGTATAAAATCTTATAATTTATTATTACCAAAGGGGAAAGGTGGGAGGAGGGATAAATTAACAGTTTGGGATTAACACATACACACTGCTATGTATAAAATAGATCATCAACAAGGAACTACTGTATAGCACAGGGAACTACACTCAACATTTTGCAATAACCTATAAGGGGAAATAATCTGAAAAAGAATAGATATTTTTATTGACATCATCTATCAATGACAGTTAAAGTGTAACCTAGGGGAAGCTGGTAGTGAGTGCTTCTGACCCTGAAGACTTCAATCATCTAAAGTTTGGACTCTGCCTACTTCCCAAGGCCCTTAATGAACATATGTGTAGCCGTAGCTTAAAAAATTCCCCAGTTTGGGTTTCGGGGAGACACTGATTTTGAAAAAGCCCTGGTGTTCTCCTTACATGAATGGGACTCTTCCTACTGCTAAAACATGTCTGTCACACCCAGAGGATGGTATACCGTCTGATCGGGAAGAGTTTGGAAAAGGCATCTCATCTCCTCATCTCCTGGTGCTCGGGTTCACCCATCCAGCGTCTTTACTAACAGTCTCCCCACTTGGAGATGGCAGCACTGTCAACATCCTGTTGCGTACAGTTTGGAATTTGTCCAGAGGATGAAGCGGAAGGATGAGGAACAATGAGAGACAAGTCCTAGGTGTTCAGACAGACACATGTCACTCTAATTTCCAATCAGGAAGATGAATTGACCAAAGGCTAGGGTTGCCCATGGAAACAGTATAGGGCTTGAGGAAATCCCACTGCTTTGTGGCCAGTTCCCATAAACACAAGTTGAACAATGGAACTCAGGGACAGTAAAATTCACGAAACTGCAGAGTTGAAAATATCCATCACTGAAAAATGTCTTGAGGAAAGTCAGAGAAAAGGACTTGTAAGCAAGGGAGAATGGCAGGAAAGGGATTTGAGGAGGTAGAAAGGACTCGCCATTAAGCACAAGAAAAGGAGCTGAACATTGCCAACATTGCAGTTGGCCAAAAAGGGTGTATGCGTTTTTTTCTGTATATATTCAAGAAAAGGGCATCCACTTTTTTAGCCAACCAAACAGGTGGGCACTGGAAGTCAATACTACAAGAGATATCACTTCGCATCAGTCAGAAGAGCCATCCTCATAAAGCATAAACAACAAAAATGCAGGACAGGGCAAGGAGAAGAGGGAGCCCTGTGAGACTTATAGTGGAAATGTATATTGCCAACGGCCATTCTGGAGAAGTGTATTGTGTTTACTAAAGCATCTAAAAAATGAGCTACAGAGCATAGGGCACTTGCACTCATGGGCGTATATCTTGGGAAAAACAAAAATCGAGAGGACACAGGCACCCCAATGTTTACCCCCTCTCTGTTTAAAAGATCCTCGACTAGGATATAACTTAAATGTCTCTGGAGAGAAAAAATGGATAGAGATGTGGTACTTAGGTAGAGTGGAATATTATTCAGCCTGGAAATCAATGAAATATGGCCAGTTGTAACAACTCCGGAGGAGTTACGTATGATCATTCTAAGTGACATAATTCAAAAAGAAAAAGACACATATCATAAGATATCACTTAAAGGTGGAATCCAAAATGGCTACACATGAAATAAATTACAAAACAAAAACATAGTCAAATATGTAGAAAACACACATAAGGCTGCTAAACGGGAAAGGTGGGGAGGGGTGAGGCATCATCCAGGAGGTTGAAATTAGCAAAGATACCATTCCAAATACCAAACTGATAATCAACAAGGCCTACACGGTAGCTAAAAGAACTGCACTCAGCACACTCAAGTCACCGGAAAAGAATATATACGACTGGTAAGAATCTGAAAAAGAATTTACTGATGTCTCTCTGTACGTGAATCAAGTGGATGTACAGCAGCAAGAAACAGAGCTTTGAAAATCAGCTGTAACGAATATAGTAATAAATTGAAAAAAATAAACGACAGAGAGACAGAGAAAACCTCTTACAACTTTTCCTCAGGGCCGGTGATGCAACATGGATTGAACACATCTAGACCCACAGCAGGATGAGACATAAGGCTGGAAACTGTTTGCACTAAGAGAAATGTGAGGTTGGGTGAGGAAATGCACACCCTTTAAAGTAATACTACCTGGTACCCATTCAATGGGTCCCAAATCTGCAGGTTCAAGGGATCTTCCTACAGCTAAAACATGCATGGAAAACCCAGAGGACTGTACACCATGTGATCGGGAGATGTGTCTAAAATGCAGCTCATTTATCCTCTCCTGGTGCTCCTGTTCACCATTCCAGCCACGTTACTTAGAATCTCCCCACTTGGAGAATCAGCACATTTCAACTTCTGTTTCACACATTTTGCAAATTGTGAGGAGGATGAACGGGAAGAGGGGGAACCAATGAGAGAATAGTTGTAGGGGTTCGGACGGGCACATATCACTCTAATTTCCCATTAAGAATAAGAATTGCAAAAAGGCTCAGCCCGCCTCGCCCGAGCCAAAATAGGGCCTGAAGCAATCCTGCGGGTTTGAGGCCAGCTCACAAAAGAGCAACTTAAAAAATGGAGCTCAGGGTCACTGCAATTCACAAACCTGCAGAGTTATAAATGAAAACTAACGTCCAAAAATATGTTGAGGTAAGGCAAAGAAGAGGATCTGAATGCAAGACAGAATTGCAAGAAACAGATTTCAAGAGATAGATTGGACTCATCTTTAAAGCACATGAAAAGCGGCAGATTTTCGACAATGATGCAGTTGGCCCAAAAGGGCGTATGCGTTTTTTCCTGATTATATCCAGGAAAAAACGCATACGCACTTTATGGGGAACGAAGCAAGCAAGCAATGCAAATGTGCACAACAAAGAAGTCTCATTTCCCACTGGTCAAAAGGGCCATCCTAAAAAATTGTAAAAACCAGAAATGCAGGACAGGCCATGGAGAACAGGGAGCCTTTATACGCTGATGGGCAGTGTGTGAACTGCCGAGAGCCACTCTGGAGAAGTGTATGGTGGTTCCTAAATCATCTAAAAAACAGAGCTACAGAGCATAGGACACTTCCAATCATGGGAGTATATCTAGGGAAGTCTAAAAATCAACAAGACACAAGCACACCACAGTTTAGGGCTACTCTGTTTACAAGAACCTCAACTTCAGTACACCTTAAATATCCCAGGAAAGAGAACAATGGATAAAGAAGATGTGGTACTTATGTACAATGGAATATCTCTTCACCATGATATCAATGTAATAAGGCTAGTAGAAGGATAAAGAGTGGATTTAGGTCCCATAATACTACTTGAAATAAGTCAAACAGAAAAAGAAACATATCATAAGATATCACTTATAGAGGGAGGGTAAATATGGCTGCACAAGAAATGAATTACAGAACAGAACAGTGTCTCACATTTAGAAAACACACTTATTTCAGCTTAAGGGGAAAGGAGAGGTGGGGTGATGCATAAAACCAGAGTTTGAAATTAGCACAGATACCGTTCAATAAACCAAATAGATATTAGACAAGATCTACACCTTGCTCAATGAACTGGCCTCAACACACCCTATACACCGCAGAGAAATATATCTGAGTAATAAGAATCTTAAAAGCCATGTATTGATATATCTCCATAAGGGAATCAAGTGTGTGCAGAGCGGCACAAACACAGCAGTGAAAATGAGCTAAACCCCATTATAGAAATAAATTTTAAAAACAAAACGCAGAAACAATGAAAGAGAGAAAAATTCTTACAAAATTCGCTCAGGGGCTGTGATGCAACCTGGATTGACCACATATAAACCCACAGCTGGATAAGACATAAGGCTGGACACTTGGGGCTGAGAGGATTGGTGAGCTTTGGTGAGCAACTGCCAAAAGTTTCATGCAATACTTCATGCTACTCATGCCAAGGGTCCCAACACTCCAGGTTGAAGGGAATCTTCCTACAGCTAAACCATGCTTGGGAAACCCAGCGACTGGTATACCATATGATCGGGAAAGGTTTCTAAAACGCACCTCATTTTTCCTCTCCTGGGGCTCCGGATCGACATTCCAGCCGCTTTACTAAAAATATCCCCACATGGAGAGTCAATGCCTTTAAGTTCTGGTATCGCACAGTCTGCAGTTAGTGCGGAGGATGAATGGGAATAGGGGGAACCAGTGAGAAACTAGCTGTAGCGGTTTCAATGGGCACATGTCACTCTAATTTCACATCAGTAAGAAGAATAAACCAAAGGCACAGCAAGGTGCCCCAGAAGAACAATAGGGCCTGAAGGAATTCTGTGGTTATGAGGCAAGATCACAAAAATAAGAGCTGTAAAATGGAGCTAAGGGCCACTGCAATTCAAAATCTGCAGAGTTATAAAGGCCAACTATTTTCAAAAAATATATTGAGGTAAGGCTATGAAGAGGCATTGAAAGCAAGGCAGAATTGCAGGAAACCGATTTCAGGAGGTAGACTGGAATTGCATTTAAAGCACAAGAAAAGAGGCAGAACATCGACAATGATGCACTTGGTCAAAAAGGGCATATGCGTTTTTTCCTGAATATATTTAGCAAAAAACACATACGCCCTTTTGGGCCAACCAAGCAAGCTTGCAAAGGAAATCTGCACTACAATGAAGTCTCCCTTCCCCCCCATCAAAAGGGCCATCTGAAAAAAGTGTAAAATCCAGAAAGTCAGGACAGGCCATGGAGACTTGGGAGCCATGTTATGCTGATGGGCGGGATGTAAATTGCCAACAGCCACTCCTGAGAAGTGTATGGTGTTTCCTGAAACATACAAAAAACAAAGCAACAGAGCCTAGGGCACTTCCACTTATGGTCCTATAGCTTAGGGAAATTAAAATCAAAAAGACACAGCCACCCCAAAATTTGGGACGGCTCTGTTTACAAGAACATCGTTTACGGTACAAGTTCAATATCGCAGAAAGTGAAAAATGGATAAAGAAGTTGTGGTACTTACGTACAATGCAATATCACTCAGCAATGAAATCTATGTCATCAGGCCCGTAGCAGCATAATGAGTGGATTCAGGTATGATGATTCTAACTGAAATAAGTCACACAGAAAAAGAAACATCATAAGATATCACTAATACACGGAATGTAAACTTGGTTACACAGGAACTGGATTACAAATCAGAACAGGGTCTCAAATTTAGAAAACCAACTTATGCTTGCTTAAGCGAAAAGGTGAGTTGGGGTGCTGCATCAAACCAGAGATTGAAATGAGCACAGATAATGTTCCTTAAGCCAAATATGGAATAGACAAGAACTACTCCTTGCTCAACGAAATGGACTCAACACCCCATATTAAACGCCTAAGAATGTACCTGACTAGTAAGTATCTTAAAACCTATGGATTGCTATGTCTCTGAAAGAAAATCAAGCGTGTGTACAGGGGCATAAACGCAGCAGTGATAGGATTGGAGACGTTCGGTGAGCAAATGAAGACCCTTTGAAGTCATATTGCATGGTACCCATTCCAAGGGTCTCAACTCTCCAGGTTTAAGGGATTCTTCCTTCAGCTAAAACATGCATGTGGAACCCAGAGAATGATCAACCGTGTGATCGGGAGACATGTTCCAATATGTCTCAGTTCTCGTCCCCTGGTACTCGGGTGCAACATTCCAGACGCTTAACTAACACTCTCCCGACTTGGAGAGTCAGTGCCTTTAACCTCCTGTTTGGCCCAGTTTGTAATTTCTGCGGAAGATGAACAGGAATAGGGAGAACCAATGAGAGACTAGCTGGAGGTGTCTGGACGGGCAAATTTAACTCTCATTTCCCACCAGGAAGAGGAATTAACCAAAGGCTCAGCGTGCCGTGCCGGAACCAGATTAGGGCCTGAAGCAATCCTGCGGTGTTACGGCCAGCTCACAAGAAAGCGAGTTGAAGAAAGGAGCTCAGGAGCACTGTAATTCACAAACCTGCAGAGTTATAAATGACAGCTATCGTCCAAAAATATACTGAAGTAAGGCTGCCAAGAGGACTTGAAAGCGGGGCAGAATTGCAGGAAATCGATTTCAGGAGGTAGACTGGAATTGCATTTAAAGCATAGGAAAAGAGGCAGAAGGTCCACAATGATGCACTTGGACAAAAAGGGCTTATGCGTTTTTTCCTGAATATATTCAGGAAAAAACGCATACGCCCTTTTTGGCCAACCAAGCAAGCTTGCAAAGGAAATCTGCACTACAATGAAGTCTCACTTCTCCCCGGTCAAAAGGGCCATCTGAAAAAAGTGTAAAATCAAGAAAGGCAGGACAGGCCATGGAGAACAGGGAGCCTTGTTATGCTGATGGGCGGGATGTAAATTGCCAAGAACCACTCGGGAGAAGTGTATGGTGTTTCCTGATACATCTAAAAAACAAAGCAACAGAGCTTAGGGCACTTCCACTTATGGTCCTATAGCTTAGGGAAATTAAAATCAAAAAGACACAGCCACCCCAAAGTTTAGGACAGCTCGGTTTACAAGAACCTCATTTACGGTACAAGTTCAATATCGCAGAAAGTGAAAAATGGATAAAGAAGTTGTGGTACTTACGTACAATGCAATATCACTCAGCAATGAAATCTATGTCATCAGGCCCGTAGCAGCATAATGAGTGGATTCAGGTATGATGATTCTAACTGAAATAAGTCACACAGAAAAAGAAACATCATAAGATATCACTAATACACGGAATATAAACTTGGCTACACAGGAACTGGATTACAAATCAGAACAGGGTCTCTAATTTAGAAAACCAACTTATGCTTGCTTAAGTGAAAAGGTGAGTCGGGGTGCTGCATGAAATCAGAGATTGAAATGAGCACAGATAAAGTTCCTTAAGCCAAATATGGAATAGACAAGAACTACACCTTGCTCAACGAAATGGACTCAACACCCCATATTAAACGCCTAAGAATGTACCTGACTAGTAAGTAACTTAAAACCTATGGATTGCTATGTCTCTGAAAGAGAATCAAGCGTGTGTACAGGGGCATAAACGCAGCAGTGATAGGATTGGAGAGGTTTGGTGAGCAAATGAAGACCCTTTGAAGTCATATTGCATGGTACCCATTCCACGGGTCTCAACTCTCCAGGTTTAAGGGATTCTTCCTTCAGCTAAAACATGCATGTGGAACCCAGAGTATGTTCAACCGTGTGATCAGGAGACGTGTTCCAATATGTCTCAGTTCTCGTCCCCTGGTACTCGGGTGCAACATTCCAGACGCTTTACTAACACTCTCCTGACTTGGAAAGTCAGTGCCTTTAACCTCCTGTTTGGCCCATTTGCAATTTCTGAGGAAGATGAACAGGAATAGGGAGAACCAATGAGAGACTAGCTGGAGGTGTCTGGACGGGCAAATTTAACTCTCATTTCCCACCAGGAAGAGGAATTAACCAAAGGCTCAGCGTGCCGTGCCGGAACCAGATTAGGGCCTGAAGCAATCCTGCGGTGTTGCGGCCAGCTCACAAGAAAGCGAGTGGAAGAAAGGAGCTCAGGGGCAGTGTAATTCACAAACCTGCAGAGTTATAAATGACAGCTATCGTCCAAAAATATACTGAAGTAAGGCTGCCAAGAGGACTTGAAAGCGGGGCAGAATTGCAGGAAACCGATTTCAGGAGGTAGACTGGAATTGCATTTAAAGCATAGGAAAAGAGGCAGAACGTCCACAATGATGCACTTGCCCAAAAAGGGCGTATGCGTTTTTTCCTGAATATATTCAGGAAAAAACGCATACGCCCTTTTTGGCCAACCAAGCAAGCTTGCAAAGGAAATCTGCACTACAATGAAGTCTCACTTCCCCCCGGTCAAATGGGCCATCTGAAAAAAGTGTAAAATCCAGAAAGGCAGGACAGGCCATGGAGAACTGGGAGCCTTGTTATGCTGATGGGCGAGATGTAAATTGCCAAGAGCCACTAGGGAGAAGTGTATGGTGTTTCCTGAAACATCTAAAAAGCATAGCAAAGGAGCCGAGGGCACTTCCACTTATGGTCCTATAGCTTAAGGAAATTAAAATCAAAAAGACACAGCCACCCTAAAGTTTGGGACGGCTTTGTTTACAAGAAACTCGTTTACAGTACAAGTTCAATATCGCAGAAAGTGAAAAATGGATAAAGAAGTTGTGGTACTTACGTACAATGCAATATCACTCAGCAATGAAATCTATATCATCAGGCCCGTAGCAGCATAATGAGTGGATTCAGGTATGATGATTCTAACTGAAATAAGTCACACAGAAAAAGAAACATCATAAGATATCACTAATACACGGAATGTAAACTTGGCTACACAGGAACTGGATTACAAAACAGAACAGGGTCTCAAATTTAGAAAACCAACTTATGCTTCCTTAAGGGGAAAGGTGAGTTGGGGTGCTGCATAAAACCAGAGATTGAAATGAGCACAGATAAAGTTCCTTAAGCCAAATATGGAATAGACAAGCGCTACTCCTTGCTCAACGAAATGGACTCAACACCCCATATTAAACGCCTAAGAATGTACCTGACTAGTAAGTATCTTTAAACCTATGGATTGCTATGTCTCCGAAAGAGAATCAAGCGTGTGTACAGGGGCATAAATGTAGCAGTGATAGGATTGGAGAGGTTCGGTGAGCAAATGAAGACCCTTTGAAGTCATATTGCATGGTACCCATTCCAGGGGTATCAATTCTCCATGTTTAAGGGATTCTTCCTTCAGCTAAAACATGCATGTGGAGCCCAGAGTATGATCAACCGTGTGATCGGGAGACGTGTTCCAATATGTCTCAGTTCTCGTCCCCTGGTACTCGGGTGCAACATTCCAGACGCTTTACTAACACTCTCCCGACTTGGAGAGTCAGTGCCTTTAACCTCCTGTTTGGCCCAGTTTGGAATTTCTGCGGAAGATGAACAGGAATAGGGAGAACCAATGAGAGACTAGCTGGAGGTGTCTGGACGGGCAAATTTAACTCTCATTTCCCACCAGGAAGAGGAATTAACCAAAGGCTCAGCGTGCGGTGCCAGAACCAGATTAGGGCCTAAAGCAATCCTGCAGTATTGCGGCCAGCTCACAAGAAAACGAGTTGAAGAAAGAAGCTCAGGGGCACTGGAATTCACAAACCTGCAGAGTTATAAATGACAGCTATCGTCCAAAAATATACTGAAGTAAGGCTGCCAAGAGGACTTGAAAGCGGGGCAGAATTGCAGGAAAACGATTTCAGGAGGTAGACTGGAATTGCATTTAAAGCATAGGAAAAGAGGCAGAACGTCGACAATGATGCACTTGGCCAAAAAGGGCGTATGCATTTTTTCCTGAATATATTCAGGAAAAAACGCATACGCCCTTTTTGGCCAACCAGGCCAGCTTGCAAAGGAAATCTGCACTACAATGAAGTCTCACTTCCCCCAGGTCAAAAGGGCCATCTGAAAAAAGTGTAAAATCCAGAAAGGCAGGACAGGCCATGGAGAACAGGGAGCCTTGTTATGCTGATGGGCGGCATGTAAATTGCCAACAGCCACTCCGGAGAAGTGTATGGTGTTTCCTGAAACATCTAAAAAACAAAGCAACAGAGCCTAGGGCACTTCCCCTTATGGTCCTATGGCTTAGGGAAATTAAAATCAAAAAGACACAGGCACCGCAAAAGTTTGGGTCGGCTCTATTTACAAGAACCTCGTTTATGGTACAAGTTCATATCACAGAAAGTGAAAAATGGATAAAGATGTTGTGGTACTTACGTACAATGCAATATCACTCAGCAATGACATCTATGTCATCAGGCCCGTAGCAGCATAATGAGTGGATTTAGGTATGATGATTCTAACTGAAATAAGTCACACAGAAAAAGAAACATGATAAGATATCACTAATACACGGAATGTGAACTTGGCTACACATGAACTGAATTACAAAACAGAACAGGGTCTCAAGTTTAGAAAACCAACTTATGCTTGCTTAAGGGGGAAGGTGAGTTGGGGTGCTGCATAAAACCAGAGTTTGACTTTAGCACAGATACCGTTCCATAAGCCAAATATGTAATAGACAAGACCTACCCCTTGCTCAACAAAATGGACTCAACAATGATGTATCACCTCACAGCTGATAGAATGGGCATCATCAGAAAATCTACAAACAATAAATGCTGGAAAGGGTGTGGAGAAAAGGAACCCTCTTCCACTATTGTTGGGAATATAAATTGATACAGTCACTAGAGAACAATATGGAGTTCTTAAGAAACTAACAATAGAATTACCATATGATACAGTAATCCCAGTACTGGACATATACCCAGACAAAACCATAAATCAAAAAGAGACATTCACCGCAATGTTCATTGCATCACTATTTACAATATCGAGGTAATGGAAGCAACCTAAATGCCCACAGACAGACGAATGCATAAAGCTGTGGTACATATATAAAATGGAATATTACTAAGCCATGAAAAGGAATGAAATTGGGTCATTTGTAGAGACGTCGATGGATCTAGAGACTGTCATACAGAGTGAATTAAGTCAGAAAGAGAAAAACAAATCTTGTATATTCATGCATATATGTGGAACCTAGAAAAACCGTACAGATTAACCATTTTGCAAGGCATAAATAGAGCAACAGATGTAGACAACAAATGTATGGACAACAATGGGGGAAAGCTGTTGGGGGGGTGGTGGTGGGAGGAGTTGAGAGACTGGGATTGGCATGTATACATTTATATGTATAAAATAGATAACCAATAAGAACCTGCTGTATAAAAATATAAAATAAAATTCAAAATTGAAAATAAATAAAATTTAAAAAATAAAACAGAAAAAACAATTATTCCCTTCACATACATGTATTTATATGAATAAATTATTTCCATGCTTATATCTGTAAATACAAAAAAGAGGAATAAAATCTACCTTGAACCAAAAATGAAAAAGAGAAAAAAAAAACACAGAACCCACCAGTTCCACAGAGGAAAACCGTATCAGGGCACTTGCTCCAGTTGTAAACAATTCTGAAGTTGGTCAGTGGTGGGGAATCGTCTCCCATTCAGCCAGCAGCCCCCACGCAACAAGCGTCCTCATTGCAAAGCTGGGGCACTGTGCCAAGGCATCTGTGAGTAAACGTGAGCTGAGCCCCAGGCCAGTTGCTGCTGAACTATTCCCACCCATCCCAGGTAAAACACCTGAATATATACAAGGACTTGAAAGCCTAGAGGAAGGGCCATAGAGCCACACGAGTGACAGCATGCCGGCCGACTTGGTGCCTGCAGGCCAGCCAGGATGGTCCTGGCCCTGGGTGCTCTTCTGGAAGATTTCCATTTCCCTGCCTGAGATACCCGTCCTGTCCCTGCCCCCACTGCTTTTTTCCTTCCTCACCTCTGCCCAGGGAGAAATTCCAGCAGCAGGTATGGGTGACACATCCTCTTCTTTAGCGGGTGGCAGCCTGGCAACTGCTGCAGAAAGTCCAGCAGAGCCCCACTCACACTGGGCCACCCACAAAGCCGTGGCCTCTCACTCCCTCCCACCAGCCCAGCCCCGAGACTGCTGACAGGGCAGAGAAAATGGCGTCAGGCATGGCTGCAGGGGCTCTTGCTGCCTGGAGTGGTATTTATATTGATCTCAACCCAGGCACACCTGGGGAGGGCTGGCCGGCACGGTAAGGCTGCCCAGCTCAGCCAATCATCACCCCTCAGGGGCTCACAGTTGCAGAAAATGGAACTTGCTGAACCGGCCAGGTCCAAGGAACAGGTGTGGGCTCCTGAGAGTCAGGATAGACAAGGGGCTGCAGCTTTGGCTTGTTTTCTAATCATTTTATCTGGCCCATGAGTGGGAGACAACTTCAAGAAAACCCTCTCTTAATGAGAGGAACCCAGGAGTCAGGGAGAGGAGGAGTGGGTGGTGGTTGGAGACAGAGGCCTGGTGCCCCGGGTGCAGTGGAAGTCTCTGGAAGACCAGGTGGAGGGAGGCCCCACAGAGTGATGCCCAGGGTCACAGACCTGTCGCGGCTGCTGTTTGTTAGTTCAAGTCCTGCTCTGAGGTGCTCTGTGTCAGCTCTGAGCGACAGGTGAGCTGGGGGTGCTCTGCAATGAGGGCTATGTGCACGGTTCCTGTGTGCCCAGCCCTGCCACAGTACCTGCAAGGGTAGCTCTGTATCCTGGGAGGGGCCTGACCACGAGAGCCCCGTGGGCTGGGGTGGGGGGTGGGGTACCTGCCCAGGTGAGCTCCATATTCTGGGATTGGTCTGACCACGAGAGCCCCATGGGCTGCTGGGGACCTGGTAAAGGATGTCAGGACAGTCAGTGAAGCCACCGAGGATATACCTCCAGTTGCTCCTAATTCCTACACCCTGCTGGTCATTCTACCAACCACCAGGACATGGTATTCTGTATTAGTCTTCAATGATGCCTTCTTTTGTATTCCATTAGTCCCAGAGTCACAAGAAATTTTGGCTTGTGAGTGGCAGGACTCAACATACAACTAAAACAATACTTCCGGGCCGTCTTGCCCCAAGGGTGCAAAAATTCCCACACTATCTTTGGGGAAACCTTAGCTAAAGACCTAAAAGTTCTACCTCTGGAAAAGGAAACCCTCCTTCAATACGCAGACGACATTCTGATCACCAGCCCTACTAAGGAGGCCTCTGAACTACCAAGCCAATAAAGGATAGAAGTTGTCCAAGAAAAAGCTCAAATATCACAGACTGCGGTGACCTGCCTGGGCTTCATTCTCACAGAAGGTCGGAGAAGCCCATCCCAGGAAAGGGAAGAAACCATTTTCGGCCTTACCCCTTTCTAGAACTAGAAGACAGCTTAGGGGTTCCTGGGGAGGCCAGGGTTTGCTGCTTCTGGATCCCTAACTACAGTCTACTAGCTGGGCCTCTATATGAAACACTGAAAGGAAAAGATGATGATCCTTTTGAATAGAATCCAGAAGTGGCCTTTCAAGAATGGAAAGAGCAGTCAATTCAGACCCTTGCCCTGGAACTCCCTAATTTAGCTAAACCCTTTGACCTTTACATTCCCGGTGAAAGGTGAATCGCCATTGGAGAATTAGTGCAAAAACTGGGACCACTTGAAATGGAACAATGCAAGAATGCCATCCAGGTAGGATAAACTACGGTCACCAAGGGGCTTGGCCCACTGCCACATCTGGCCAAGATACTGGCGGTATCTAGAAACCTGGAAATCAGCAGCCCAAAAGGCTTCCTCCCTCCTAAGGGAAAAGGACCCCACGTGGTGATCCTAATCACCAACCATGCCCTGAAGTTGCAGGGTTTGCTCCGTGGGCACACCAACCTCGAGTGAGGAGGCCCTCCAACTCCAACATCCAGAGAGATAACCGGGGGCAACAGGGCACCATGACGACTCGTGTGAACATCACTTGACCTGGAGTTTCTCTCATAAAACAACAAGAGTGTGTCCCAAAAGAGTAGACTACTGCTTGCAGGACTTACTGCACCCAGAGGGGAGCTAGTAATCTTGGCGGGGGAATCGTATATCACACTGTCACCATAGAAAAGCCTACAGACACCGTGATGATGGTGGCCAATAAGACTGGCTGGACTCCTGTTTACTTCAAAAGGCTGTTGACTCAGTGGCCATCATGGTACTTGATCACCACTGACCCTGGACTGCCTGGGAGTTGAGCGGGCAGGGCTCTGACACCTGGTGCTGTTTGTACGTTAATTCAGGGGCCTAATTGAAGAAAGCACAGACTACTGTTCAGAGCATCTAGGCTGGCAGAAACGGTCAGCCTAAGGTGGCCGAACAAATGTGGGGCGGGGTGAAACCGGCCCCCACAGCGTCTCTGCACATCTCTTTCCTGGACCCTTAAAGGTCATTAGAATCTATAACGCTTCCAATGCTGGTGCTCAGGTGGACGAGCAGGGAGGCAGGGGGCCTGGGGACAATCAACGTCACCTGGAGGCTGCTGGGGAGAAGCTCTGACCCTCGCCCCTTGGTATGAGGGCTCCCAACTCAGCACTCAGCAGTTACAGAAGAAGGGTCTGCACCCTCAGCACTCCAAGAATGAGGAACGGGACAAAAGACAGAGGAGGGGTTTGTCCCCAGCAAAGCCCATTAAAAATCCCTGGGAGATAAAAATAGAATCTGGGCAATAAAGTCAAGTCTAACCTTTCTTATCCTTTGTGCTTTGTCTAATTTCATGTGCTCCTAGGGTCCCGCATGCAGAGGTTCCACACCCGGCACTTCAGACCAGATTTCCTAGTGCAGAATGGCTGGGTCGACACCTCAGCTCCTGGGGCCCAGTGCAGACTCCGCGATATAGAGCCTGAGCTGCAGCCAACCCGGCCCTCGAGAGCTCCGCCCCCTCCCTCCCACTGACTCTGACAGGATCTCTACACAGCAGCCCAGCCCACAGCCCACGGGGTAGTGCATGCTCTCACCTCTCCATTCTCTGATCAAAATATAAAGTTTCCTTTGCTTGTGAACCAAACTCAGTCTCGATCTGTTGGCCCCAATGACACTGCGCAGGGGGACACTTGTTGGGGTCCACTCTGGAGGATCAGTAACAGAAATTGAGACTATTGTAACCTCAATGAACAGATGTGTGAGCCAAACTGTAGTTAACATAGAACAGTGTATAAGGCTCGGGTAAAATAAGATGTTTCTAACGCTTCCATTGGCTATTTCCATCACTTTATTATAAGCAAGTTCAGTGAAAAGGTTTGTCTTATTTGTCAGGTCAATATTAGAGAAACGAAGTGATTTCTTTCCAAGGATGTACATCTAATAATCTTGGTTAAAGCTTCAATCTTGTTTTAAATGCTTTTCCATTGAAAATGATACCTCTCTTTCAGCTCCCCCATTTCTGAGAAGTATAAAATCTTATAATTTATTATTACCAAAGGGGAAAGGTGGGAGGAGGGATAAATTAACAGTTTGGGATTAACACATACACACTGCTATGTATAAAATAGATCATCAACAAGGAACTACTGTATAGCACAGGGAACTACACTCAACACTTTGCAATAACCTATAAGGGGAAATAATCTGAAAAAGAATAGATATTTTTATTGACATCATCTATCAATGACAGTTAAAGTGTAACCTAGGGGAAGCTGGTGGTGAGTGCTTCTGACCCTGAAGACTTCAATCATCTAAAGTTTGGACTCTGCCTACTTCCCAAGGCCCTTAATGAACATATGTGTAGCCGTAGCTTAAAAAATTCCCCAGTTTGGGTTTCGGGGAGACACTGATTTTGAAAAAGCCCTGGTGTTCTCCTTACATGAATGGGACTCTTCCTACTGCTAAAACATGTCTGTCACACCCAGAGGATGGTATACCGTCTGATCGGGAAGAGTTTGGAAAAGGCATCTCATCTCCTCATCTCCTGGTGCTCGGGTTCACCCATCCAGCGTCTTTACTAACAGTCTCCCCACTTGGAGATGGCAGCACTGTCAACATCCTGTTGCGTACAGTTTGGAATTTGTCCAGAGGATGAAGCGGAAGGATGAGGAACAATGAGAGACAAGTCCTAGGTGTTCAGACAGGCACATGTCACTCTAATTTCCAATCAGGAAGACGAATTGACCAAAGGCTAGGGTTGCCCATGGAAACAGTATAGGGCTTGAGGAAATCCCGCTGCTTTGTGGCCAGTTCCCATAAACACAAGTTGAACAATGGAACTCAGGGACAGTAAAATTCACGAAACTGCAGAGTTGAAAATATCCATCACTGAAAAATGTCTTGAGGAAAGTCAGAGAAAAGGACTTGTAAGCAAGGGAGAATGGCAGGAAAGGGATTTGAGGAGGTAGAAAGGACTCGCCATTAAGCACAAGAAAAGGAGCTGAACATTGCCAACATTGCAGTTGGCCAAAAAGGGTGTATGCGTTTTTTTCTGTATATATTCAAGAAAAGGGCATACACTTTTTTAGCCAACCAAACAGGTGGGCACTGGAAGTCAATACTACAAGAGATATCACTTCGCATCAGTCAGAAGAGCCATCCTCATAAAGCGTAAACAACAAAAATGCAGGACAGGGCAAGGAGAAGAGGGAGCCCTGTGAGACTTATAGTGGAAATGTATATTGCCAACGGCCATTCTGGAGAAGTGTATTGTGTTTACTAAAACATCTAAAAAATGAGCTACAGAGCATAAGGCACTTGCACTCATGGGCGTATATCTTGGGAAAAACAAAAATCGAGAGGACACAGGCACCCCAATGTTTACCCCCTCTCTGTTTAAAAGATCCTCGACTAGGATATAACTTAAATGTCTCTGGAGAGAAAAAATGGATAGAGATGTGGTACTTAGGTAGAGTGGAATATTATTCAGCCTGGAAATCAATGAAATATGGCCAGTTGTAACAACTCCGGAGGAGTTACGTATGATCATTCTAAGTGACATAATTCAAAAAGAAAAAGACACATATCATAAGATATCACTTAAAGGTGGAATCCAAAATGGCTACACATGAAATAAATTACAAAACAAAAACATAGTCAAATATGTAGAAAACACGCATAAGGCTGCTAAACGGGAAAGGTGGGGAGGGGTGAGGCATCATCCAGGAGGTTGAAATTAGCAAAGATACATTCCAAATACCAAACTGATAATCAACAAGGCCTACACGGTAGCTAAAAGAACTGCACTCAGCACACTCAAGTCACCGGAAAAGAATATATACGACTGGTAAGAATCTGAAAAAGAATTTACTGATGTCTCTCTGTACGTGAATCAAGTGGATATACAGCAGCAAGAAACAGAGCTTTGAAAATCAGCTGTAACCAATATAGTAATAAATTGAAAAAAATAAACGACAGAGAGAAAACCTCTTACAACTTTTCCTCAGGGCCGGTGATGCAACATGGATTGAACACATCTAGACCCACAGCAGGATGAGACATAAGGCTGGAAACTGTTTGCACTAAGAGAAATGTGAGGTTGGGTGAGGAAATGCACACCCTTTAAAGTAATACTACCTGGTACCCATTCAATGGGTCCCAAATCTGCAGGTTCAAGGGATCTTCCTACAGCTAAAACATGCATGGAAAACCCAGAGGACTGTACACCATGTGATCGGGAGATGTGTCTAAAATGCAGCTCATTTATCCTCTCCTGGTGCTCCTGTTCACCATTCCAGCCACGTTACTTAGAATCTCCCCACTTGGAGAATCAGCACATTTCAACTTCTGTTTCACACATTTTGCAAATTGTGAGGAGGATGAACGGGAAGAGGGGGAACCAATGAGAGAATAGTTGTAGGGGTTCGGACGGGCACATATCACTCTAATTTCCCATTAAGAATAAGAATTGCAAAAAGGCTCAGCCCGCCTCGCCCGAGCCAAAATAGGGCCTGAAGCAATCCTGCGGGTTTGAGGCCAGCTCACAAAAGAGCAACTTAAAAAATGGAGCTCAGGGTCACTGCAATTCACAAACCTGCAGAGTTATAAATGAAAACTAACGTCCAAAAATATGTTGAGGTAAGGCAAAGAAGAGGATCTGAATGCAAGACAGAATTGCAAGAAACAGATTTCAAGAGATAGATTGGACTCATCTTTAAAGCACATGAAAAGCGGCAGATTTTCGACAATGATGCAGTTGGCCCAAAAGGGCGTATGCGTTTTTTCCTGATTATATCCAGGAAAAAACGCATACGCACTTTATGGGCAACGAAGCAAGCAAGCAATGCAAATGTGCACAACAAAGAAGTCTCATTTCCCACTGGTCAAAAGGGCCATCCTAAAAAATTGTAAAAACCAGAAATGCAGGACAGGCCATGGAGAACAGGGAGCCTTTATACGCTGATGGGCAGTGTGTGAACTGCCGAGAGCCACTCTGGAGAAGTGTATGGTGGTTCCTAAATCATCTAAAAAACAGAGCTACAGAGCATAGGACACTTCCAATCATGGGAGTATATCTAGGGAAGTCTAAAAATCAACAAGACACAAGCACACCACAGTTTAGGGCTACTCTGTTTACAAGAACCTCAACTTCAGTACACCTTAAATATCCCAGGAAAGAGAACAATGGATAAAGAAGATGTGGTACTTATGTACAATGGAATATCTCTTCACCATGATATCAATGTAATAAGGCTAGTAGAAGGATAAAGAGTGGATTTAGGTCCGATAATACTACTTGAAATAAGTCAAACAGAAAAAGAAACATATCATAAGATATCACTTATAGAGGGAGGGTAAATATGGCTGCACAAGAAATGAATTACAGAACAGAACAGTGTCTCACATTTAGAAAACACACTTATTTCAGCTTAAGGGGAAAGGAGAGGTGGGGTGATGCATAAAACCAGAGTTTGAAATTAGCACAGATACCGTTCAATAAACCAAATAGATATTAGACAAGATCTACACCTTGCTCAATGAACTGGCCTCAACACACCCTATACACCGCAGAGAAATATATCTGAGTAATAAGAATCTTAAAAGCCATGTATTGATATATCTCCATAAGGGAATCAAGTGTGTGCAGAGCGGCACAAACACAGCAGTGAAAATGAGCTAAACCCCATTATAGAAATAAATTTTAAAAACAAAACGCAGAAACAATGAAAGAGAGAAAAATTCTTACAAAATTCGCTCAGGGGCTGTGATGCAACCTGGATTGACCACATATAAACCCACAGCTGGATAAGACATAAGGCTGGACACTTGGGGCTGAGAGGATTGGTGAGCTTTGGTGAGCAACTGCCAAAAGTTTCATGCAATACTTCATGCTACTCATGCCAAGGGTCCCAACACTCCAGGTTGAAGGGAATCTTCCTACAGCTAAACCATGCTTGGGAAACCCAGCGACTGGTATACCATATGATCGGGAAAGGTTTCTAAAACGCACCTCATTTTTCCTCTCCTGGGGCTCCGGATCGGCATTCCAGCCGCTTTACTAAAAATATCCCCACATGGAGAGTCAATGCCTTTAAGTTCTGGTATCGCACAGTCTGCAGTTAGTGCGGAGGATGAAAGGGAATAGGGGGAACAAGTGAGAAACTAGATGTAGCGGTTTCAATGGGCACATGTCACTCTAATTTCACATCAGTAAGAAGAATAACCCTAACCCTAACCCTTCCCCGAAGCTTTCCCCTCACCCGTCCCCTAATCCTAACACGTACGCTCACACTAACCCGCGCCCTCACACGTACGCTCCCTCTAAACCATTGGCATACACTCACTTGGACCCTAAACCGTCCCCGTCCCCTAACCCTAACCGTAGCCCGAACCCTAACCCTAACCCTTCCCCGAAGCCTTCCCCTCACCCGTCCCCTAATCCTAACCCGTACGCTCACACTAACCCGCGCCCTCACACGTACGCTCCCCCTAAACTGCTGTCGTACCATCACATGGACCCTAAACCGTCCCCGTTACCTAACCCTAACCCTAGCCCGAACCCTAACCCTAAACCTTCCCCGAAGCCTTCCCCTCACCCGTCCTCTAATCCTAACCCGTACGCTCACACTAACCCGCGCCCTCACACGTACGCTCCCCCTAAACCGTTGTCGTACACTCACCTGGACCCTCAACCTTCCCCGTCCCCTAACCCTAACCCTAGCCTGAACCCTAACCCTAACCCTTCCAAAAAGCCTTCCCCTAACCCGTCCCCAATCCTAACCCGTACGCTCACACTAACCCGCGCCCTCACACGTACGCTCCCCCTAAAGCGTTGTCGTACCCTCACATGGACCCTAAAACCTGCCCGTCCCCTAACCCTAACCCTAGCCCGAACCCTAACCCTAACCCTTCCCCGAAGAATTCCCCTCACCCGTCCCCTAATCCTAACCCGTACGCTCACACTACCCTACGCCCTCACACGTACGCTACCCCTAAAGCTCTGTCGTACCCTCACCTGCACCCTAAACCGTCCCCGTCCCTTAACCCTAACCCTAGCCTGAACCCTAACCCTAAAACTTCCCCGAAGCCTTCCCCTCACCCGTCTCCTAATCCGAAACCGTACGCTCACAGTAACCTGCGCCCTCACACGTACGCTCCCCCTAAACCGTTGTCGTACCCTCACATGGACCTTAAACCGTCCCCGTCCCCTAACCCTAACCCTAGCCCGAACCCTAACAATAACTCTTCCCCGAAGCCTTCCCCTCACACGTCCCCTAATCCTAACCCGTATGCTCACACTAACCGGCGCCCTCACACGTACACTCCCCCTAAAGCTCTGTCGTACCCTCACCTGGACCCTAAACCGTCCCCTTCCCCTAACCCTAACCCTAGCCCGAACCCTAACCCTAAACCTTCCCCGAAGCCTTCCCCTCACCCGTACCCTAATCCTAACCCGTACGCTCACACTAACCCGCGCCCTCACACATACCTCCCCCTAAAGCTCTGTCGTACCCTCACCTGGACCCTAAACCGTCCCCGTCCCCTAACCCTAACCCTAGCCCGAACCCTAACCCTACACCTTCCCCGAAGCCTTCCCCTCACCCGTCCCCTAATCCTAACCCGTACTCTCACACTAACCCGCGCCGTCACACGTACGCTCCCCCTCAACCATTGTCGTACCCTCACCTGGACCCTAAACCGTCCCCATCCCCTAACCCTAACCCTAACCCTAACCCTAACCCTAACCCTAACCCTAACCCTAACCCTAGCCCGAACCCTAACCCTAACCCTTCCCCGAAGCCTTCCCCTCACCGGTCCCATAATCCTAACCCATACGCTCACACTAACCCACGCCCTCACACGTACGCTCCCCATAAACCGTTGTCGTAAGCGAACCTGGACCCTAAACCATCCCCGTCCCCTAACCCTAACCCTAGCCCAAACCATAACGCTAACCCTTCCCCGAAATCTTCCCCTCACCCGTCCCCTAATCCTAACCCGTACCCTCACACTCACCCGCGCCCTCACACATTCGCTCCCCCTAAACCGTTGTTGTATCCTCACCTGGACCCTACACCGTCCCCGTCCCCTAACCCTAGTCCGAACCCTAACCCTAATCTTTCCCCGAAGCCTTCCCCTCACCCGTCCCCTAATCCTAACCCCTACGCTCACACTAACCCGCGCGCTCACACGTACCATCCCCCTAAAGCGTTGTCGTACTCTCAACTGGACCCTAAACCGTCCCCGTCCCCTAAATCTAACCCTAGCCCGAACCCTAACCCTAACCCTTCCCGGAAGACTTCCCCTAACCCGTCCCGTAATCCTAACCCGTACGCTCACAATAACCCGCGCCTGCACACGTACAGTCCCCCTAAACCGTTGTCGTACCCTCACCTGGACCCTAAACCGTCCCCGTCCCCTAACCCTAACCCTAGCCCGAACACTAAACCTAACCCTTCCCCGAAGCCTTCCCCTCACCCGTCCCCTAATCCTAACCCGTAAGCTCACACTAACCCGCGCCCTCACACGTACACTACCCCTAAACCATTGTCGTACCCTCACCTGGACCCTAAACCGTCCCCATCCCCTAACCCTAACCCTAGCCCGAACCCTAACCCTAACACTTCCCCGAAGCCTTCCCCTCACCCATCCCCTAATCCTAACCCGTAACCTCACACTAACCCGCGCCCTCACACTAACCCTCCCCCTAAAGCGTTGTCGTACCCTCACCTGGACCCTAAACCGTCCCCGTCCCCTAACCCTAACCCTAGCCCGAACCCTAACCCTAACCCTTCCCCGAAGCTTTCCCCTCAACCGGCCCCTAATCGTAACCCGTACGCTAACACTAACCCGCGCCATCACATGTACGCTACCCCTCAACCGTTGTCGTACCCTCACCTGGACCCTAAACCGTCCCCGTCCCCTAACCCTAACCCTAGCCCGAACCCTATCCCTAACCCTTCCACGAAGCCTTCCCCTCACCCGTCCCATAATCCTAACCCGTACGCTCACACTAACTCGCGCCCTCACATGTACGCTACCCCTCAACCGTTGTCGTACCATCACCTGGACCCTAAACCGTCCCCGTCCCCTAACCCTAACCCTAGCCCGAACCCTAACCCTAACCCTTCCCCGAAATCTTCCCCTCACCCGTCCCCTAATCCTAACCCGTACGCTCACACTAACCCGCCCCTCACACGTACGCTCCCCCGAAACCGCTGTCGTACCATCACCTGGACCCTAAACCGTCCCCGTCCCCTAACCCTAACCCTAGCCCGAACCCTAACCCTAACCCTTCCCCGAAATCTTCCCCTCACCCGTCCCCTAATCCTAACCCGTACCCTCACACTCACCCGCGCCCTCACACATTCGCTCCCTCTAAACCGTTGTTGTATCCTCACCTGGACCCTAAACCGTCCCCGTCCCCTAACCCTAACCCTAGCCCGAACACTAAACCTAACCCTTCCCCGAAGCCTTCCCCTCACCCGTCCCCTAATCCTAACCCGTACGCTCACACTAACGCGTGCCCTCACACGTACGCTACCCCTAAACTGTTGTCATACCCTCACCTGGACCCTAAACCGTCCCCGTCCCCTAACCCTAATCCTAGCCCGAACCCTAACCCTAACCCTTCCCCGAAGCCTTCCCCTCACCCGTCCCCTAATCTTAACCCGTAGGCTCACACTAACCCGTGCCCTCACACGTACGCTCTCCCTAAACCGTTGTCGTACCCTCACCTGGACCCTACACCGTCCCCGTCCCCTAACCCTAGCCCGAACCCTAACCCTAACCCTTCCCCGAAGCCTTCCCCTCACCCGTCCCCTAATCCTAACCCTACGCTCACACTAACCTGCGCCCTCACACGTACCATCCCCCTAAAGCGTTGTCGTACCCTCAACTGGACCCTAAACCGTCCCCGTCCCCTAAACCTAACCCTAGCCCGAACCCTAACCCTAACCCTTCCCGGAAGACTTCCCCTAACCCGTCCCGTAATCCTAACCCGTACGCTCACAATAACCCGCGCCTGCACACGTACAGTCCCCCTAAACCGTTGTCGTACCCTCACCTGGACCCTAAACCGTCCCCGACCCCTAACCCTAACCCTAGACCGAACACTAAACCTAACCCTTCCCTGAAGCCTTCCCCTCACCCGTCCCCTAATCCTAACCCGTACGCTCACACTAACCCGCGCCCTCACACGTACGCTCCCCCTAAACCGTTGTCGTACCCTCACCTGGACCCTAAACCGTCCCCGTCCCCTAACCCTAACCCTAGCCCGAACACTAACCCTAACCCTTCCAAAAAGCCTTCCCCTCACCCGTCCCCTAATCCTAACCCATACGCTCACACTAACCCATGCCCTCACATGAACGCTCCCCCTAAACCGCTGTCGTACCCTCACCGGGACCCTAAACCGTCCCCGTCCCCTAACCCTAACCCTAGCCCGAACCCTAAACCTAAACCTTCCCCGAAGCCTTCCCCTCACGCGTCCCCTAATCCTAAACCGTACGCTCACACTAACCCGCGCCCTCACACGTACGCTCCCCCTAAACCGTTGTCGTACACTCACCTGGACCCTAAACCGTCCCCGTCCCCTAACACTAACCCTAGCACGAACCCTAACCCTAACCCTTCCCCGAAGCCTTCCCCTCACCTGTCCCCTAATCCTAACCCCTACGCTCACACTAACCCGCGCCATCACACGTACGCTCCCCCTAAACCGCTGTCGTACCCTCAACTGGAACCTAAACCATCTCCGTCACCTAACCGTAACCCTAGCCCGAACTCTAACCCTAACCCTTTCACGAAGCCTTCCCCTCACCCGTCCCCTAATCCTATCCCATACGCTCACACTAACCCACGCCTGCACACGTACAGTTCCCCTAAACCGTTGTTGTACACTCACTTGGACCCTAAACGGTCCCCGTCCCCGTCCCCTAACCCTAGCACTAACCCTAACGCTAACCCTTCCCCGAAGCCTTCCCCTCACCCGTCCCCTAATCCTAACCCGTACGCTCACACTAACCCACTTCCTCACACGTGCGCTCACCCTAAACCGTTGTCGTACCCTCACCTGGAACCTAAACCGTCCCCATCCCCTAACCCTAACCCTAGCCCGAACCTTAACCCTAAGCTTTCCACGAAGCCTTCCCCTCACCCGTCCCCTAATCCTAACCCGTACGCTCACACGAACCCGCAAGCTCACACATTCGCTCCCCCTAAAGCGTTGTCGTACCCTCAGCTGGACCGTAAACCGTCCCCGTCCCCTAACCCTAACCCTAGTCCGAACCCTAAACCTAACACTTCCCCGAAGCCTTCCCCTCACCCGTCCCCTAATCCTAAACCGTACGCTCACACTAACCCGCGCCCTCACATGTACGCTCCCCCTAAAGCGTTGTCGTACCCTCACCTGGACCCTAAACCGTCCCCGTCCCCTAACCCTAACCCTAGACCGAACCCTAACCCTAACCCTTCCCCGAAGCCTTCCCCTCACCCGTCCCCTAATCCTAACCCGTACACTCACACTCACCCGCGCCCTCACACGTACGCTCCCCCTAAACCGTTGTCGTACCCTCACCTGGACCCGAAACCATCACTGTCTCCTAACCCTAACCCTAGCCTGAACCCTAAACCTAACCCTTCCCCGAAGTCTTCCCCTCACCCGTCCCCTAATCCTAACCCGTACGCTCACACTAACCTGCGCCCACACACGTATGCTCCCCGTAAACCGTTGTCGTACCCTCACCTGGACCCTAAACCGTCCCCGTCCCCTAACCCTAACCCTAGCCCGAACCCTAGCCCTAACCCTTCCCCGAAGCCTTCCCCTCACCCGTCCCCTAAACCTAACCCGTACCCTCACACTAACCCGCGCCCACACAGATTCGCTCCCCCTAAACCGTTGTCGTACCCTCACCTGGACCCTAAACCGTCCCCGTCCCCTAACCCTAACCCTAGCCCGAACCCTAACCCTAACTCTTCCCCGAAGCCTTGCCCTCACCCGTCCCCTAACCCTAACCCGTACGCTCACACTAACCCGCACCCTCAAACGTACGCTCCCCCTTATGCGTTGTCGTACCCTCACCTGGACCCTAAACCGTCCCCGTCCCCTAACCCTAACCCTAGCCCGAAACCTAACCCTAACCCTTCCCTGAAGCCTTCCCCTCACCCGTCCCCTAATTCTAACCCAAATGCTCACACTAACCCGCACCCTCACACGTACGCTCCCCCTAAACTGCTGTCGTACCATCACATGGACCCTAAACCGTCCCCGTCCCCTAACCCTAACCCTAGCCCGAAACCTAACCCTAACCCTTCCCTGAAGCCTTCCCCTCACCCGTCCCCTAATCCTAACCCGTACGCTCACACTAACCCGCGCCCTCACATGTACGGTCCCCCTGAACCGTTGTCGTACCCTCACCTGGACCCTCAACCGTCCCCATCCCCTAACCCTAACCCTAACCTGAACCCTATACCTAACCCTTCCCAAAAGCCTTCCCCTAACCCGTCCCCTAATCCTAACCCGTATGCTAACACTAACCCACGCCCTCACACGTACGCTCCCCATAAACAGTTGTAGTACCCTCACCTGGACCCTAAACCGTCCCCGTCCGCTAACCCTAAACCTAGCCCGAAACATAACCTTAACCCTTCCCCGAAGCCTTCCCCTCACCCGTCCCCTAATCCTAACCCGTACGCTCACACTAACCCGCGCCATCACACGTACGCTCCCCCTAAACCTTTGTGGTACCCTCACCTGGACCCTAAACAGTCCCCGTTCCCTAACCCTAACCCTAGCCCGAACCCTAACCCTTCCCCTTCCCCGAAGCCTTCCCCTCACCCGTCACCTAATCCTAACCGTACACTCACACTAACCCACGCCCTCACACGTTCGCTCCCCCTAAACCGTTGTCGTACCCTCACCTGGACCCTAAACCGTCCCCGTCCCCGTCCCCTAACCCTAACCCTAGCCCGAACCCTAACCCTAACCCTTCCCCGAAGCCTTCCCCTCACCCGTCCCCTAATCCTAACCCGTACGCTCACACTAACCCGTGCCCTCACACGTACGCTCCCCCTAAAGCGTTGTCGTACCCTCACCTGGACCCTAAACCGTCCCCGTCCCCTAAACCAAACCCTAGCACGAACCCTAACACTAACCCTTCCCCGAAGCCTTCCCCTCACCCGTCCCCGAATCCTAACCAGTACGCTCACACTAACCCGCGCCCTCACAAGTTCGCTCGCCTAAACCGCTGACGTACCCTCACCGGGACCCTAAACCGTCCCCGTCCCCTAACCCTAACCCTAGCCCGAACTCTAAACCTAACCCTTCCCCGAAGCCTTCCCCTCACCCGTCCCTAATCCTAACCCGTACGCTCACACTAACCCGCGCCCTCACACGTACGCTCCCCCTAAACGGTTGTCGTACCCTCACCTGGACCCTAAACCGTCCCCGTCCCTAACCCTAACCCTAGCCCAAACCCTAATCCTAACCCTTCCCCGAAGCCTTCCCCACACCCGGCCCCTAATCCTAACCCGTACGCTCACACTAACCCGTGCCCTCACACGTACGCTCCCCCTCAACCGTTGTCGTACCCTCAGCTGGACCCTAAACCGTCCCCGTCCCCTAAACCTAACCCTAGCCAGAACCCTAACCCTAACCCTCCCCCGAAGCCATCCCCTCACCCACACCTAATCCTAACCCGTACGCTCACACTAACTCATGCCCTCACATGTATGCTCCCCCTAAAGCGTTGTCGTACCCTCACCTGGACCAAAAATTGTCCCCGTCCCCTAACCCTAACCCTAGCCCGGACCCTATCCCTAACCCTTCCCCGAAGCCTTCCCCTCACCCGTCCCCGAATCCTAACCCATACGCTCACAGTAACCCGCGCCCTCACACGTACGCTACCCCTAAACCGTTGTCGTACCCTCACTTGGACCCTAAACCGTCCCCGTACCCTAACCCTAAACCTAGCCCGAACCCTATCCCTAACCCTTCCCTGAAGCCTTCCCCTCACCCGTCCCCTAATCCTAACCCGTACGCTCACACTAACCCGCGCCCTCACACGTACACACCCCCTAAACCGTTGTCATACCCTCACCTGGACCCTAAACCATCCCCGTCCCCTAACCCTAACCCTAGCCCGAACCCTAACCCTAACACTTCCCCGAAGCCTTCCCGTCACCCGTCCCCTAATCCTAACCCGAACGCTCACACTAACCCGCGCCCTCACACGTACGATCCCCCTAAACCGTTGCGTACACTCACCTGGACCCTAAACCGTCCCCGTCCCCTAACCCTAACCCTTGCCCGAACCCTAACGCTAACCCTTCCCCAAAGCCTTCCCATAACCCGTTCCCTAATCCTAACCCGTACGCTCACACTAACCCGCGCCCTCACACATACGCTCACCCTAAACCGTTGTCGTACCCTCAACTGGACCCGAAACCGTCCCCGTCCCCTAACCCTAACCCTAGCCCGAACCCTAACCCTAACCCTTCCCCGAAGCCTTCCCCTCACCCGTCCCCTAATCCTAACCCGTAAGCTCACACTAACCCGTGCCCTCACACGTACGCTCCCCCTAAACCATTGTCGTACCCTCACCTGGGCCCTAAACCGTCCCCGTCCCCTAACCCTAACCCTAGCCCGAACCCTAACGCTAACACTTCCCCGAAGCCTTCCCCTCACCTGTCCCCTAATCCTAACCCATACGCTCACACGAAACCGCGCCCTCACATGTACGCTCCCCCTAAAGCGTTGTCGTACACTCACCTGGACCCTAAACCGTCCCCGTCCCCTAACCCTAACCCTAACCCGAACCCTAACCCTAAACCTTCCCCGAAGCCTTCCCCTCACCTGTTCCCTAATCCTAACCCGTACGCTCACACTCACCCGCGCCCTCACACGTACGCTCCCCCTAAACCGTTGTCGTACCCTCACCTGGACCCTAAACCATCACTGTCTCCTAACCCTAACCCTAGCCTGAAACCTAAACCTAACCCTTCCCCGAAGTCTTCCCCTCACCCGTCCCCTAATCCTAACCCGTACGCTCACACTAACCCGCACCCACACACGTATGCTCCCCCTAAACCGTTGTCATACCCTCACCTGGACCCTAAACAGTCCACGTCCCCTAACCCTAACCCTAGCCTGAACCCTAACCCTAACCCTTCCCCGAAGTCTTCCCCTCACCCGTCCCCTAATCCTAACCCGTACGCTCACACTAACCCGCGCCCACACACGTATGCTCCACCTAAACCGTTGTCGTACCCTCACCTGGACCCTAAACAGTCCACGTCCCCTAACCCTAACCCTAGCCCGAACCCTAGCCCTAACCCTTGCCCGAAGCCTTCCCCTCACCCATCCCCTAATCCTACCCCGTACCCTCACACTAACCCGCGCCCTCACAGATTCGCTCCCCCTAAACCGTTGTCATACCGTCACCTGGACCCTAAACCGTCCCCGTCCCCTAACCCTAACCCTAGCCCGAACCCTAACCCTAACCCTTCCCCGAAGCCTTCCCCTCACCCGTCCCCTAATCCTAACCCGTACGCTCACACTAACTCGCGCCCTCACACGTACGCTCCCCATAAACCGTTGTCGTACCCTCACCTGGACCCTAAATCGTCCCCGTCCCCTAACCCTAACCCTAGCCCGAACCTTAACCCTAACCTTTCCACGAAGCCTTCCCCTCACCCGTCCCCTAATCCTAACCCGTACGCTCACACGAACCCGCAACCTCACACATTCGCTCCCCCTAAAGCGTTGTCGTACCCTCACCTGGAACCTAAACCGTCCCCGTCCCCTAACCCTAACCCTAGTCCGAACCCTAAACCTAACCCTTCCCCGAAGCCTTCCCCTCACTCGTCCCCTAATCCTAAACCGTACGCTCACACTAACCCGCGCCCTCACACGTACGCTCCCCCTAAAGCGTTGTCGTACCCTCACCTGGACCCTAAACCGTCCCCGTCCCCTAACCCTAACCCTAGCCCGAACCCTAACCCTAACCCTTCCCCGAAGCCTTCCCCTCACCCCACCCCTAAACCTAACCCGTACCCTCACACTAACCCGCGCCCTCACAGATTCGCTCCCCCTAAACCGTTGTCGTACCCTCAGCTGGACCCTAAACCGTCCCCGTCCCCTAACCCTAACCCTAGCCCGAACCCTAACTCTAACCCTTCCCCGAAGCCTTCCACTCACCCGTCCCCTAATCCTAACCCGGACGCTCACACTAACCCACGACCTCACACTTACGCTCCCCCTAAACCGTTGTCGTACCCTCACCTGGACCCTAAACCGTCCCCGTCCCCTAACGCTAACCCTAGCCCGAACCCTAACCCTAACCCTTCCCCGAAGCCTTCCACTCACCCGTCCCCTAATCCTAACCCGTACGCTCACACTAACCCGCGCCCTCACACGTACGCTCCCCCTAAACCGTTCTCGTACCCTCACCTGGACCCTAAACCGTCCCCGTCCCTAACCCTAACCCTAGACCCAACCCTAACCCTAACCCTTCCCCGAAGCCTTCCCCTCACACGTCCCCTAATCCTAACCCGTACGCTCACACTAACCCACGCTCTCACATGTACGCTCCCCCTAAAGCTTTGTCGTACCCTCACCTGGACCCTAAACCGTCCCCGTCCCCTAACCCTAACCCTAGCCCGAACCCTAACCCTAACACTTCCCCGAAGCCTTCCCCTAACACGTCCCCTAATCCTAACCCGTACGCTCACACTAACCCGTGCCCTCACACGTACGCTCCCCCTAAAGCGTTGTCATACCCTCACCTGGACCCTGAACCGTCCCCATCCCATAAACCTATCCCTAGCCCGAACCCTAATCCTAACCCTTTCCCAAAGCCTTCCCTTCAACCGTCACCTAATCCTAACCCGTACGCTCACACTAAGACGCGCCCTCACACGTACGCTCCCCCTAAACCGTTGTCGTACACTCACCTGGACCATAAACTGTCCCCGTACCCTAGCCCTAACCCTAGCCCGTACCCTAAACCTAACACTTCACCGAACCTTTCCCCTCACCTGTCACCTAATCCTAACCCGTACCCTCACACTAACCCGCGCCCTCACACGTTCGCTCCTCCTAAACCGTTGTCGTACCCTCACCTGGACCCTAAACCGTCCCCGTCCCCTAACCCTAACCCTAGCACGAACCCTAACCTTAACCCTTCCCCGAAGCCTTCCCCTCACCCGTCCACTAATACTAACCCGTACGCTCAAACTAACCCGTGCCCTCACACGTACGCTCCCCCTAAACCGTTGTCTTACCCTCACCTGGACCCTAAACCATCCCCGTCCCCTAACCTTAACCCTAGCCCGAACTCTAAACCTAACCCTTCCCCGAAGCCTTCCCCTAACCCGTCCCCTAATCCTAACCCGTACGCTCACACTAACCCGCGCCCTCACACGTACGCTCCCCCTAAACCGCTGACGTACCCTCACCTGGACCCTAAACCGTCCCCGTCCCTAACCCTAACCCTATCCCGAACCCTATCCCTAACCCTTCCCTGAAGCCGTCCCCTCACCCGTCCCTTAATCCTAACCCGTACGCTCACACTAACCCGCGCCCTCACACGTACACACCCCCTAAACCGTTGTCATACCCTCACCTGGACCATAAACCATCCCCGTCCCCTAACCCTAACCCTAGCCCGAACCCTAACCCTAACACTTCCCCGAAGCCTTCCCTTCACCCGTCCCCTAATCCTAAACCGAACGCTCACACTAACCCGCGCCCTCACACGTACGAACCCCCTAAACCGTTGCGTACCCTCACCTAGACCCTAAACCGTCCCCGTCCCCTAACCCTAACCCTTGCCCGAACCCTAACGCTAAACCTTCCCCAAAGCCTTCCCATAACCCGTTCCCTAATCCTAACCCGTACGCTCACACTAACCCGCGCCCTCACACATACGCTCCCCCTAAACCGTTGTCGTACCCTCAACTGGACCCGAAACCGTCCCCGTCCCCTAACCCTAACCCTAGCCCGAACCCTAACCCTAACCCTTCCCCGAAGCCTTCCCCTCACCCGTCCCCTAATCCTAACCCGTAAGCTCACACTAACCCGTGCCCTCACACGTACGCTCCCCCTAAACCATTGTCGTACCCTCACCTGGACCCTAAATCGTCCCCGTCCCTTAACCCTAACCCTAGCCCGAACCTTAACCCTAACCTTTCCACGAAGCCTTCCCCTCACCCGTCCCCTAATCCTAACCCGTACGCTCACACGAACCCGCAATCTCACACATTCGCTCCCCCTAAAGCGTTGTCGTACACTCACCTGGACCCTAAACCATCACTGTCTCCTAACCCTAACCCTAGCCTGAACCCTAAACCTAACCCTTCCCCGAAGTCTTCCCCTCACCCTTCCCCTAATCCTAACCCGTACGCTCACACTAATCCGCGCACACACACGTATGCTCCCCCTAAACCGTTGTCGTACCCTCACCTGGACCCTAAATAGTCCACGTCCCCTAACCCTAACCCTAGCCCGAACCCTAGCCCTAACTCTTCCCCGAAGGCTTCCTCTCACCCGTCCCCTAATCCTAACCCGTACGCTCACACTAACCCGCGCCCTCACACGTACCCTCCCCCTAATGCGCTGTCTTACCCTCAACTGGACCCTAAACCGTCCCCGTCCCCTAACCCTAACCCTAGCCCGAACCCTAACCCTAACCCTTCCCCAAAGCCTTCCCCTCACCCGTCCCGTAATCCTAACCTGGACGCTCACACTAACCCACGACCTCACACTTACGCTCCCCCTAAACCGTTGTCGTACCCTCACCTGGACCCTAAACCGTCCCCGTCCCCTAACGCTAACCCTAGCCCGAACCCTAACTCTAACCCTTCCCCGAAGCCTTCCCCTCACCCGTCCTCTAATCCTAACCCATACCCTCACACTAACCTGTGCCCTCACACGTACGCTTCCCCTAAACCGTTGTCGTACCCTCACCTGGACCCTAAACCGTCCCCGTCCCCTAACCCTAACCCTAGCCCGAACCCTAACCCTAACCCTTCCCCGAAGCCTTCCCCTCACCCGTCCCCTAATCCTAACCCGTACGCTCACTCTAACCCGCGCCCTCACACGTACGCTCCCCATAAACCGTTGTCGTACCCTCACCTGGACCCTAAACCATCCCCGTCCCCGCGCCCTAACCCTAGCCCGAACCCTAAACCTAACACTTCCCCGAAGCCTTCCACTCACCCATCCCCTAATCCTAACCCGTACGCTCACACTAACCCGCGCCCTCACACGTACGCTCCCCCTAAACCGTTGTCGTAACCTCACCTGGACTCTAAACCGTCCCCGTTCCCTAACCCTAACCCTAGCCCGAACCCTAAACCTAACACTTCCCCGAAGCCTTCCCCTCACCCGTCCCCTAATCCTAACCCTTACGCTCACACTAAGCCGCGCCCTCACACGTACGCTCCCCCTAAACCGTTGTCGTACCCTCACCTAGACCCTAAACCGTCCCCGTGCCCTAACCCTAACCCTAGCCCAAACCGTAACCCTAACCCTTCCCCGAAGCCTTCCCCTCATCCGTCCCCTAATCCTAACCCGTACGCTCACACTAACCCGCGCCCTCACACGTACGCTCCCCCTAAAGCGTTGTCGTACCCTCACCTGGACCCTAAACCGTCCCCGTCCCCTAACCCTAACCGAAGCCCGAACCCTAACCCTAACCCTTCCCCGAAGCCTTCCCCTCACCCGTCCCCTAATCCTAACCCGTACGCTCACACTCACCTGCGCCCTCACACGTACGCTCCCCCTAAACCGTTGTCGTACCCTCACCTGGACCCTAAACCATCACTGTCTCCAAACCCTAACCCTAGCCTGAACCCTAACCCTAACCCTTCCCCGAAGTCTTCCCCTCACCCGTCCCCTAATCCTAACCCGTACGCTCACACTAACCCGCGCCCACACACGTATGCTCCCCCTAAACCGTTGTCGTACCCTCACCTGGACC
Organism: Leucopleurus acutus; assembly: GCF_964270905.1. Taxonomy (NCBI): domain Eukaryota; kingdom Metazoa; phylum Chordata; class Mammalia; order Artiodactyla; family Delphinidae; genus Leucopleurus; species Leucopleurus acutus. Next base: position 955,060 of record NW_028139198.1, read on the forward strand.
CTAAACACTCCACGTCCCCTAACCCTAACCCTAGCCCGAACCTTAGCCCTAACCCTTCCCCGAAGCCTTCCCCTCACCCATCCCCTAATCCTACCCCGTACCCTCACACTAACCTGCGCCCTCACAGATTCGCTCCCCCTAAACCGTTGTCGTACCCTCACCTGGACCCTAAACCGTCCCCGTCCCCTAACCCTAACCCTAGCCCGAACCCTAACCCTAACCCTTCCCTGAAGCCTTCCACTCACCCGTCCCCTAATCCTAACCCGGAAGCTCACACTAACCCATGACCTCACACTTACGCTCCCCCTAAACCGTTGTCGTACCCTCACCTGGATCCTAAACCGTCCCCATCCCCTAACGCTAACCGTAGCCCGAACCCTAACCCTAACCCTTCCCCGAAGCCTTCCACTCACCCTTCCCCTAATCCTAACCCGTACGCTCACACTAACCCGCGCCCTCACACGTACGCTCCCCCTAAACCGTTGTCGTACCCTCACCTGGACCCTAAACCGTCCTCGTCCCTAACCCTAACCCTAGCCCCATCCCTAACCCTAACCCTTCCCCGAAGCCTTCCCCTCACCCGTCCCCTAATCCTAACCCGTACGCTCACACTAACCCACGCTCTCACATGTACGCTCCCCCAAAGCTTTGTCGTACCCTCACCTGGACCCTGAACTGTCCCCATCCCCTAAACCTATCCCTAGCCCGAACCCTAATCCTAACCCTTTCCCAAAGCCTTCCCTTCAACCGTCCCCTAATCCTAACCCGTACGCTCACACTAAGCCGCGCCCTCACACGTACGCTCCCCCTAAACCGTTGTCGTACCCTCACCTGGACCATAAACCGTCCCCGTACCCTAGCCCTAACCCTAGCCCGAACCCTAACCCTAACACTTCAACGAACCTTTCCCCTCACCTGTCACCTAATCCTAACCCGTACCCTCACACTAACCCGCGCCCTCACACGTTCGCTCCTCCTAAACCGTTGTCGTACCCTCACCTGGACCCTAAACCGTCCCCGTCCCCTAACCCTAACCCTAGCACGAACCCTAACCCTAACCCTTCCCCGAAGCCTTCCCCTCACCCGTCCCCTAATCCTAACCCGTACGCTCAAACTAACCTGCCCCCTCACACGTACCCTCCCCCTAAACCGTTGTCTTACCCTCACCTGGACCCTAAACCATCCCCGTCCCCTAACCTTAACCCTAGCCCGAACTCTAAACCTAACCCTTCCCCGAAGCCTTCCCCTAACCCGTCCCCTAATCCTAACCCGTACCCTCAAACTAACCCACGCCCTCAAACGTACGCTCTCCATAAACAGTTGTAGTACCCTCACCTGGACCCTAAACCGTCCCCGTCCCCTAACCCTAACCCTAGTCCGAACCCTAAACTTAACACTTCCCCGAAGCCTTCCTCTCACCCGTCCCCTAATCCTAAACCGTACGCTCACACTAACCCGCGTCCTCACACGTACGCTCCCCCTAAAGCGTTGTCGTACCCTCACCTGGACCCTAAACCGTCCCCGTCCCCTAACCCTAACCCTAGCCTGAACCCTAACCCTAACCCTTCCCCGAAGCCTTCCCCTCACCCGTCCCCTAAACCTAACCCGTACCCTCACACTAACCCGCGCTCTCACAGATTCGCTGCCCCTAAACCGTTGTCGTACCCTCACCTGGACCCTAAACCGTCCCCGTCCCCTAACCCTAACCCTAGCCCGAACCCTAACCCTAACCCTTCCCCGAAGCCTTCCACTCACCCGTCCCCTAATCCTAACCCGGACGCTCACACTAACCCACGACCTCACACTTACGCTCCCCCTAAACCGTTGTCGTACCCTCACCTGGACCCTAAACCGTCCCCGTCCCCTAACGCTAACCCTAGCCCGAACCCTAACCCTAACCCTTCCCCGAAGCCTTCCACTCACCCGTCCCCTAATCCAAACCCGTACGCTCAAACTAACCCACGCCCTCACACGTACGCTCCCCTTAAACCGTTGTCGTACCCTCACCTGGACCCTAAACCGTCCCCGTCCCTAACCCTAACCCTAGCCCCAACCCTATCCCTAACCCTTCCCCGAAGCCTTCCCCTCACCCGTCCCCTATTCCTAACCCGTACGCTCACACTAACCCACGCCCTCACATGTACGCTCCCCCTAAAGCTTTGTCGTACCCTCACCTGGACCCTAAACCGTCCCCGTCCCCTAACCCTAACCCTAGCCCGAACCCTAACCCTAACACTTCCCCGAAGCCTTCCCCTAACACGTCCCCTAATCCTAACCCGTACACTCACACTAACCCGTGCCCTCACACGTACGCTCCCCCTAAAGCGTTGTCATACCCTCACCTGGACCGTGAACCGTCCCCATCCCCTAAACATATCCCTAGCCCGAACCCTAATCCTAACCCTTTCCCAAAGCCTTCCCTTCAACCGTCCCCTAATCCTAACCCGTACTCTCACACTAATCCGCGCCCTCACACGTACGCTCCCCCTAAACCGTTGTCGTACCCTCACCTGGACCCTAAACCGTCCCCGTCGCTAACCCTAACCCTAGCCCAAACCCTAACCCTAACCCTTCCACGAAGCCTTCCCCTCACCCGGCCCCTAATCCTAACCCGTACGCTCACACTAACCCGTGCCCTCACACGTACGCTCCCCCTCAACCATTGTCGTACCCTCACCTGGACCCTAAACCGTCCCCGTCCCCTAAACCTAACCCTAGCCCGAACCCTAACCCTAACCCTCCCCCGAAGCCTTCCCCTCACCCACACCTAATCCTAACCCGTACGCTCACACTAACTCACGCCCTCACATGTATGCTCCCCCTAAAGCGTTGTCGTACCCTCACCTGGACCAAAAATTGTCCCCGTCCCCTAACCCTAACCCTAGCCCGAACCCTATCCCTAACACTTCCCTGAAGCCTTCCCCTCACCCGTCCCCGAATCCTAACCCGTACGCTCACACTAACCCGCGCCCTCACACGTACGCTACCCCTAAACCGTTGTCGTACCCTCACTTGGACCCTAAACCGTCCCCGTACCCTAACCGTAAACCTAGCCCGAACCCAATCCCTAACACTTCCCTGAAGCCTTCCCCTCACCCGTCCCCTAATCCTAACCCGTACGCTCACACTAACCCGCGCCCTCACACGTACACACCCCCTCAACCGTTGTCATACCCTCACCTGGACCCTAAACCATCCCCGTCCCCTAACCCTAACCCTAGCCCGAACCCTAACCCTAACACTTCCCCGAAGCCTTCCCGTCACCCGTCCCCTAATCCTATACCGAACGCTCACACTAACCCGCGCCCTCACACGTACGATCCACCTAAACCGTTGTGTACCCTCACCTGGACCCTAAACCGTCCCCGTCCCCTAACCCTAACCCTTGCCCGAACCCTAACGCTAACCCTTCCCCAAAGCCTTCCCATAACCCGTTCCCTAATCCTAACCCGTACGCTCACACTAACCCGCGCCCTCACACATACGCTCCCCCTAAACCGTTGTCGTACCCTCAACTGGACCCGAAACCGTCCCCGTCCCCTAACCCTAACCCTAGCCCGAACCCTAACCCTAACCCTTCCCCGAAGCCTTCCCCTCACCCGTCCCCTAATCCTAACCCGTACGCTCAAACTAACCCGCGCCCTCACACGTACGCTCCCCCTAAACCGTTGTCTTACCCTCACCTGGACCCTAAACCATCCCCGTCCCCTAACCTTAACCCTAGCCCGAACTCTAAACCTAACCCTTCCCCGAAGCCTTCCCCTAACCCGTCCCCTAATCCTAACCCGTACCCTCAAACTAACCCACGCCCTCAAACGTACGCTCCCCATAAACAGTTGTAGTACCCTCACCTGGACCCTAAACCGTCCCCGTCCCCTAACCCTAAACCTAGCCCGAAACATAACCTTAACCCTTCCCCGAAGCCTTCCACTCACCCATCCCCTAATCCTAACCCGTACGCTCACACTAACCCGCGCCCTCACACGTACGCTCCCCCTAAACCGTTGTCGTAACCTCACCTGGACTCTAAACCGTCCCCGTTCCCTAACCCTAACCCTAGCCCGAACCCTAAACCTAACACTTCCCCGAAGCCTTCCCCTCACCCGTCCCCTAATCCTAACCCTTACGCTCACACTAAGCCGCGCCCTCACACGTACGCTCCCCCTAAACCGTTGTCGTACCCTCACCTAGACCCTAAACCGTCCCCGTGCCCTAACCCTAACCCTAGCCCAAACCGTAACCCTAACCCTTCCCCGAAGCCTTCCCCTCATCCGTCCCCTAATCCTAACCCGTACGCTCACACTAACCCGCGCCCTCACACGTACGCTCCCCCTAAAGCGTTGTCGTACCCTCACCTGGACCCTAAACCGTCCCCGTCCCCTAACCCTAACCGAAGCCCGAACCCTAACCCTAACCCTTCCCCGAAGCCTTCCCCTCACCCGTCCCCTAATCCTAACCCGTACGCTCACACTCACCCGCGCCCTCACACGTACGCTCCCCCTAAACCGTTGTCGTACCCTCACCTGGACCCTAAACCATCACTGTCTCCAAACCCTAACCCTAGCCTGAACCCTAACCCTAACCCTTCCCCGAAGTCTTCCCCTCACCCGTCCCCTAATCCTAACCCGTACGCTCACACTAACCCGCGCCCACACACGTATGCTCCCCCTAAACCGTTGTCGTACCCTCACCTGGACCCTAAACACTCCACGTCCCCTAACCCTAACCCTAGCCCGAACCTTAGCCCTAACCCTTCCCCGAAGCCTTCCCCTCACCCATCCCCTAATCCTACCCCGTACCCTCACACTAACCCGCGCCCTCACAGATTCGCTCCCCCTAAACCGTTGTCGTACCCTCACCTGGACCCTAAACCGTCCCCGTCCCCTAACCCTAACCCTAGCCCGAACCCTAACCCTAACCCTTCCCTGAAGCCTTCCACTCACCCGTCCCCTAATCCTAACCCGGAAGCTCACACTAACCCATGACCTCACACTTACGCTCCCCCTAAACCGTTGTCGTACCCTCACCTGGATCCTAAACCGTCCCCATCCCCTAACGCTAACCGTAGCCCGAACCCTAACCCTAACCCTTCCCCGAAGCCTTCCACTCACCCTTCCCCTAATCCTAACCCGTACGCTCACACTAACCCGCGCCCTCACACGTACGCTCCCCCTAAACCGTTGTCGTACCCTCACCTGGACCCTAAACCGTCCCCGTCCCTAACCCTAACCCTAGCCCCAACCCTAACCCTAACCCTTCCCCGAAGCCTTCCCCTCACCCGTCCCCTAATCCTAACCCGTACGCTCACACTAACCCACGCTCTCACATGTACGCTCCCCCAAAGCTTTGTCGTACCCTCACCTGGACCCTAAACCGTCCCCGTCCCCTAACCCTAAACCTAGCCCGAACCCTAACCCTAACACTTCCCCGAAGCCTTCCCCTAACACGTCCCCTAATCCTAACCCGTACGCTCACACTAACCTGTGCCCTCACACGTACGCTCCCCCTAAAGCGTTGTCATACCCTCACCTGGACCCTGAACTGGCCCCATCCCCTAAACCTATCCCTAGCCCGAACCCTAATCCTAACCCTTTCCCAAAGCCTTCCCTTCAACCGTCCCCTAATCCTAACCCGTACGCTCACACTAAGCCGCGCCCTCACACGTACGCTCCCCCTAAACCGTTGTCGTACCCTCACCTGGACCATAAACCGTCCCCGTACCCTAGCCCTAACCCTAGCCCGAACCCTAACCCTAACACTTCAACGAACCTTTCCCCTCACCTGTCACCTAATCCTAACCCGTACCCTCACACTAACCCGCGCCCTCACACGTTCGCTCCTCCTAAACCGTTGTCGTACCCTCACCTGGACCCTAAACCGTCCCCGTCCCCTAACCCTAACCCTAGCACGAACCCTAACCCTAACCCTTCCCCGAAGCCTTCCCCTCACCCGTCCCCTAATCCTAACCCGTACGCTCAAACTAACCTGCCCCCTCACACGTACCCTCCCCCTAAACCGTTGTCTTACCCTCACCTGGACCCTAAACCATCCCCGTCCCCTAACCTTAACCCTAGCCCGAACTCTAAACCTAACCCTTCCCCGAAGCCTTCCCCTAACCCGTCCCCTAATCCTAACCCGTACCCTCAAACTAACCCACGCCCTCAAACGTACGCTCTCCATAAACAGTTGTAGTACCCTCACCTGGACCCTAAACCGTCCCCGTCCCCTAACCCTAACCCTAGCCTGAACCCTAACCCTAACCCTTCCCCGAAGCCTTCCCCTCACCCGTCCCCTAAACCTAACCCGTACCCTCACACTAACCCGCGCTCTCACAGATTCGCTGCCCCTAAACCGTTGTCGTACCCTCACCTGGACCCTAAACCGTCCCTGTCCCCTAACCCTAACCCTAGCCCGAACCCTAACCCTAACCCTTCCCCGAAGCCTTCCACTCACCCGTCCCCTAATCCTAACCCGGACGCTCACACTAACCCACGACCTCACACTTACGCTCCCCCTAAACCGTTGTCGTACCCTCACCTGGACCCTAAACCGTCCCCGTCCCCTAACGCTAACCCTAGCCCGAACCCTAACCCTAACCCTTCCCCGAAGCCTTCCACTCACCCGTCCCCTAATCCAAACCCGTACGCTCAAACTAACCCACGCCCTCACACGTACGCTCCCCCTAAACCGTTGTCGTACCCTCACCTGGACCCTAAACCGTCCCCGTCCCTAACCCTAACCCTAGCCCCAACCCTATCCCTAACCCTTCCCCGAAGCCTTCCCCTCACCCGTCCCCTAATCCTAACCCGTACGCTCACACTAACCCACGCCCTCACATGTACGCTCCCCCTAAAGCTTTGTCGTACCCTCACCTGGACCCTAAACCGTCCCCGTCCCCTAACCCTAACCCTAGCCCGAACCCTAACCCTAACACTTCCCCGAAGCCTTCCCCTAACACGTCCCCTAATCCTAACCCGTACACTCACACTAACCCGTGCCCTCACACGTACGCTCCCCCTAAAGCGTTGTCATACCCTCACCTGGACCCTGAACCGTCCCCATCCCCTAAACATATCCCTAGCCCGAACCCTAATCCTAACCCTTTCCCAAAGCCTTCCCTTCAACCGTCCCCTAATCCTAACCCGTACTCTCACACTAATCCGCGCCCTCACACGTACGCTCCCCCTAAACCGTTGTCGTACCCTCACCTGGACCCTAAACCGTCCCCGTCGCTAACCCTAACCCTAGCCCAAACCCTAACCCTAACCCTTCCACGAAGCCTTCCCCTCACCCGGCCCCTAATCCTAACCCGTACGCTCACACTAACCCATGCCCTCACACGTACGCTCCCCCTCAACCATTGTCGTACCCTCACCTGGACCCTAAACCGTCCCCGTCCCCTAAACCTAACCCTAGCCCGAACCCTAACCCTAACCCTCCCCCGAAGCCTTCCCCTCACCCACACCTAATCCTAACCCGTACGCTCACACTAACTCACGCCCTCACATGTATGCTCCCCCTAAAGCGTTGTCGTACCCTCACCTGGACCAAAAATTGTCCCCGTCCCCTAACCCTAACCCTAGCCCGAACCCTATCCCTAACACTTCCCTGAAGCCTTCCCCTCACCCGTCCCCGAATCCTAACCCGTACGCTCACACTAACCCGCGCCCTCACACGTACGCTACCCCTAAACCGTTGTCGTACCCTCACTTGGACCCTAAACCGTCCCCGTACCCTAACCGTAAACCTAGCCCGAACCCAATCCCTAACCCTTCCCTGAAGCCTTCCCCTCACCCGTCCCCTAATCCTAACCCGTACGCTCACACTAACCCGCGCCCTCACACGTACACACCCCCTCAACCGTTGTCATACCCTCACCTGGACCCTAAACCATCCCCGTCCCCTAACCCTAACCCTAGCCCGAACCCTAACCCTAACACTTCCCCGAAGCCTTCCCGTCACCCGTCCCCTAATCCTATACCGAACGCTCACACTAACCCGCGCCCTCACACGTACGATCCACCTAAACCGTTGTGTACCCTCACCTGGACCCTAAACCGTCCCCGTCCCCTAACCCTAACCCTTGCCCGAACCCTAACGCTAACCCTTCCCCAAAGCCTTCCCATAACCCGTTCCCTAATCCTAACCCGTACGCTCACACTAACCCGCGCCCTCACACATACGCTCCCCCTAAACCGTTGTCGTACCCTCAACTGGACCCGAAACCGTCCCCGTCCCCTAACCCTAACCCTAACCCGAAACATAACCTTAACCCTTCCCCGAAACCTTCCCCTCACCCGTCCTCTAATCCTAACACGTACGCTCACACTAACCCGCGCCATCACAGGTACGCTCCCCCTAAACCTTTGTGGTACACTCACCTGGACCCTAAACAGTCCCCGTTCCCTAACCCTAACCCTAGCCCGAACCCTAACCCTTACCCTTCCCCGAAGCCTTCCCCTCACCCGTCACCTAATCCTAACCGTACACTCACACTAACCCACGCCCTCACACGTTCGCTCCCCCTAAACCGTTGTCGTACCCTCACCTGGACCCTAAACCGTCCCCGTCCCCTAATCCTAACCCTAGCCCGAACCCTATCCATAACCCTTCCCCGAAGCCTTCCCCTCACCGTCCCCTAATCCTAAACCATACGCTCACACTAACCCACACCCTCACACGTACCCTCCCCTTAAACCGCTGTCGTAGCCTCAACTGGACCCGAAACCGTCCCCGTCCCCTAACACTAACCCTAGCCCGAACCCTAACCCTAACCCTTCCCCGAAGCCTTCCCCACACCCGTCCCCTAATCCTAACCCGTACGCTCACACTAACCCGTGCCCTCACACGTACGCTCCCCCTAAAGCGTTGTCGTACCCTCACCTGGACCCTAAACCGTCCCCGTCCCCTAAACCAAACCCTAGCCCGAACCCTAACACTAACCCTTCCCCGAAGCCTTCCCCTCACCCGTCCCCGAATCCTAACCCGTACGTTCACACTAACCCGCGCCCTCACACGTTCGCTCCCCCTAAACCGCTGACCTACCCTCAACGGGACCCTAAACCGTCCCCGTCCCCTAACCCTAACCCTAGCCCGAACCCTAACCCTAACCCTTCCCCGAAGCCTTCCCCTCACCCGTCCCTAATCCTAACCCGTACGCTCACACTAACACGCGCCCTCACACGTACGCTCCCCCTAAACCGTTGTCGTACCCTCACCTGGACCCTAAACCGTCCCCGTCGCTAACCCTAACCCTAGCCCAAACCCTAACCCTAACCCTTCCCCGAAGCCTTCCCCTCACCCGGCCCCTAATCCTAACCCGTACGCTCACACTAACCCGTGCCCTCACACGTACGCTCCCCCTCAACCATTGTCGTACCCTCACCTGGACCCTAAACCATCCCCGTCCCCTAAACCTAACCCTAGCCCGAACCCTAAACCTAACCCTCCCCCGAAGCCTTCCCCTCACCCACACCTAATCCTAACCCGTACGCTCACACTAACTCACGCCCTCACATGTATGCTCCCCCTAAACCGTTGCGTACCCTCACCTGGACCCTACACCGTCCCCGTCCGCTAACCCTAACCCTTGCCCGAACCCTAACGCTAACCCTTCCCCAAAGCCTTCCCATAACCCGTTCCCTAATCCTAACCCGTACGCTCACACTAACCCGCGCCCTCACACATACGCTCCCCCTAAACCGTTGTCGTACCCTAAACTGGACCCGAAACCGTCCCCGTCCCCTAACCCTAACCCTAGCCCGAACCCTAACCCTAACCCTTCCCCGAAGCCTTCCCCTCACCCGTCCCCTAATCCTAACCCGTAAGCTCACACTAACCCGTGCCCTCACACGTACGCTCCCCCTAAACCATTGTCGTACCCTCACCTGGACCCTAAACCGTCCCCGTCCCCTAACCCTAACCCTAGCCCGAACCCTAACGCTAACACTTCCCCGAAGCCTTCCCCTCACACGTCCCCTAATCCTAACCCATACGCTCACACGAACCCGCGCCCTCACATGTACGCTCCCCCTAAAGCGTTGTCGTACCCTCACCTGGACCCTAAACCGTCCCCGTCCCCTAACCCTAACCCGAACCCTAACCCTAAACCTTCCCCGAAGCCTTCCCCTCACCCGTCCCCTAATCCTAACCCGTACGCTCACACTAACCCGCGCCCTCACAGGTACGCTCCCCCTAAACCGTTGTCGTACCCTCACCTGGACCCTAAACCGTCCCCGTCCCCTAACCCTAACCCTAGCCCGAACCCTAACCCTAACCCTTCCGCGAAGCCTTCCCCTCACCTGTTCCCTAACCCTAACCCGTACGCTCACACTTACGCGCGCCCTCACACGTACGCTCCCCCTAAACCGTTGTCTTACCCTCACCTGGACCCTAAACCGTCCACGTCCCCTAACCCTAACCGTAGCCCGAACCCTAACCCTAACCCTTCCCCGAAGCCTTCCCCACACCCGTCCCCTAATCCTAACCCGTACGCTCACACTAACCCGTGCCCTCACACGTACGCTCCCCCTAAAGCATTGTCGTACCCTCACCTGGACCCTAAACCGTCCCCGTCCCCTAAACCAAACCCTAGCCCGAACCCTAACACTAACCCTTCCCCGAAGCCTTCCCCTCACCCGTCCCCGAATCCTAACCCGTACGTTCACACTAACCCGCGCCCTCACACGTTCGCTCCCCCTAAACCGCTGACCTACCCTCAACGGGACCCTAAACCGTCCCCGTCCCCTAACCCTAACCCTAGCCCGAACCCTAACCCTAACCCTTCCCCGAAGCCTTCCCCTCACCCGTCCCTAATCCTAACCCGTACGCTCACACTAACACGCGCCCTCACACGTACGCTCCCCCTAAACCGTTGTCGTACCCTCACCTGGACCCTAAACCGTCCACGTCCCCTAACCCTAACCGTAGCCCGAACCCTAACCCTAACCCTTCCCCGAAGCCTTCCCCTCACCCGTCCCCTAATCCTAACCCGTACCCTCACACTAACCCGCGCCCTCACAGATTCGCTCCCCCTAAACCGTTGTCGTACCCTCACCTGGACCCTAAACCGTCCTCGTCCCCTAACCCTAACCCTAGCCCGAACCCTAACCCTAACCCTTCCCCGAAGCCTTCCCATCACCCGTCCCCTAATCCTAACCCGGACGCTCACACTAACCCACGACCTCACACTTACGCTCCCCCTAAACCGTTGTCGTACCCTCACCTGGACCCTAAACCATCCCCGTCCCCTAACGCTAACCCTAGCCCGAACCCTAACTCTAACACTTCCCCGAAGCCTTCCCCTCACCCGTCCTCTAATCCTAACCCATACCCTCACACTAACCCGTGCCCTCACATGTACGCTCCGCCTAAACCATTGTCGTACCCTCACCTGGACCCTAAACCGTCCCCGTGCCCTAACCCTAACCCTAGCCCGAACCCTAACCCTAACTCTTCCCCGAAGCCTTCCCCTCACCCGTCCCCTTATCCTTACCCGTACGCTCACACTAACCCGCGCCCTCACACATACCCTCCCCCTAATGAGCTGTCTTACCCTCAACTGTACCCTAAACCGTCCCTGTCCCCTAACCCTAACCCTAGCACGAACCCTAACCCTAACCCTTCCCCGAAGCCTTCCTCTCACCCGTCCCATAATCCTAACCCGTACGCTCACTGTAACCAGCGCCCTTACACGTACGCTCCCCCTAAAGTGTTGTCGTACCCTCACCTGGACCCTAAACCGTCCCCGTCCCCTAAACCTAACCCTAGCACGAACCCTAACCCTAACCCTTCCCCGAAGCCTTCCCCTCACACGTCCCCTAACCCTAACCCGTACGCTTACACTAATCCGCGCCCTCACACCTACGCTCCCCCTAAACCGTTGTCCTTCCCTCACCTGGACCCTAAATCGTCCCCGGCCCCTAACCATAACCCTAGCCCGAACCTTAACCCTAACCTTTCCAAGAAGCCTTCCCCTCACCCGTCCCCTAATCCTAACCCGTACGCTCACACGAACCCGCAACCTCACACATTCGCTCCCCCTAAAGCGTTGTCGTACCCTCACCTGGACCCTAAACCATCACTGTCTCCTAACCCTAACCCTAGCCTGAACCCTAAACCTAACCCTTCCCCGAAGTCTTCCCCTCACCCTTCGCCTAATCCTAACCCGTACGCTCACACTACCCCGCGCCCACACACGTATGCTCCCCCTAAACCGTTGTCGTACCCTCACCTGGACCCTAAACTGTCCACGTCCCCTAACCCTATCCCTAGCCCGAACCCTAGCCCTAACCCTTCCCCGAAGCCTTCCCCTCACCCGTCCCCTAAACCTAACCCGTACCCTCACACTAACCTGCGCCCTCACAGATTCGCTCCCCCTAAACCGTTGTCGTACCCTCACCTGGACCCTAAACCATCCCCGTCCCCTAACCCTAACCCTAGCCCGAACCCTAACCCTAACCCTTCCCCGAAGCCTTCCCCTCACCCGTCCCTAATCCTAACCCGTACGCTCACACTAACCCACGCCCTCACACGTATGCTCCCCCTAAACCGTTGTCGTACCCTCACCTGGACCCTAAACCGTTCCCGTCCCTAACCCTAACCCTAGCCCAAACCCTAACCCTAACCCTTCCCCGAAGCCTTCCCCTAACCCGGCCCCTAATCCTAACCCGTACGCTCACACTAACTCACGCCCTCACACATACGCTCCCCCTCAACCATTGTCGTACCCTCACCTGGACCCTAAACCGTCCCCGTCCCCTAAACCTAACCCTAGCCCGAACCCTAACCCTAACCCTCCCCCGAAGCCTTCCCCTCACCCACACCTAATCCTAACCCGTACGCTCACACTAACTCACGCCCTCACATGTATGCTCCCACTAAAGCGTTGTCGTACCCTCACCTGGACCAAAAATTGTCCCCGTCCCCTAACCCTAACCCTAGCCCGGACCCTATCCCTAACCCTTCCCCGAAGCCTTCCCCTCACCCGTCCCCGAATCCTAACCCGTACGCTCACACTAACCCGCGCCCTCACACGTACGCTACCCCTAAACCGTTGTCGTACCCTCACTTGGACCCTAAACCGTCCCCGTACCCTAACCGTAAACCTAGCCCGAACCCAATCCCGAACCCTTCCCTGAAGCCTTCCCCTCACCAGTCCCCTAATCCTAACCCGTACGCTCACACTAACCCGCGCCCTCACACGTACACACCCCCTCAACCGTTGTCATACCCTCACCTGGACCCTAAACCATCCCCGTCCCCTAACCCTAACCCTAGCCCGAACCCTAACCCTAACACTTCCCCGAAGCCTTCCCGTCACCCGTCCCCTAATCCTAAACCGAACGCTCACACTAACCCGCGCCCTCACACGTACGATCCCCCTAAACCGTTGCGTACCCTCACCTGGACCCTAAACCGTCCCCGTCCCCTAACCCTAACCCTTGCCCGAACCCTAACGCTAACACTTCCCCAAAGCCTTCCCATAACCCGTTCCCTAATCCTAACCCGTACGCTCACACTAACCCACGCCCTCACACATACGCTCCCCCTAAACCGTTGTCGTACCCTCAACTGGACCCGAAACCGTCCCCGTCCCCTAACCCTTACCCTAGCCCAAACCCTAACCTTAACTCTTCCCCGAAGCCTTCCCCTCACCCGTCCCCTAATCCTAACCCATACGCTCACACGAACCCGTGCCCTCACATGTACGCTCCCCCTAAAGCGTTGTCGTACCCTCACCTAGACCCTAAACCGTCCCCGTCCCCTAACCCTAACCCGAACCCTAACCCTAAACCTTCCCCGAAGCCTTCCCCTCACCCGTCCCCTAATCCTAACCCGTACGCTCACACTAACCCGCGCCCTCACACGTACGCTCCCCCTAAACCGTTGTCGTACCCTCACCTGGACCCTAAACCGTCCCCGTCCCCTAACCCTAACCCTAGCCCGAACCCTAACCCTAACCCTTCCCCGAAGCCTTCCCCTCACCTGTTCCCTAACCCTAACCCGTACGCTCACACTTACCCGCGCCCTCACACATACGCTCCCCCTAAACCGTTGTCGTACCCTCACCTGGACCCTAAACCGTCCACGTCCCCTAACCCTAACCGTAGCCCGAACCCTAACCCTAACCCTTCCCCGAAGCCTTCCCCTCACCCGTCCCCTAATCCTAACCCGTACCCTCACACTAACCCGCGCCCTCACAGATTCGCTCCCCCTACACCTTTGTCGTACCCTCACCTGGACCCTAAACCGTCCCCGTCCCCTAACCCTAACCCTAGCCCGAACCCTAACCCTAAACCTTCCCCGAAGCCTTCCCCTCACCCGTCCCCTAATCCTAACCCGGACGCTCACACTAACCCACGACCTCACACTTACGCTCCCCCTAAACCGTTGTCGTACCCTCACCTGGACCCTAAACTGTCCCCGTCCCCTAACCCTAACCCTAGCCCGAACCCTAACCCTAACCCTTCCCCGAAGCCTTCCCCTCACCCGTCCCCTAATCCTAACCCGTACGCTCACACTAACCCACGCCTTCACACGTACGCTCCCCCTAAACCGTTGTCGTACCCTCACCTGGACGCTAAACAGTCCCCGTCCCCTAAACCTAACCCTAGCCCGAACCCTAACTCTAACCCTTCCCCGAAATCTTCCCCTCACCCGTCCCCTAAACCTAACCCTTACGCTCACACTAAACCACGGCCTCACACGTACGCTCGCCCTAAAGCGTTGTCGTACCCTCACCTGGACCCTAAACCGTCCCCGTCCCCTAACCCTAACCCTAGCCCGAACCCTAACCCTAACCCTTCCCCGAAGCCTTCCCCTAACCCGTCCCCTAATCCTAACCCGTACGCTCACACTAACCCGCGCCCTCAAACGTACGCTCCCCCTAAACCGTTGTCCTACCCTCACATGGACCCTAAACCGTCCCCGTCCCCTAACCCTAACCCTAACCAGAACCCTATCCCTAACCCTTCCCCGAAGCCTTCCCCTCACCCGTCCCCTAATCCTAACCCGTTCGCTCACACTAACACGCGCCCTCACACGTACGCTCCCCCTAAACCATTGTCGTACCCTCACCTGGACCCTAAACCATCCCCGTCCCCTAACCCTAACCCTAGCCCGTACCCTATCCCTAACCATTCCCCGAAGCCTTCCCCTCTCCCGTCCCCTAATCTTAACCCGTACGCTCACACTAACCCACGCCCTCACACGTACGCTCACCCTAAACCGCTGACGTACCCTCACCTGGACCCTAAACCGTCCCCGTCCCCTACCCCTAACCCTAGCCCAAACGCTAACCCTAACTCTTCCCCGAAACCTTCCCCTCAACCGTCGCCTAATCCTAACCCGTACGCTCACACTAACCCGTGTCCTCACACGTACGCTCCCCCTATACCGCTGTCGTACCCTCAAGTGGACCCGAAACCGTCCCCGTCCCCTAACCCTAACCCTAGCCCGAACCTTAACCCTAACCATTCCCCGAAGCCTTCCCCTCACCCGTCCCCTAATCCTAACCCGTACGTTCACACTAACCCGCGCCCTCACACGTACGCTCCCCCTAAACCGTTGTCGTACCCTCACCTGGACCCTAAACCGTCCCCGTCCCCTAACCCTAACCCTAGCCCGAACCCTAACCCTAAACCTTCCCCGAAGCCTTCCACTCACCCGTCCCCTAATCCTAACCCGGACGCTCACACTAACCCACGACCTCACACTTACGCTCCCCCTAAACCGTTGTCGTACCCTCACCTGGACCCTAAACCGTCCCCGTCCCCTAACGCTAACCCTAGCCCGAACCCTAACTCTAACCCTTCCCCGAAGCCTTCCCCTCACCATTCCTCTAATCCTAACCCGTACCCTCACACTAACCCGTGCCCTCACACGTAGGCTTCCCCTAAACCGTTGTCGTACCCTCACCTGGACCCTAAACCGTCCCCGTCCCCTAACCCTAACCCTAGCCCGAACCCTAAACCTAACACTTCCCCGAAGCCTTCCCCTCACCCGTCCCCTAATCCTAACACTTACGCTCACACTAAGCCGCGCCCTCACACGTACGCTCCCCCTAAACCGTTGTCGTACCTTCACCTAGACCCTAAACCGTCCCCGTCCCCTAACCCTAACCCTAGCCCAAACCGTAACCCTAACCCTTCCCCGAAGCCTTCCCCTCACCCGTCCCCTAATCCTAACCCGTACGCTCACACTAACCCGCACCCTCACACATACACTCACCCTAAACTACTCTCGTACCCTCAACTGGATCCGAAACAGTCCCCGTCCCCTAACCCTAACCCTAGCCCGAAACATAACCTTAACCCTTCCCCGAAGCCTTCCCCTCACCTGTCCCCTAATCCTAACCCGTACGCTCACACTAACCCGCGCCATCACACGTACGCTCCCCCTAAAACTTTGTGGTACCCTCACCTGGACCCTAAACAGTCCCCGTTCCCTAACCCTAACCATAGCCCGAACCCTAACCCTTCCACTTCCCCGAAGCCTTCCCCTCACCTGTCCCCTAATCCTAACCCGTACGCTCACACTAACCCACACCCTCAAACGTACGCTCCCCCTTATGCATTGTCGTACCCTCACCTGGACCCTAAACCGTCCCCGTCCCCTAACCCTAACCCTAGCCCGAACCCTAACCCTAACTCTTCCCCGAAGCCTTCCCCTCACCCGTCCCGTAATCCTAACCCCTACGCTCACACTAACCCGCGCCCTCACACGTACCCTCCCCCTAATGCGCTGTCTTACCCTCAACTGGACCCTAAACCGTCCCCATCCCCTAACCCTAACCCTAGCCCGAACCCTAACCCTAACCCTTCCCCGAAGCCTTCCCCTCACCCGTCCCATAATCCTAACCCGTACAGTCACACTAACCAGCGCCCTCACACGTACGCTCCCCCTAAAGTGTTGTCGTACCCTCACCTGGACCCTAAACCGTCCCCGTCCCCTAAACCTAACCCTAGCCCGAACCCTAACCCTAACCCTTCCCCGAAGCCTTCCCCTCACCCGTCCCCTAACCCTAACCCGTACGCTCACACTAACCTGCGCCTTCACACGTATGCTCCCCCTAAACCGTTGTCCTTCCCTCACCTGGACCCTAAACCGTCCCGTCCCCTAACCCTAACCCTAGCCCGAACCCTAACCCTAACCCTTCCCCGAAGCCTTCCCCTCACCCGACCCTAATCCTAACCCGTACGCTCACACTAACACGCGCCCTCACAAGTACGCTCCCCGTAAACCGCTGTCGTACACTCAAATGGACCCGAAACCGTCCCCGTCCCCTAACCCTAACCATAGCCCGAACCCTATCACAAACGCTACCTCTAAGCCTTCCCCTAACCCGTCCCCTAATCCTAACCCGTACGCTCACACTAACGCACGCCCTCACACGTTCGCTCCCCCTAGACCGCTGTCGTACCCTCACCTGGAACCTATACCGTCCCCGTCACCTAACCCTAACCCTAGCACGAACCCTAACCCTAACCCTTCTCCGAAGCCTTCCCCTCACCTGTCCCCTAATCCTAACCAGTACGCTCACACTAAACCTCGCCCTCACACGTACGCTCCCCCTAAACCATGGTCTTACCCTCACCTGGAACCTAAACTGTCCCCGTACCATAACACTAACCCTATCCCGAACCCTAACCCTAAACCTTCCCTGAAGCCTTCCCCTCACCCGTCCCCGAATCCTAACCCGTACGCTCACACTAACCCGCGCCCTCACACGTACGCACCCCCTAAACCATTGTTGTACCCTCACCAGGACCCTAAATCATCCCCGTCCCCTAACCCTAACCCTAGCCCGAACCCTAACCCTAACACTTCCCCGAAGCCTTCCCGTCACCCGTCCCCTAATCCTAACCTGAACGCTCACACTAACCCGTGCCCTCACACGTACGCTCCCCCTAAACCGTTGTCGTACCCTCAACTGGACCCGAAACCGTCCCCATCCCCTAACCCTAACCCTAGCCCGAACCCTAACCCTAACACTTCCCCGAAGCCTTCCCCTCACCCGTCCCCTAATCCTAACCCGAACGCTCACACTAACCCGCGCCCTCACACGTACGCTCCCCCTAAACCGTTGTCGTACCCTCACCTGGACCCTAAACCGTCCCCGTCCCCTAAACCTAACCCTAGCCTGAACCCTAACCCTCACCGTTCCCCGAAGCCTTCTCCTCACCCGTCCCCGAATCCTAACTTGTACTTTCACACTAACCCGCGCCCTCACACTTACGCTCCCCCTAAACCATTGTCGTACCCTCACCTGGACCCTAAACTGTCCCCGTCCCCTAACCCTAACCCTAGCCCGAACCCTAACCCTAACCCTTCCCCGAAGCCTTCCCCTCACCCGTCCCCTAATCCTAACCCGTACGCTCACACTAACCCACGCCTTCACACGTACGCTCCCCTTAACCGTTGTCGTACCCTCACCTGGACGCTAAACCGTCCCCGTCCCCTAAACCTAACCCTAGCCCGAACCCTAACTCTAACACTTCCCCGAAATATTCCCCTCACCCGTCCCCTAATCCTAACCCTTACGCTCACACTAAACCACGGCCTCACACGTACGCTCCCCCAAAGCGTTGTCGTACCCTCACCTGGACCCTAAACCGTCCCCGTCCCCTAACCCTAACCCTAGCCCGAACCCTAACCCTAAACCTTCCCCGAAGCCTTCCCCTAACCCGTCCCCTAATCCTAACCCGTACGCTCACACTAACCCGCGCCCTCACACGTACGCTCCCCCTAAACCGTTGTCGTACCCTCACCTGGACCCTAAACCGTTCCCGTCCCCTAACCCTAACCCTAACCAGAACCCTATCCCTAACCCTTCCCCGAAGCCTTCCCCTCACCCGTCCCCTAATCCTAACCCGTTCGCTCACACTAATACACGCCCTCACACGTACGCTCCCCCTAAACCATTGTCGTACCCTCACCTGGACCCTAAACCATCCCCGTCCCCTAACCCTAACCCTAGCCCGTACCCTATCCCTAACAATTCCCCGAAGCCTTCCCCTCTCCCGTCCCCTAATCTTAACCCGTACGCTCACACTAACCCACGCCCTCACACGTACGCTCCCCCTAAACCGCTGACGTACCCTCACCTGGACCCTAAACCGTCCCCATCCCCTAACCCTAACACTAGCTCAAACCATAGCCTTACCCCTTCCCCGAAGCCTTCCCCTCACCCGTCCCCTAATCCTAACCCGTACGCTCACACTAACCCGCACCCTCACATGTACGCTCCCCCTAAAGCGTTGTCGTACCCTCACCTGGCCCCTAAACCGTCCCCGTCCCCTAACCCTAACCCTAGCCCGAACCCTAACCCTAACCCTTCCCCGAAGCCTTCCCCTCACCCGTCCCCTAATCCTAACCCGTATGCTCACATTAACCCATGCCCTCACACGTACGCTCCCCCTAAACCGCTGTCGTACCCTCACCTGGACCCTAAACCGTCCCCGTCCCTAACCCTAAAACTAGCCCGAACCGTAACCCTAACACTTCCCCGAAGCCTTCCCCTTACCCGTCCCCTAATCCTAACCCGTACGCTCACACTAACCCGCGCCCTCACACGTACGCTCCCCCTAAACCATTGTCGTACCCTCACCTGGACCCTAAACCGGCCCTATCCCTAACCCTAACCCTAGCCCTAACCCTATCCCTAACGCTACCCCGAAGCCTTTCCCTCACCCGTCCCCTAATCCTAACCCGTACGCTCAAACTAACCCGCGCCCTCACACGTTCGCTCCCGCTAAACCGCTGACGTACCCTCACCGGGACCCTAAATCGTCCCCATCCCCTAACCCTAACCCTAGCCCGAACCCTAACACTAACCCTTCCCCGAAGCCTTCCCCTCACCCGTCCCCTAATCCTAACAAGTACGCTCACACTAACCCGCACCCTCACATGTAAGCTCCCCCTAAACCATGGTCGTATTCTCACCTGGACCCTAAACCGTCCCCGTCCCCTAACCCTAACCCTAGCCCGAACCCTATCCCTAACACTTCCCTGAAGCCTTCCCCTCACCCGTCCCCTAAACCTAACACGTACGCTCACACTAACCCGCGCCCTCACACGTACGCTCTCCCTAAACCGCTGTCATACCCTCATCTGGACCCGAAACCGTCCCCGTCCCCAAACACTAACCCTAGCCCGAACCCTAACCCTATCCCTTCCCTGAAGCCTTCCCCTCACCCGTCTCCTAATCCTAACACGAAGGCTCACACTAAACCACGCCCTCACACGTACGCTCCACCTAAACCGCTGTCGTACCCTCAACTGGACCCGAAACCGTCCCCGTCCCCTAACCCTAACCCTAGCCCGAACCCTAACCCTAACCCTTCCCCAAAGCCTTCCCCTCACCCGTCCCCTAATCCTAACCCGTAAGCTCACAGTAACCCGTGCCCTCACACGTACGCTCCCCCTAAACCATTGTCGTACCCTCCCCTGGGCCCTAAACCGTCCCCGTCCCCTAAGCCTAACCCTAGCCCGAACCCTAAGCCTAACACTTCCCCGAAGCCTTCCCCTCACCCGTCCCCTAATCCTAACCCGTACGCTCACACTAACCCGCGCCCTCACACGTACGCTCCCCCTAAACCGTTGTCGTACCCTCACCTGGATCCTAAACCGTCCCCGTCCCCTAACCCTAACACTAGCCCGAACCCTAACCCTAACCCTTCCCCGAAGCCTTCCCGTCACCCGTCCCCTAATCCTAACCCGTACGCTCACACTAACCCGCGCCCTCACACGTACGGTCCCCCTAAATCGTTGTCGTACCCTCAACTGGACCCTAAACCGTCCCCGTCACCTAACCCTAACCCTAGCCCGAACCCTAACCCTAACTCTTCCCCGAAACCTTCCCCTCAACCGTCTTCTAATCCTAACCCGTACGGTCACACTAACACGTGCCCTCACACGTATGCTCCCCCTAAAGCGCTGTCGTACCCTCAAGTGGACCCGAAACCGTCCCCATCCCCTAACCCTAACCCTAGCCCGAACCTTAACACTAACCCTTCCCCGAAGCCTTCCCCTCACCCGTCCCCTAATCCTAACCCGTACGTTCACACTAACCCGCGCCCTCACACGTACGCTCCCCCTAAACCGTTGTCGTACCCTCACCTGGACCCTAAACCGTCCCCGTCCCCTAACCCTAACCCTAGCCCGAACCCTAACCGTAACCCTTCCCCGAAGCCTTCCCCTCACCCGTCCCCTAATCTTAACCCGTACGCTCACACTAACCCGCGCCCTCACACGTACGCTCCCCCTAAAGCGTTGTCGTACCCTCAACTGGACCCTAAACCGTCCCCGTCCCCTAACCCTAACCCTAGCCCGAACCCTATCACTAAACCTTCCCCGAAACCTTCCGCTCAACCGTCCCCTAATCCTAACCCGTACGCTCACACTAACCCGCGCCCTTACACGTACGCTCCCCCTAAACCGCTGTCGTACCCTCACCTGGACCCTAAACCGTCCCCATCTCCTAACCCTAAACCTAGCCCGAACCCTAACCCTAACCCTTCCCCGAAGCCTTCCCCTCATCCTTCCCCTAATCCTAACCCGTACGCTCACACTAACCTGCGCCCTCAAACGTACGCTCCCCCTAATCCGTTGTCGTACCCTTACCTGGACCCTACACCGTCCCCGTCCCCTAACCCTAACCCTATCCCGAACTCTATCCCTTATCCTTCCCCGAAGCCTTCCCCTCACCCGGCCACTAATCTTAACCCGTACGCTCACACTAACCCATGCACTCACACGTACGCTCCCCCTAAATCGCTGTCGTACCCTGAAATGGACCCGAAACCGTCCCCGTCCCCTAACCCTAACCCTAGCCCGAACCCTAACCCTAACCCTTCCCCGAAGTCTTCCCCTCTCCCGGCCCCTAATCCTAACCCGTACGCTCACACTTACCTGCGCCCTCACAGGTACACTCCCCCTAAACCGTTGTCGTACCCTCACCTGGACCCTGAACCGTCCCCGTCCCCTAAGCCTAACCCTAGCACGAACCCTAACCCTAACCCTTCCCTGAAGCCTTCCCCTCACCCGTCCCCTAATCCTAACCCGTACGCTCACACTTACCCGCGCCCTCACAGGTACGGTCCCCCTAAACCGTTGTCGTACCCTCACCTGGACCCTAAACCGTCCCCGTCCCCTAACCCTAACCCTAGCCCGAACCCTAACCCTGACACTTCCCCGAAATTTTCCCCTCATCCGTCCCCTAATCCAAACCCGTACGCTCACACTAACCCGCGCCCTCACACGTACGCTCCCCCTAAACCGCTGTCGTACCCTCAATTGGACCCGAAACCATCCCCGTCCCCTAACCCTAACCCTAGCCCGAACCCTAACCCTAACACTTCCCCGAAGCCTTCCTCTCACCCGTCCCCTAATCCTAACCCGTACGCTCACACTATCCGGCGCCCTCACACGTACGCTCCCCCTAAACCGTTGTCGTACTCTCACCTGGACCCTAAACCGTCCTCATTCCCTAACCCTAACCCTAGCCCGAACCCTAACCCTAACCCTTCCCCGAAGCCTTCCCCTCACTCGTCCCCTAATCCTAACCCGTACGCTCACACTAACCCGCGCCCTCACATGTACACTCCCCCTAAACCGCTGTCGTACTCTCACCTGGACCCGAAACCGTCCCCGTCCCCTAACCCTAACCCTAGCCCAAAGCCTATTCATAACCCTTTTCCAAAGCCTTCCCCTCACCCGTCCCCTAATCCTAACCCGTACGCTCACACTAGCCCGTGCCCTCACACGTACTCTCCCCCTACACCGCTGTCTTACCCTCAACTGGACCCGAAACCGTCCCCGTCCCCTAACCCTAACCCTAGTCCGAACCCTAACCCTAACACTTCCCCGAAGCCTTCCCCTCACCCGTCCCCTAATCCTAACCCGTACGCTAACACTAACCCGCGCCCTCACACGTACGCTCCCCCTAAACCGTTGTCATACCTTCACCTGGACCCTAAACCGTCCCCGTCCCCAACCCTAACCATAGCCCTAACCCTATCCCTAATCCTTCCCCGAAGCCTTCCCCTCACCCGTCCCCTAATCCTAACCAGTACGCTCACACTAACCCATGCCCTCACAGGTACGCTCCCCCTAAATCGCTGTCGTACCCTCAACTGGACCCGAAACCGTCCCCGTCCCCTAACCCTAACCCTAGCCCGAACCCTAACCCTAACCCTTCCCCGAAGCCTTCCCCTCACCCGTCCGCTAATCCTAACCCGTAAGCTCACAGTAACCCGTGCCCTCACACGTACGCTCCCCCTAAACCATTGTCGTACCCGCACCTGGGCCCTAAACCGTCCCCGTCCCCTAAGCCTAACCCTAGCCCGAACCCTAAACCTAACCCTTCCCCGAAGCCTTCCCCTCACCCGTCCCCTAATCCTAACCCGTACGCTCACACTAACCCGCGCCCTCACACGTACGCTCCCCCTAAACCGTTGTCGTACCCTCACCTGGACCCTAAACCGTCCCCGTCACCTAACCCTAACACTAGCCCGAACCCTAACCCTAACCCTTCCGCGAAGCTTTCCCGTCACCCGTCCCCTAATCCTAACCCGTACGCTGACACTAACCCGCGCCCTCACACGTACGGTCCCCCTAAATCGTTGTCGTACTCTCACCTGGACCCTAAACCGTCCCCGTCACCTAACCCTAACCCTATCCCGAACCCTAACCCTAACTCTTCCCCAAAGGCTTCCCCTAACCCGTCCCCTAATCCTAACCCGTACGCTAACACTAACCCGCGCCCTAACACGTACGCTCCCCCTAAACCGTTGTCGTACCCTCAACTGAACCCTAAAACGTCCTCGTCCCCTAAACCTAACCCTAGCCCGCACCCTAACCCTAACCCTTCCCCGAAGCCTTCGCTTCACCCGTCCCCGAAAACTAACCCGTAAGCTCACACTACCCCGTGCCCTCACACGTACACTCCCCCTAAACCATTGTCGTACCCTCACCTGGACCCAAAACCGCCCCCGTCCCCTAACCCTTACCCTAGCCCGAAACCTAACCCTAACCATTCCCTGAAGCCTTCCCCTGACCCGTCCCCTAATCCTAAACCATACGCTCACACTAACTCGCGCCCTCACACGTACGCTCCCCCTAAAACGTTGGCATACCCTCACCTGGAACTTAAACCATCCCCGTTCCCTAAACCTAACCCTAGCCCGAACCCTTACCCTAACCCTTCCCCGAAGCCTTCCCCTCACCCGTCCCCTAATCCTAACCCGTACGCTCACACGAACCAGCCCGCTCACACGTACGCTGCCCCTAAACCGTTGTCGTACCCTCACCTGGACCCTAAACCGTCCCCATCCCCTAACCCTAACCCTACCCAAACCCTAACCCTATCCCGTCCCCGAAGACTTACTCTCACCCATCCCCTAATCCTAATCCGTACGCTCACACTAACCCGTGCCCTCACACGTACGCTCCCCCTAAACCGCTGTCGTACCCTCAACTGGACCCGAAACCGTCCCCGTCCCCTAACCCTAACCCTAGCCCGAACCCTAACCCTAACCCTTCCCCGAAGCCTTCCCCTCACCCGTCCCCTAATCCTAACCCGTACGCTAACACTAACACGCACCCTCACACGTACGCTCCCCCTAAACCGTTGTCGTACCCTCACCTGGACCCTAAACCGTCCCCGTACCCTAAGCCTAACACTAGCCCGAACCCTATCCCTAATCCTTCCCCGAAGCCTTCCCCTCACCCGTCCCCTAATGCTAACCCGTACGCTCACACTAACCCATCCCCTCACAGGTACGCTCCTCCTAAATCGCTGTCGTACCCTCAACTGGACCCGAAACCGTCCCCGTCCCCTAACCCTAACCCTAGCCCAAACCCTAACCCTAACCCTTCCCCGAAGCCTTCCCCTCACCCGTCCCCTAATCCTAAGCCGTACGCTCACACTTACCCGCGCCCTCACAGGTACCCTCCCCCTAAACAGTTGTCGTACCCTCACCTGGACCCTAAACCGTCCCCGTCCCATAACCCTAACCCTAGCCCAAACCCTAACCCTGACACTTCCCCGATATCTTCCCCTCACCCGTCCCCTAATCCTAACCCGTACGCTCACACTAACCCGCGCCCTCACACGTACGCTCCCCCTAAACCGTTGTCGTACCCTCACCTGGACCCTAAACTGTCCCCGTCCCCTAACCCTAACCCTAGCCCGAACCCTAAACCTAACCCTTCCCCGAAGCCTTCCCCTCAACCGTCCCCTAATCCTAACCCGTACGCTCACACTAACCCGCGCCCTCACATGTACGCTCCCCCTAAACCGTTGTCGTACCCCCACCTGGACCCTAAACCGTCCCCGTCCCCTAAACCTAACCCTAGCCCGAACCCTAACTCTAACACTTCCCCGAAATCTTCTCCTCACACGTCCCCTAATCCTAACCCTTACGCTCACACTAAACCACGCACTCACACGTACGCTCCCCCTAAAGCGTTGTCGTACCCTCACCTGGACCCTAAACCGTCCCCGTTCCCTAACCCTAACCCTAGCCCGAACCCTAACCCTAACCCTTCCCCGAAGCCTTCCCCTCACCCGTCCCCTAATCCTAACCCGTATGCTCACACTAACCCACGCCCTCACACGTACGCTCCCCCTAAACCGTTGTCGTACCCTCACCTGGACCCTAAACCGTCCCCGTCCCTAACCCTAACCCTAGCCCAAACCCTAACCCTAACCCTCCCCCGAAGCCTTCCCCTCACCCACACCTAATCCTAACCCGTACGCTCACACTAACTCACGCCATCACATGTACGCTCCCGCTAAAGCGTTGTCGTACCCTCACCTGGACCATAAATTTTCCCCGTCCCCTAACCCTAACCCTAGCCCGGACCCTATCCCTAACCCTTCCCCGAAGCCTTCCCCTCACCCGTCCCCGAATCCTAACCCGTACGCTCACACTAACCCGTGCCCTCACACGTACGCTACCCCTAAACCGTTGTCGTACCCTCACTTGGACCCTAAACCGTCCCCGTAACCTAACCGTAAACCTAGCCCGAACCCTATCCCTAACCCTTCCCTGAAGCCTTCCCCTCACCCGTCCCCTAATCCTAACCCGTACGCTCACACTAACCCGCGCCCTCACACGTACACACCCCCTAAACCGTTTTCATACCCTCACCTGGACCCTAAACCATCCCCGTCCCCTAACCCTAACCCTAGCCCGAACCCTAACCCTAACACTTCCCCGAAGCCTTCCCGTCACCCATCCCCTAATCCTAACCGGAACGCTCACACTAACCCGCGCCCTCACACGTACGATCCCCCTAAACCTTTGCGTACCCTCACCTGGACCCTAAACCGTCCCCGTCCCCTAACCCTAACCCTTGCCAGAACCCTAACGCTAACCCTTCCCCAAAGCCTTCCCATAACCCGTTACCTAATCCTAACCCGTACGCTCACACTAACCCGCGCCCTCACACATACGCTCCCCCTAAACCGTTGTCGTACCCTCAACTGGACCCGAAACCGTCCCCGTCCCCTAACCCTAACCCTAGCCCAAACCATAACCCTAACCCTTCCCCGAAGCCTTCCCCTCACCCGTCCCCTAATCCTAACCCGTAAGCTCACACTAACCCGTGCCCTCACACGTACGCTCTCCCTAAACCATTGTCGTACCCTCACCTGGGCCCTAAACTGTCCCCGTCCCCTAACCCTAACCCTAGCCCGAACCCTAACCCTAACACTTCCCCGAAGCCTTCCCCTCACCCGTCCCCTAATCCTAACCCATACACTCACACGAACCCGCGCCCTCACATGTACGCTCCCCCTAAAGCGTTGTCGTACCCTCACCTGGACCCTAAACCGTCCCCGTCCCCTAACCCTAACCCTAAACCGAACCCTAACCCTAACCCTTCCCCGAAGCCTTCCCCTCACCCGTCCCCTAATCCTAACCCGTACGCTCACACTAACCCGCGCCCTCACACGTACGCTCACCCTAAACTGTTGTCGTACCCTCACCTGGACCCTAAACCGTTCCCGTCCCCTAACCCTAACCCTAGCCCGAACCCTAAACCTAACCCTTCCCCGAAACCTTCCCGTCACCTGTTCCCTAACCCTAACCCATACGCTCACACTAACCCACGCCCTCACACGTACGCTCCCCCTAAACAGTTGTCGTACCCTCACCTGGACCCTAAACCGTCCACGTCCCCTAACCCTAACCCTAGCCCTAAACCTAACCCTAACCCTTCCCCGAAGCCTTCCCCTCACCCGTCCCCTAATCCTAACCCGTACCCTCACACTAACCAGCGCCCTCACAGATTCGCTACCCCTAAACCGTTGTCGTACCCTCACCTGGACCCTAAACTGTCCCCATCCCCTAACCCTAACCCTAGCCCGAACCCTAACCCTAACCCTTCCCCAAAGCCTTCCCCTCACCCGTCCCCTAATCCTAACCCGGACGCTCACACTAACCCACGACCTCACACTTGCGCTCCCCCTAAACCGTTGTCGTACCCTCACCTGGACCCTAAACCGTCCCCGTCCCCTATCGCTAACCCTAGCCCGAACCCTAACTCTAACCCTTCCCCGAAGCCTTCCCCTCACCCGTCCTCTAATCCTAACCCATACCCTCACACTAACCCGTGTCCTCACACGTACGCTCCCCCTAAACCATTGTCGTACCCTCACCTGGACCCTAAACCGTCCCCGTCCCCTAACACTAACCCTAGCCCGAACCCTAACCCTAACCCTTCCCCGAAGCCTTCCCCTCACCCGTCCCCTAACCCTAACCCGTACGCTCACACTAACCCGCGCCCTCACACGTATGCTCCCCCTATACCGTTGTCCTTCCCTCACCTGGACCCTAAACCGTCCCCGTCCCCTAACCCTAACCCTAGCCCGAACCCTAACCCTAACCCTTCCCCGAAGCCTTCCCCTCACCCGTCCCCTAATCCTAACCCGTACGCTCACACTAACTCGCGCCCTCACACGTACGCTCCCCCTAAACCATTGTCGTACCCTCACCTGGACCCTAAATCGTCCCCGTCCCCTAACCCTAACCCTAGCCCGAACCTTAACCCTAACCTTTCCACGAAGCCTTCCCCTCACCCGTCCCCTAATCCTAACCCGTACGCTCACACGAACCCGCAACCTCACACATTCGCTCCCCCTAAAGCGTTGTCGTACCCTCAGCTGGACCCTAAACCGTCCCCGTCCCCTAACACTAACCCTAGTCCGAACCCTAAACCTAACCCTTCCCCGAAGCCTTCCCCTCACCCGTCCTCTAATCCTAACCCGTACGCTCACACTCACCCGCGCCCTCACACGTACGCTCCCCCTAAACCGTTGTCGTACCCTCACCTGGACCCTAAACCATCACTGTCTCCTAACCCTAACCCTAGCCTGAACCCTAAAACTAACCCTTCCCCGAAGTCTTCCCCTCACCCGTCCCCTAATCCTAACCCGTACGCTCACACTAACCTGCGCCCACACACGTATGCTCCCTCTAAACCGTTGTCGTACCCTCACCTGGACCCTAAACAGTCCACGTGCCCTAACCCTAACCCTAGCCCGAACCCTAGCCCTAACCCTTCCCCGAAGCCTTCCCCTCACCCGTCCCCTAAACCTAACCCGTACCCTCACACTAACCCGCGCCCACACAGATTCGCTCCCCCTAAACCGTTGTCGTACACTCACCTGGACCCTAAACCGTCCCCGTCCCCTAACCCTAACCCTAGCCCGAACCCTAACCCTAACCCTTCCCCGAAGCCTTCCCCTCACCCGTCCCCTAATCCTAACCCGGACGCTCACACTAACCCACGACCTCACACATACGCTCCCCCTAAACCGTTGTCGTACCCTCACCTGGACCCTAAACCGTCCCCGTCCCCTAACGCTAACCCTAGCCCGAACCCTAACTCTAACACTTCCCCGAAGCCTTCCCCTCACCCGTCCTCTAATCCTAACCCATACCCTCACACTAACCCATGCCCTCACACGTACGCTCCCCCTAAACCATTGTCGTACCCTCACCTGGACCCTAAACCGTCCCCGTCCCCTAATCCTAACCCTAGCCCGAACCCTAACCCTAACTCTTCCCCGAAGCCTTCCCCTCACCCGTCCCCTAATCCTAACCCGTACGGTCACACTAACCCGCGCCCTCACACGTACCCTCCCCCTAATGCGCTGTCTTACCCTCAACTGGACCCTAAACCGTCCCCGTCCCCTAACCCTAACGCTAGCCCGAACCCTAACCCTAACCCTTCCCCGAAGCCTTCCCCTCACCGTCCCATAATCCTAACCCGTACACTCACACTAACCAGCGCCCTCACACGTACGCTCCCCCTAAAGTGTTGTCGTACCCTCACCTGGACCCTAAACCGTCCCCGTCCCCTAAACCTAACCCTAGCCCGAACCCTAACCCTAACCCTTCCCCGAAGCCTTCCCCTCACCCGTCCCCTAACCCTAACCCGTACGCTCACACTAACCCGCGCCCTCACACGTATGCTCCCCCTAAACCGTTGTCCTTCCCTCACCTGGACCCTAAACCGTCCCCGTCCCCTAACCCTAACCCTAGCCCGAACCCTAAACCTAACCCTTCCCCGAAGCCTTCCCCTCACCCGTCCCCTAATCCTAACCCGTACGCTCACACTAACTCGCGCCCTCACACGTACGCTCCCCCTAAACCGTTGTCGTACCCTCACCTGGACCCTAAATCGTCCCCGTCCCCTAACCCTAACCCTAGCCCGAACCTTAACCCTAACCTTTCCACGAAGCCTTCCCCTCACCCGTCCCCTAATCCTAACCCGTACGCTCACACGAACACGCAACCTCACACATTCGCTCCCCCTAAAGCGTTTTCGTACCCTCACCTGGACCCTAAACCGTCCCCGTCCCCTAACCCTAACCCTAGTCTGAACCCTAAACCTAACCCTTCCCCGAAGCCTTCCCCTCACCCGTCCCCTAATCCTAAACCGTACGCTCACACTAACCCGCGCCCTCACACGTACGCTCCCCCTAAAGCGTTGTCGTACCCTCACCTGGACCCTAAACCGTCCCCGTCCCCTAACCCTAGCCCTAGCCCGAACCCTAACACTAACCCTTCCCCAAAGCCTTCCCCTCACCCGTCCCCTAATCCTAACCCGTACGCTCACACTCACCCGCGCCCTCACACGTACGCTCCCCCTAAACCGTTGTCGTACCCTCACCTGGACCCTAAACCATCACTGTCTCCTAACACTAACCCTAGCCTGAACCCTAAACCTAACCCTTCCCCGAAGTCTTCACCTCACCCGTCCCCTAATCCTAACCCGTACGCTCACACTAACCCGCGCCCACACACGTATGCTCCCCCTAAACCGTTGTCGTACCCTCACCTGGACCCTAAACAGTCCACGTCCCCTAAACCTAACCCTAGCCCGAACCCTAGCACTAACCCTTCCCCGAAGCCTTCCCCTCACCCGTCCCCTAAACCTAACCCGTACCCTCACACTAACCCACGCCCTCACAGATTCGCTCCCCCTAAAACGTTGTCGTACCCTCACCTGGACCCTAAACCGTCCCCTTCCCCTAACCCTAACCCTAGCCCGAACCCTAACCCTAACCCTTCCCCGAAGCCTTCCCCTCACCCGTCCCCTAATCCTAACCCGGACGCTCACACTAACCCACGACCTCACACTTACGCTCCCCCTAAACCGTTGTCGTACCCTCACCTGGACCCTAAACCGTCCCCGTCCCCTAACGTTAACCCTAGCCCGAACCCTAACTCTAACCCTTCCCCGAAGCCTTCCCCTCACCCGTCCTCTAATCCTAACCCGTACCCTCACACTAACCCATGCCCTCACACGTACGCTCCCCCTCAACCGTTGTCGTACTCTCACCTGGACCCTAAACCGTCCCCGTCCCCTAACCCTAACTCTAGCCCGAACCCTAACCCTAACCCGTCCCCGAAGCCTTCCCCTCACCCGTCCCCTAATCCTAACCCGTACGCTCACTCTAACCCGCGCCCTCACACGTACGCTCCCCATAAACCGTTGTCGTACCCTCACCTGGACCCTAAACCGTCCCCGTCCCCGAGCCCTAACCCTAGCCCGAACCCTAAACCTAACCCTTCCCCGAAGCCTTCCCCTCACCCGTCCCCTAATCCTAACTCGTACGCTCACACTAACCCGCACCCTC
Organism: Leucopleurus acutus; assembly: GCF_964270905.1. NCBI lineage: Eukaryota > Metazoa > Chordata > Mammalia > Artiodactyla > Delphinidae > Leucopleurus > Leucopleurus acutus. Next base: position 986,216 of record NW_028139198.1, read on the forward strand.
AAACGTACGCTCCCCCTTATGCGTTGTCGTACCCTCACCTGGACCCCAAACTGTCCCCGTCCCCTAACCCTAACCCTAGCCCGAACCCTATCCCTAACGCTACCTCTAAGCCTTCCCCTAACCCGTCCCCTAATCCTAACCCGTACGCTCACACTAATGCACGCCCTCACACGATCGCTCCCCCTAGACCGCTGTCGTACCCTCACCTGGACCCTAAACCGTCCCCGTCCCCTAACAGTAACCCTAGCACGAACCCTAACCCTAACCCTTCTCCGAAGCCTTCCCCTCACCCGTCCCCTAATCCTAACCAGTACGCTCACACTAAACCGCGCCCTCACACGTACGCTCCCCCTAAACCATGGTCGTACCCTCACCTGGACCCTAAACCGTCCCCGGCCCCGTCCCCTAACCCTAGACCGAACCCTAAACCTAACCCTTCCCGGAAGCCTTCCCCTCAATCGTCCCCTAATCCTAACCCGTACACTCACAATAACCCACGCGCTCACACGTACGCTGCCCCTAAACCGTTGTCGTACCCTCACCTGGACCCTAAACCGCACCCATCCCCTAACCCTAACCCTAGCCCAAACCCTAACCCTAACACTTCCCCGAAGCCTTCCCCTCACCCATCCCCTAATCCTAACCCGTAACCTCACACTAACCCGCGCCCTCACACTAACCCTCCCCCTAAAGCGTTGTTGTACCCTCACCTGGACCCTAAACCGTCCCCGTCCCCTGACCCTAACCCTAGCCCGAAACCTAACCCTAACCCTTCCCCGAAGCCTTCCACTCACCCGTCCCCTAATCCTAACCCGTACGCTCACACTAACCCACGCCCTCACATGTACGCTCCCCCTGAACCGTTGTCGTACCCTCACCTGGACCCTCAACCGTCCCCGTCCCCTAACCCTAACCCTAGCCTGAACCCTATCCCTAACCCTTCCCAAAAGCCTTCCCCTAACCCGTCCCCTAATCCTAACCCGTACGCTCACACTAACCCACGCCCTCACACGTACGCTCCCCCTAAAGCGTTGTCGTACACTCACCTGGACCCTAAAACGTGCCCGTCCCCTAACCCTAACCCTAGCCCGAACCGTAACCCTAACACTTCCCCGAATCCTTCCCCTCACCCGTCCCCTAATCCTAACCCGTACGCTCACACTAACCCGCGCCCTCACACGTACGCTCCCCCTAAAGCGTTGTCATACACTCACCTGGACCCTAAACCGTCCCCGTACCCTAACCCTAACCCTAGACCGAAACCTAACCCTAACGCTTCCCCGAAGCCTTCCCCTCACCCGTCCCCTAATCCTAACCCATACGCTCACACTAACCTGCGCCCTCACACGTATGCACCCCGTAAAGCTCTGTCGTACCCTCACCTGGACCCTAAACCGTCCCCGTCCCCTAACCATAACCCTAGCCCGAACCCTAACCCTAACCCTTCCCCGAAGCCTTCCCCTCACCTGTTCCCTAACCCTAACCCGTACGCTCACACTAACCCGCACCCTCAAATGTACGCTCCCCCTTATGCGTTGTCGTACCCTCACCTGGACCCTAAACCGTCCCCGTCCCCTAACCCTAACCCTAGCCCGAACCCTAACCCTAACTCTTCCCCGAAGCCTTCCCCTCACCCGTCCCATAATCCTAACCCGTACGCTCACACTAACCAGCGCCCTCACACGTACGCTCCCCCTAAAGTGTTGTCGTACCCTCACCTGGACCCTAAACCGTCCCCGTCCCTTAAACCTAATCCTAGCCCGAACCCTAACCCTAACCCTTTCCCGAAGCCTTCCCCTCACCCGGCCCCTAATCCTAACCCGAACGCTTACACAAAACCGCGCCCTCACACGTACGCTCCCCCTAAACCGTTGTCGTACCCTCATCTGGACGCGAAACCGTCCCCATCCCCTAACCCTAACCCTAGCCAGAACCCTAACCCTAACCCTTCCCCGAAGCCTTCCCCTCACCCGTCCCCTAATCCTAACCCGTTCGCTCACACTAACCCGCGCCCTCACACGTACGCTCCCCCTAAACCGTTGTCGTACCCTCACCTGGACCCTAAACCATCCCCATCCCCTAACCCTAACCCTAGCCCGAACCCTATCCCTAACCATTCCCCGAAGCCTTCTCCTCACCCGTCCCCTAATCCTAACCCGTATGCTCACACTAACCCGCGCCCTCACACGTACGCTCCCCCTAAACCGCTGACGTACCCTCACCTGGACCCGAAACCGTCCCCATCCCCTACCCCTAACCCTAGCCCAAACGCTAACCCTAACTCTTCCCCGAAACCTTCCCCTGAACCGTCCCCTAATCCTAACCCGTACGCTCACACTAACACGCGCCCTCACACGTACGCTCCCCCTAAACCGCTGTCGTACCCTCACCTGGACCCTACACCGTCCCCGTTCCCTAAACCTAACCCTAGCCCGAACCCTAACCCTAACCCTTCCCCGAAGCCTTCCCCTCACCCGTCCCCTAATCCTAACCCCTACGCTCACACTAAACCGCGCCCTCACACGTACCCTCCCCGTAAAGCGTTGTCGTACCCTCACCTGGATCCTAAACCGTCCCCGTCCCCTAACCCTAACCCTACACCGAACCCTAACCGTAACCCTTCCCCGAACCTTCCCCGCACCCGTCCCCTAATCCTAACCCGTACGCTCACACTAACCCGCGCCCTCACAAGTACAGTCCCCCTAAACCATTGTCGTACACTCACCTGGACCCTCAACCGTCCCCGGCCCCGTCCCCTAACCCTAGACCGAACCCTAAACCTAACACTTCCCGGAAGCCTTCTCCTCAATCGTCCGCTAATCCTATCCCGTACGCTGACAGTAACCCACGCGCTCACACGTACGCTGCCCCTAAACCGTTGTCGTACCCTCACCTGGACCCTAAACCGTCCCCATCCCCTAACCCTAACCCTAGCCCAAACCCTTATCCTAACCCATCCCCGAAGCCTTCCCCTCACCCATCCCCTAATCCTAACCCGTAACCTCACACTAACCCGCGCCCTCACACTAACCCTCCCCGTAAAGCGTTGTCGTACCCTCACCTGGACCCTAAACCGTCCCCGTCCCCTAATCCTAACCCTAGCCTGAAACCTAACCCTAACCCTTCCCCGAAGCCTTCCCCTCACCCGTCCCCTAATCCTAACCCGAATGCTCACACTAACCCGCGCCCTCACACGTACGCTCCCCCTCAACCATTGTCGTACCCTCACCTGGACCCTAAACCGTCCCCATCCCCTAACCCAAACCCTAGCCCGAACCCTATCCCTAACCCTTCCCCGAAGCCTTCCCCTCACCCGTCCCATAATCCTAACCCGTACGCTCACACTAACCCGCGCCCTCACACGTACGCTCCCCCTAAACTGCTGTCGTACCATCACATGGACCCTAAACCATCCCCGTCCCCTAACCCTAACCCTAGCCCGAACCCTAACCCTAACCCTTGCCCGAAGCCTTCCCCTCACCCGTCCCCTAATCCTAACCCGTACGCTCACACTAACCCACGCCCTCACACGTACGCTCCCCCTAAAGCGTTGTCGTACCCTCACCTGGACCCTAAAACGTGCCCGTCCCCTAACCCTAACCCTAGCCCGAACCGTAATCCTAACACTTCCCCGAATCCTTCCCCTCACCCATCCCCTAATCCTAACCCGTACGCTCACACTAACCCGCGCCCTCACACGTACGCTCCCCCTAAAGCGTTGTCATACACTCACCTGGACCCTAAACCGTCCCCGTCCCCTAACCCTAACCCTAGACCGAAACCTAACCCTAACGCTTCCCCGAAGCCTTCCCCTCACCCGTCCCCTAATCCTAACCCATACGCTCACACTAACCTGCGCCCTCACACGTATGCACCCCGTAAAGCTGTGTCGTACCCTCACCTGGACCCTAAACCGTCCCCGTCCCCTAACACTAACCCTAGCCCGAACCCTAACCCTAACCCTTCCCCGAAGCCTTCCCCTCACCCGTCCCCTAATCCTAACCCGTACGCTCACACTAACCCGCACCCTCACACGTACGCTCCCCCTAAACCGTTGTCGTACCCTCACCTGGAACCTAAACCTTCCCCTTCCCTAACCCTAACCCTAGCCTGAACCCTAACCCTAACCCTTCCCCGAAGCCTTCCCCTCTCCCGTCCCCTAATCCTAACCCGTACGCTCACACTAACCCGCGCCCTCACACGTACGCTTCCCCTAAACCGTTGTCGTACCCTCACCTGGACCCTAAACCGTCCCCGTCCCCGAGCCCTAACCCTAGCCCGAACCCTAAACATAAACCTTCCCCGAAGCCTTCCCCTCACCCGTCCCCTAATCCTAACCCGTACGCTCACACTAACCCGCGCCGTCCCACGTACGCTCCCCCTAAACCGTTGTCGTACCCTCACCTGGACCCTAAACCGTCCCCGTCCCCTAACCCTAACCCTAGCCCGAACCCTAAACCTAACACTTCCCCGAAGCCTTCCCCTCACCCGTCCCCTAATCCTAACCCGTACGCTCACAGTAACCCGCGCCCTCACACGTACGCTCCCCTTAAACCGCTGTCATACCCTCACCTGGACCCTAAACCGTCCCCGTCCCCTAACCCTAACCCTATCCCGAACACTATCCCTAACCCTTCCCCGAAACGTTCCCCTCACACGTCCCATAATCCTAACCGGTACGCTCACAATAACCCGCGCCATCACACGTACGCTCTCCCTAAAGTGTTGTCGTACCCTTACTTGCACCCTAAACCGTCCCCGTCCCCTAACCCTAACCCTAGCCCGAACCCTAACCCTAACCCTTCCACGAAGCCTTCCCCTCACCCGTCCCCTAATCGTAACCCGTACGCTCACTCTAACCCGCGCCCTCACACGTACGCTCCCCATAAACCGTTGTCGTACCCTCACCTGGCCCCTAAACCGTCCCCGTCTCCGAGCCCTAACCCTAGCCCGAACCCTAACTCTAACCCTTCCCCGAAGCCTTCCCCTCACACGTCCCCTAATCCTAACCCGTACGCTCACACATACCCGCGCCCTCACACGTACGCTCCCCCTAAACCGTTGTCGTACCCTCACCTAGACCCTAAACCGTCCCCGTCCCCTAACCCTAACCCTATCCTGAACACTATCCCGAACCCTTCCCCGAAGCCTTCCCCTCACCCGGCCCCTAATCTTAACCCGTACGCTCACACTAACCCGCGCCCTGAAACGTACGCTCCCCCTAAAGCGTTGTCGTACCCTTACATGGACCCTAAACCGTCCCCGTCCCCTAACCCTAACCCTAGCCCAAACCGTAACCCTAACCCTTCCCCGAAGCCTTCCCCTCACCAGGCCCCTAATCCTAACCCGTACGCTCACACGAACCTGCGCCCTCCCACGTACGCTCCCCCTAAACCGTTGTCATACCCTCACCTGGACCCTAAACCGTCCCCGTCCCCTAAACCTAACCCTAGCCCGAAACCTAAACCTAACACTTCCCCGAAGCCTTCCCCTCACCCATCCCCTAATCCTAACCCGTACGCTCACACTAACCCGCGCCCTCACACGTACGCTCCCCCTAAACCGTTGTCATACCCTCACCTGGACCCTAAACCGTCCCCGTCCCCTAAACCTAACCCTAGCCCGAACCCTAAACCTAACACTTCCCCGAAGCCTTCCCCTCACCCGTCTCCTAATCCTAACCCGTACGCTCACACTAACCCGCGCCCTCACACGTACGCTCCCCCTAAACCGTTGTCATACACTCACCTGGACCCTAAACCGTCCCTGAACCCTAACACTAACCCTATCCCGAAACCTAACCCTAACCCTTCCCCGAAGCCTTCTCCTCACCCGTCCCCTAATCCTAACACGTACGCTCACACTAACCCGTGCCCTCACACCTACGCTCCCCCTAAAGCGTTGTCGTACCATCACCTGGACCCTAAACCGTCCCCGTCCCCTAACCCTTACCCTAGCCCGAACCCTAACCCTAACCCTTCCCCGAAGCCTTCCCCTCACCCACCCCTAATCCTAACCCGTAAGCTCACACTAACTCACGCCCTCACACGTACGCTCCCCCTAAAGCGTTGTCATACCGTCACCTGGACCCTAAACCGTCCCCGTCCCCTAAACAAAACCCTAGCCCGAACCCTAACCCTAACCCTTCCCCGAAGCCTTCCCCTCACCCGTCCCCTAATCCTAACCCGTACGCTCACACTAACCAGCGCCCTCAGATGTACGCTCCCCCTAAACTGTTGTCGTACCCTCAACTGGACCCTAAACCGTCCCCGGCCCCTAACCCTAACCCTAGCCTGAACCCTAACCCTAACCCTTCCCCGAAGCTTTCCCCTCACCCGTCCCCTAACCCTAACACATACGCTCACACTAACCCGTGCCCTCACACGTATGCTCCCCCTAAACCGTTGTCGTACCCTCACATGGACCCTAAACCGTCCCCGTTCCCTAACCCTAACCCTAGCCCGAACCCTAACCCTAACCCTTCCCCGAATCCTTCCCCTCACCAGTCCCCTAATCCTAACCCGTACGCTCACACTAACCCGCGCCCTCACATGTACACTCCCCCTAAACCGTTGTCATACCCTCACCTGGACCCTAAACCGTCCCCGTCCCCTAACCCTAACCCTAACCCGAACCCTAAAGCTAACACTTCTCCGAAGCCTTCCCCTCACCCGTCCCCTAATCCTAACCCGTACGCTCACACTAACCCGCGCCCTCACATGTACGCTCCAAATAAACCGTTGTCGTACCCTCACCTAGACCCTAAAGGGTCCCCGTTCCCTAACCCTAACCCTAGCCCGAACCCTAACCCTAACCCTTCCCCGAAGCCTTCCTCTCACCCGTCCCCTAATCCTAACCCGTACGCTCACACTAACCCGCGCTCTCACACCTACGCTCCCCCTAAAGCGTTGTCGTACCATCACCTGGACCCTAAACCGTCCCTGTCCCCTAACCCTAACCCTATCCCGAACACTATCCCTAACCCTTCCCCGAAACTTTCCCCTCACACGTCCCCTAATCCTAACCCGTACGCTCACAATAACCCGCGCCATCACACGTACGCTCTCCCTAAAGCATTGTCGTACCCTTACCTGCACCCTAAACCGTCCCCGTCCCCTAACCCTAACCCTAGCCCAAACCGTAACCCTAACCCTTCCCCGAAGCCTTCCCCTCACCCGTCCCATAATCCTAACCCGTACGCTCACACTAACCCGCGCCCTCACACATACGCTCCCCCTAAACCGTTGTCTTACCCTCAAATGGACCATAAACCATCGCCGTCCCCTAACCTTAACCCTAGCCCGAACTCTAAACCTAACACTTCCCCGAAGCCTTCCCCTAACCCGTCCCCTAATCCTAACCCGTACCCTCAAACTAACCCACGCCCTCAAACGTACGCTCCCCATAAACAGTTGTAGTACCCTCACCTGGACCCTAAACCGTCCCCGTCTCCTAACCCTAAACCTAGCCCGAAACATAACCTTAACCCTTCCCCGAAGCCTTCCCCTCACCCGTCCCCTAATCCTAACCCGTACGCTCACACTAACCCGCGCCATCACACGTACGCTCCCCCTAAACCTTTGTGGTACCCTCACCTGGACCCTAAACAGTCCCCGTTCCCTAACCCTAACCCTAGCCCGAACCCTAACCCTTCCCCTTCCCCGAAGCCTTCCCCTCACCCGTCACCTAATCCTAACTGTACACTCACACTAACCCACGCCCTCACACGTTCGCTCCCCCTAAACCGTTGTCGTACCCTCACCTGGACCCTAAACCGTCCCCGTCCCCGTCCCCTAACCCTAACCCTAGCCCGAACCCTAACCCTAACCCTTCCCCGAAGCCTTCCCCTCACCCGTCCCCTAATCCTAACCCGTACGCTCACACTAACCCGTGCCCTCACACGTACGCTCCCCCTAAAGCGTTGTCGTACCCTCACCTGGACCCTAAACCGTCCCCGTCCACTAAACCAAACCCTAGCCCGAACCCTAACACTAACCCTTCCCCGAAGCCTTCCCCTCACCCGTCCCCGAATCCTAACCCGTACGCTCACACTAACCCGCCCCCTCACACGTACGCTACCCCTAAACCGTTGTCGTACCCTCACTTGGACCCTAAACCGTCCCCGTACCCTAACCGTAAACCTAGCCCGAACCCTATCCCTAACCCTTCCCTGAAGCCTTCCCCTCACCCGTCCCCTAATCCTAACCCGTACGCTCACACTAACCCGCGCCCTCACACGTACACACCCCCTAAACCGTTGTCATACCCTCACCTGGACCCTAAACCATCCCCGTCCCCTAACCCTAACCCTAGCCCGAACCCTAACCCTAACACTTCCCCGAAGCCTTCCCGTCACCCGTCCCCTAATCCTAACCCGAACGCTCACACTAACCCGCGCCCTCACACGTACGATCCCCCTAAACCGTTGCGTACACTCACCTGGACCCTAAACCGTCCCCGTCCCCTAACCCTAACCCTTGCCCGAACCCTAACGCTAACCCTTCCCCAAAGCCTTCCCATAACCCGTTCCCTAATCCTAACCCGTACGCTCACACTAACCCGCGCCCTCACACATACGCTCCCCCTAAACCGTTGTCGTACCCTCAACTGGACCCGAAACCGTCCCCGTCCCCGAACCCTAACCCTAGCCCGAACCCTAACCCTAACCCTTCCCCGAAGCCTTCCCCTCACCCGTCCCCTAATCCTAACCCGTAAGCTCACACTAACCCGTGCCCTCACACGTACGCTCCCCCTAAACCATTGTCGTACCCTCACCTGGGCCCTAAACCGTCCCCGTCCCCTAACGCTAACCCTAGCCCGAACCCTAACGCTAACACTTCCCCGAAGCCTTCCCCTCACCCGTCCCCTAATCCTAACCCATACACTCACACGAAACCGCGCCCTCACATGTACGCTCCCCCTAAAGCGTTGTCGTACACTCACCTGGACCCTAAACCGTCCCCGTCCCCTAACCCTAACCCTAACCCGAACCCTAACCCTAAACCTTCCCCGAAGCCTTCCCCTCACCCGTCCCCTAATCCTAACCCGTACTCTCACACTAACCCGCGCCCTCACACGTACGCTCCCCCTAAACCGTTGTCGTACCCTCACCTGGACCCTAAACCGTCCCCGTCCCCTAACGCTAACCGTAGCCCGAACCCTAACCCTAACCCTTCCCCGAAGCCTTCCCCTCACCTGTTCCCTAACCCTAACCCGTACGCTCACACTAACCCGCGCCCTCACACGTACGCTCCCCCTAAACCGTTGTCGTACCCTCACCTGGACCCTAAACCGTCCACGTCCCCTAACCCTAACCGTAGCCCGAACCCTAACCCTAACCCTTCCCCGAAGCCTTCCCCTCACCCGTCCCCTAATCCTAACCCGTACCCTCACACTAACCCGCGCCCTCACAGATTCGCTCCCCCTAAACCGTTGTTGTACCCTCACCTGGACCCTAAACCGTCCCCGTCCCCTAACCCTAACCCTAGCCCGAACCCTAACCCTAACCCTTCCCCGAAGCCTTCCCCTCACCCGTCCCCTAATCCTAACCCGGACGTCTCACACTAACCCACGACCTCACACTTACGCTCCCCCTAAACCGTTGTCGTACACTCACCTGGACCCTAAACCGTCCCCGTCCCCTAACGCTAACCCTAGCCCGAACCCTAACTCTAACCCTTCCCCGAAGCCTTCCCCTCACCCTTCCCCTAATCCTAACCCATACCCTCACACTAACCCGTGCCCTCACAAGTAAGCTCCCCCTAAACCATTGTCGTACCCTCACCTGGACCCTAAACCGTCCCCGTCCCCTAACCCTAACCCTAGCCCGAACCCTAACCCTAACTCTTCCCCGAAGCCTTCCCCTCACCCGTCCCCTAATCCTTACACATACGCTCACACTAACCCGCGCCCTCACACGTACCCTCCCCCTAATGCGCTGTCTTACCCTCAACTGTACCCTAAACCGTCCCCGTCCCCTAACCCTAACCCTAGCACGAACGCTAACCCTAACCCTTCCCCGAAGCCTTCCCCTCACCCGTCCCCTAACCCTAACCCGTACGCTCACACTAATCCGCGCCCTCACACGTACGCTCCCCCTAAACCGTTCTCCTTCCCTCACCTGGACCCTAAACCGTCCCCGTCCCCTAACCCTAACCCTAGCCCGAACCCTAACCCTAACCCTTCCCCGAAGCCTTCCCCTCACCCGTCCCCTAATCCTAACACGTACGCTCACACTAACTCGCGCCCTCTCACGTACGCTCCCCCTAAACCGTTGTCGTACCCTCACCTGGACCCTAAATCGTCCCCGTCCCCTAACCCTAACCCTAGCCCGAACCTTAACCCTAACCTTTCCATGAAGCCTTCCCCTCACCCGTCCCCTAATCCTAACCCGTACGCTCACACGAACCCGCAACCTCACACATTCGCTCCCCCTAAAGCGTTGTCGTACCATCACCTGGACCCTAAACCATCACTGTCTCCTAACCCTAACCCTAGCCTGAACCCTAAACCTAACCCTTCCCCGAAGTCTTCCCCTCACCCTTCCCCTAATCCTAACCCGTACGCTCACACTAACCCGCGCCCACACACGTATGCTCCCCCTAAACCGTTGTCGTACCCTCACCTGGACCCTAAACAGTCCACGTCCGCTAACCCTAACCCTAGCCCGAACCCTAGCCCTAACTCTTCCCCGAAGCCTTCCCCTCACCCGTCCCGTAATCCTAACCCGTACGCTCACACTAACCCGCGCCCTCACACGTACCCTCCCCCTAATGCGCTGTCTTACCCTCAACTGGACCCTAAACCGTCCCCGTCCCCTAACCCTAACCGTAGCCCGAACCCTAACCCTAACCCTTCCCCGAAGCCTTCCCCTCACCCGTCCCATAATCCTAACCCGTACGCTCACCCTAACCAGCTCCCTCACACGTACGCTCCCCCTAAAGTGTTGTCGTACCCTCACCTGGACCCTAAACCGTCCCCGTCCCCAAACCCTAACCCTAGCCCGAACCCTAACCCTAACCCTTCCCCGAAGCCTTCCCCTCCCCCGTCCCCTAACCCTAACCCGTACGCTCACACTAACTCGCGCCCTCACATGTACGCTCCCCCTAAACCGTTGTCGTACCCTCACCTGGACCCTAAATCGTCCCCGTCCCCTAACCCTAACCCTAGCCCGAACCTTAACCCTAACCTTTCCACGAAGCCTTCCCCTCACCCGTCCCCTAATCCTAACCCGTACGCTCACACGAACCCGCAACCTCACACATTCGCTCCCCCTAAAGCGTTGTCGTACCCTCACCTGGAACCTAAACTGTCCCCGTCCCCTAACCCTAACCCTAGTCCGAACCCTAAACCTAACCCTTCCCCGAAGCCTTCCCCTCACCCGTCCCCTAATCCTAAACCGTACGCTCACACTAACCCGCGCCCTCACACGTACGCTCCCCCTAAAGCGTTGTCATACCCTCACCTGGACCCTAAACCGTCCCCGTCCCCTAACCCTAACCCTAGCCCGAAACCTAACCCTAACCCTTCCCCGAAGCCTTCCCCTCACCCGTCCCCTAATCCTAACCCGTACGCTCACACTCACCCGTGCCCTCACACGTACGCTCCCCCTAAACCGTTGTCGTACCCTCACCTGGACCCTAAACCATCACTGTCTCCTAACCCTAACCCTAGCCTGAACCCTAAACCTAACCCTTCCCCGAAGTCTTTCCCTCACCCGTCCCCTAATCCTAACCCGTACGCTCACACTAACCCGCGCCCACACACGTATGCTCCCCCTAAACCGTTGTCATACCCTCACCTGGACCCTAAACAGTCCACGTCCCCTAACCCTAAACCTAGCTCGAACCCTAGCCCTAACCCTTCCCCGAAGCCTTCCCCTCAACCGTCCCCTAAACCTAACCCGTACCCTCACACTAACCCACGCCCTCAAGATTCGCTCCCCCTAAACCGTTGTCGTACCCTCACCTGGACCCTAAACCGTCCCCGTCCCCTAACCCTAACCCTAGCCCGAACCCTAACCCTAACCCTTCCCCGAAGCCTTCCCCTCACCCGTCCCGTAATCCTAACCTGGACGCTCACACTAACCCACGACCTCACACTTACGCTCCCCCTAAACCGTTGTCGTACCCTCATCTGGACCCTAAACCATCCCCGTCCCCTAACGCTAACGCTAGCCCGAACCCTAACTCTAACCCTTCCCCGAAGCATTCCCCTCACCCGTCCTCTAATCCTAACCCATACCCTCACACTAACCCGTGCCCTCACACGTACGCTTCCCCTAAACCGTTGTCGTACCCTCACCTGGACCCTAAACTGTCCCCGTCCCCTAACCCTAACCCTAGCCCGAACCCTAACCCTAACCCTACCCCGAAGTCTTACCCTCACCCGTCCCCTAATCCTAACCCGTACGCTCACTCTAACCCGCGCCCTCACACGTACGCTCCCCATAAACCGTTGTCGTACCCTCACCTGGACCCTAAACCGTCCCCGTCCCCGCTCCCTAACCCTAGCCCGAACCCTAAACCTAACCCTTCCTCGAAGCCTTCCCCTCACCTGTCCCCTAATCCTAACCCGTACGCTCACACTAAACGGCGCTCTCCCACGTACGCTCCCCCTAAACCGTTGTGGTACCCTCACCTGGACCCTAAACCGTCCCCGTCCCTTAACCCTAACCCTAGCCCGAACCCTAATCCTAACACTTCCCCGAAGCCTTCCCCTCACCCATCCCCTAATCCTAACCCGTACGCTCACACTAACCCACGCCCTCACACGTACGCTCCCCCTAAACCGTTGTCGTACCCTCACCTGGACTCTAAACCGTCCCCGTCCCCTAACCCTAACCCTAGCCCGAACCCTAAACCTAACACTTCCCCGAAGCCTTCCCCTCACCCATCCCCTAATCCTAACCCTTACGCTCACACTAAGCCGCGCCCTCACACGTACGCTCCCCCTAAACCGTTGTCGTACCCTCAACTAGACCCTAAACCGTCCCCGTCCCCTAACCCTAACCCTAGTCCAAACCGTAACCCTAACCCTTCCCCGAAGCCTTCCCCTCACCCGTCCCCTAATCCTAACCCGTACGCTCACACTAACCCGCACCCTCACACATACACTCACCCTAAACTACTCTCGTACCCTCAACTGGATCCGAAACAGTCCCTGTCCCCTAACCCTAACCCTAGCCCGAAACATAACCTTAACCCTTCCCCGAAGCCTTCCCCTCACCCGTCCCCTAATCCTAACCCGTACGCTCACACTAACCCGCGCCATCACACGTACGCTCCCCCTAAAACTTTGTGGTACTCTCACCTGGACCCTAAACAGTCCCCGTTCCCTAACCCTAACCATAGCCCGAACCCTAACCCTTCCCCTTCCCCGAAGCCTTCCCCTCACCCGTCCCCTAATCCTAACCCGAACGCTCACACTAACCCGCACCCTCAAACGTACGCCCCCCCTTATGCGTTGTCGTACCCTCACCTGGACCCTAAACCGTTCCCCTCCCCTAACCGTAAACTTAGCCCGAATCCTAACCGTAACAATTCCCCGAAGCATTCCCCTCACCCGTCCCCTAATCCTAACCCGTACGCTCACACTAACACGCGCCCTCACAAGTACGCTCCCCGTAAACCGCTGTCGTACCCTCAAATGGACCCGAAACCGTCCCCGTACCCTAACCCTAACCCTAGCCCGAACCCTATCCCTAACGCTACCTCTAAGCCTTCCCCTAACCCGTCTCCTAATCCTAACCCGTACGCTCACACTAACGCACGCCCTCACATATTCGCTCCCCCTAGACCGCTGTCGTACCCTCACCTCGACCCTAAACCGTCCCCATCCCCTAACCCTAACCCTAGCACGAAACCTAACCCTAACCCTTCTCCGAAGCCTTCCCCTCACCCGTCCCCTATTCCTAACCAGTACGCTCACACTAAACCGCGCCCTAACACGTACGCTCCCCCTAAACCATGGTCGTACCCTCACCTGGAACCTAAACGGTCCCCGTACCATAACACTAACCCTATCCTGAACCCTAACCCTAAACCTTCCCTGAAGCCTTCCCCTCACCCGTCCCCGAATCCTAACCCGTACGCTCACACTAACCCGCGCCCTTACACGTACGCAACCCCTAAACCATTGTTGTACCCTCACCAGGACCCTAAACCATCCCAGTCCCCTAACCCTAACCCTAGCCCGAACCCTAACCCTAAACCTTCCCCGAAGCCTTCCCGTCACCCGTCCCCTAATCCTAACCCGAACGCTCACACTAACCCGCGCCCTCACACGTACGCTCCCCCTAAACCGTTGTCGTACGCTCAACTAGACCCGAAACCGTCCCCATCCCCTAACCCTAACCCTAGCCCGAACCCTAACCCTAACCCTTCCCAGAAGCCTTCCCCTCACACGTCCCCTAATCTTAACCCGTAAGCTCACACTAACCCGTGCCCTCACACGTACGCTCCCCCTAAACCATTGTCGTACCCTCACCTGGACCCTAAACCCTCCCCGTCCCCTAACCCTAACCCTAGCTCGAACCCTAACACTAACCCTTCCCCGAAGCCTTCCCCTCACCCGTCCCCTAATCCTAACCGGTACGCTCACACTAACCCGCGCCTCACACGTACGCGCCCCCTATAGTGTTGTCGTACCCTCACCTGGACGCTAAACCGTCCCCATCCCCTACCCCTAACCCTAGCCCAAACGCTTACCCTAACTCTTCCCCGAAACCTTCCCCTCAACCGTCCCCTAAACCTAACCCTAGCCTGAACCCTAACCCTCACCCTTCCCCGAAGCCTTCTCCTCACCCGTCCCCGAATCCTAACTTGTACTTTCACACTAACCCGCGCCCTCACACGTACGCTCCCCCTAAACCATTGTCGTACCCTCAAGTGGACCCTAAACTGTCCCCGTCCCCTAACCCTAACCCTAGCCCGAACCCTAACTCTAACCCTTCCCCGAAGCCTTCCCCTCACCCGTCCCCTAATCCTAACCCGTACGCTCACACTAACCCACGCCTTCACACGTACGCTCCCCCTAAACCGTTGTCGTACCCTCACCTGGACGCTAAACCGTCCCCGTCCCCTAAACCTAACCCTAGCCCGAACCCTAACACTAACCCTTCCCCGAAATCTTCCCCTCACCCGTCCCCTAATCCTAACCCTTACGCTCACACTAAACAACGGCCTAACACGTACGCTCCCCCTAAAGCGTTGTCATACCCTCACCTCGACCCTAAACCGTCCCCGTCCCCTAACCCTAACCCTAGCCCGAACCCTAACCCTAACCCTTCCCCGAAGCCTTCCCCTCACCCGTCCCCTAATCCTAACCCGTACGCTCACACTAACCCGCGCTCTCACACGTACGCTCCCCCTAAACCGTTGTCGTACCCTCACCTGGACCCTAAACCGTCCCCGTCCCCTAACCCTAACCCTAACCAGAACCCTATCCCTAACCCTTCCCTGAAGCCTTCCCCTCACCCGTCCCCTAATCCTAACCCGTTCGCTCACACTAACACGCGCCCTCACACGTACGCTCCCCTTAAACCATTGTCGTACACTCACCTGGACCCTAAACCATCCCCGTCCCCTAACCCTAACCCTAGCCCGTACCCTATCCCTAACCATTCCCCGAAGCCTTCCCCTCTCCCGTCCCCTAATCTTAACCCGTACGCTCACACTAACCCGCGCCCTCACACGTACGCTCCCCCTAAACCGCTGAGGTACCCTCACCTGGACCCTAAACCGTCCCCGTCCCCTACCCCTAACCCTAGCCCAAACGCTAACCCTAACTCTTTCCCGAAACCTTCCCCTCAACCGTCCCCTAATCCTAACCCGTACGCTCACACTAACCCGTGCCCTCACACGTACGCTCCCCCTAAACCGTTGTCTTACCCTCACCTGGACCATAAACCATCGCCGTCCCCTAACCTTAACCCTAGCCCGAACTCTAAACCTAACCCTTCCCCGAAGCCTTCCCCTCACCCGTCCCCTAATCCTAACCCGTACGCTCACACTAACCCGCGCCATCACACGTACGCTCCCCCTACACCTTTGTGGTACCCTCACCTGGACCCTAAACAGTCCCCGTTCCCTAACCCTAACCCTAGCCCGAACCCTAACCCTTCCCCTTCCCCGAAGCCTTCCCCTCACCCGTCACCTAATCCTAACCGTACACTCACACTAACCCACGCCCTCACACGTTCGCTCCCCCTAAACCGTTGTCGTACCCTCACGTGGACCCTAAACCGTCCCCGTCCCCGTCCCCTAACCCTAACCCTAGCCTGAACCCTAACCCTAACACTTCCCCGAAGCCTTCCCCTCACCCGTCCCCTAATCCTAACCCGTACGCTCACACTAAACCGTGCCCTCACACGTACGCTCCCCCTAAAGCGTTGTCGTACCCTCACCTGGACCCTAAACCGTCCCCGTCCCCTAAACCAAACCCTAGCCCGAACCCTAACACTAACCCTTCCCCGAAGCCTTCCCCTCACCCGTCCCAGAATCCTAACCCGTACGCTCACACTAACCCGCGCCCTCACACGTACGCTACCCCTAAACCGTTGTCGTACCCTCACTTGAACCCTAAACCGTCCCCGTACCCTAACCGTAAACCTAGCCCGAACCCTATCCCTAACCCTTCCCTGAAGCCTTCCCCTCACCCGTCCCCTAATCCTAACCCGTACGCTCACACTAACCCGCGCCCTCACACGTACACACCCCCTAAACCGTTGTCATACCCTCACCTGGACCCTAAACCATCCCCGTCCCCTAACCCTAACCCTAGCCCGAACCCTAACCCTAAAACTTCCCCGAAGCCTTCCCGTCACCCGTCCCCTAATCCTAACCCGAACGCTCACACTAACCCGTGCCCTCACACGTACGCTCCCCCTAAACCATTGTCGTACCCTCACCTGGGCCCTAAACCGTCCCCGTCCCCTAACGCTAACCCTAGCCCGAACCCTAACGCTAACACTTCCCCGAAGCCTTCCCCTCACCCGTCCCCTAATCCTAACCCATACGCTCACACGAAACCGCGCCCTCATATGTAGGCTCCCCCTAAAGCGTTGTCGTTCCCTCACCTGGACCCTAAACCGTCCCCGTCCCCTAACCCTAACCCTAACCCGAACCCTAACCCTAAACCTTCCCCGAAGCCTTCCCCTCACCCGTCCCCTAATCTTAACCCGTACGCTCACACTAACCGGCGCCCTCACACGTACGCTCCCCCTAAACCGTTGTCGTACCCTCACCTGGACCCTAAACCGTCCCCGTCCCCTAACGCTAACCCTAGCCCGAACCCTAACCCTAACCCTTCCCCGAAGCCTTCCCCTCACCTGTTCCCTAACCCTAACCCGTACGCTCACACTAACCCGCGCCCTCACACGTACACTCCCCCTAAACCGTTGTGGTACCCTCACCTGGACCCTAAACCGTCCACGTCCCCTAACCCTAACCGTAGCCCGAACCCTAACCCTAACCCTTCCCCGAAGCCTTCCCCTCACCCGTCCCCTAATCCTAATCCGGACGTCTCACACTAACCCACGACCTCACACTTACGCTCCCCCTAAACCGTTGTCGTACACTCACCTGGACCCTAAACAGTCCCCGTCCCCTAACGCTAACCCTATCCCGAACCCTAACTCTAACCCTTCCCCGAAGCCTTCCCCTCACCCGTCCTCTATTCCTAACCCATACCCTCACACTAACCCGTGCCCTCACAAGTACGCTCCCCCTAAACCATTGTCGTACCGTCACCTGGACCCTAAACCGTCCCCGTCCCCTAACCCTAACCCTAGCCCGAACCCTAACCCTAACTCTTCCCCGAAGCCTTCCCCTCACCCGTCACCTAATCCTTACCCGTACGCTCACACTAACCCGCGCCCTCACACGTACCCTCCCCCTAATGCGCTGTCTTACCCTCAACTGGACCCTAAACCGTCCCCGTCCCCTAACGCTAACCCTAGCCCGAACCCTAACCCTAACCCTTCCCCGAAGCCTTCCCCTCACCTGTTCCCTAACCCTAACCCGTACGCTCACACTAACCCGCGCCCTCACACGTACACTCCCCCTAAACCGTTGTGGTACCCTCACCTGGACCCTAAACCGTCCACGTCCCCTAACCCTAACCGTAGCCCGAACCCTAACCCTAACCCTTCCCCGAAGCCTTCCCCTCACCCGTCCCCTAATCCTAATCCGGACGTCTCACACTAACCCACGACCTCACACTTACGCTCCCCCTAAACCGTTGTCGTACACTCACCTGGACCCTAAACAGTCCCCGTCCCCTAACGCTAACCCTATCCCGAACCCTAACTCTAACCCTTCCCCGAAGCCTTCCCCTCACCCGTCCTCTATTCCTAACCCATACCCTCACACTAACCCGTGCCCTCACAAGTACGCTCCCCCTAAACCATTGTCGTACCGTCACCTGGACCCTAAACCGTCCCCGTCCCCTAACCCTAACCCTAGCCCGAACCCTAACCCTAACCCTTCCCCGAAGCCTTCCCCTCACCCGTCCCCTAATCCTAACCCGTATGCTCACTCTAACCCGCGCCCTCACACGTACGCTCCCCTAAACCGTTGTCGTACCCTCACCTGGACCCTAAACCGTCCCCGTCCCCGCTCCCTAACCCTAGCCCGAACCCTAAACCTAACACTTCCCCGAAGCCTTCCCCTCACCCATCCCCTAATCCTAACCCTTACGTTCACACTGAGCCGCGCCCTCACACGTACGCTCCCCCTAAACCGTTGTCGTACCCTCAACTAGACCCTAAACCGTCCCCGTCCCCTAACCCTAACCCTAGCCCAAACCGTAACCCTAACCCTTCCCCGAAGCCTTTCCCTCACCCGTCCCCTAATCCTAACCCGTACCCTCACACTAACCCGCACCCTCACACATACACTCACCCTAAACTACTCTCGTACCCTCAACTGGATCCGAAACAGTCCCTGTCCCCTAACCCTAACCCTAGCCCGAAACATAACCTTAACCCTTCCCCGAAGACTTCCCCTCCCCCGTCCCCTAATCCTAACCCGTACGCTCACACTAACCCGCACCCTCAAACGTACGCTCCCCCTTATGCGTTGTCGTACCCTCACCTGGACCCTAAACCGTTCCCCTCCCCTAACCCTAAACTTAGCCCGAATCCTAACCCTAACACTTCCCCGAAGCCTTCCCCTCACCCGTCCCCTAATCCTAACCCGTACGCTCACACTAACACGCGCCCTCACAAGTATGCTCCCCGTAAACCGCTGTCGCACCCTCAAATGGACCCAAAACCGTCCCCGTCCCCTAACCCTAAACCTAGCCCGAACCCTATCCCTAACGCTACCTCTAAGCGTTCCCCTAACCCGTCCCCTAATCCTAACCTGTACGCTCACACTAACGCACGCCCTCACATGTTCGCTCCCCCTAGACCGCTGTCGTACCCTCACCTGGACCCTAAACCGTCCCCGTCCCCTAACCCTAACCCTAGCACGAACCCTAACCCTAACCCTTCTCCGAAGCCTTCCCCTCACCCGTCCCCTAATCCTAACCAGTACGCTCACACTAAACCGCGCCCTCACACGTACGCTCCCCCTAAACCATGGTCGTACCCTCACCTGGAACCTAAACGGTCCCCGTACCATAACACTAACCCTATCCCGAACCCTAACCCTAAACCTTCCCTGAAGCCTTCCCCTCACCCGTCCCCGAATCCTAACCCGTACGCTCACACTAACCCGCGCCCTCACACGTACGCAACCCCTAAACCATTGTTGTACCCTCACCAGGACCCTAAACCATCCCCGTCCCCTAACCCTTACCCTAGCCCGAACCCTAACCCTAACCGTTCTCCGAAGCCTTCCCGTCACCCGTCCCCTAATCCTAACCCGAACGCTCACACTAACCCGCGCCCTCACACGTACGCTCCCACTAAACCGTTGTCGTACCCTCAACTAGACCCGAAACCGTCCCCATCCCCTAACCCTAACCCTAGCCAGAACCCTAACACTAACCCTTCCCAGAAGCCTTCCCCTCACCCGTCCCCTAATCTTAAACCGTAAGCTCACACTAACACGTGCCCTCACACGTACGCTCCCCCTAAACCATTGTCGTACCCTCACCTGGACCCTAAACCCTCCCCGTCCCCTAACCCTAACCCTAGCTCGAACCCTAACACTAACCCTTCCCCGAAGCCTTCCCCTCACCCGTCCCCTAATCCTAACCGGTACGCTCACACTAACCCGCGCCTCACACGTACGCGCCCCCTATAGTGTTGTCGTACCCTCACCTGGACCCTAAACCGTCCCCATCCCCTAACCCTAACCCTAGCCAGAACCCTAACCCTAACCTTTCCCCGAAGCCTTCCCCTCACCCCTCCCCTAATCCTAACCCGTTCGCTCACACTAACCCGCGCCCTCACACGTACGCTCCCCCTAAACCGTTGTCGTACCCTCACCTGGACCCTAAACCATCCCCATCCCCTAACCCTAACCCTAGCCCGAACCCTATACCTAACCATTCCCCGAAGCCTTCTCCTCACCCGTCCCCTAATCCTAACCCGTATGCTCACACTAACCCGCGCCCTCACACGTACGCTCCCCCTAAACCGAGAACGTACCCTCACCTGGACCCTAAACCGTCCCCGTCCCCTACCCCTAACCTTAGCCCAAACGCTTACCCTAACTCTTCCCCGAAACCTTCCCCTCAACCGTCCCCTAAACCTAACCCTAGCCTGAACCCTAACCCTCACCCTTCCCCGAAGCCTTCTCCTCACCCGTCCCCGAATCCTAACTTGTACTTTCACACTAACCCGCGCCCTCACACGTACGCTCCCCCTAAACCATTGTCGTACCCTCAAGTGGACCCTAAACTGTCCCCGTCCCCTAACCCTAACCCTAGCCCGAACCCTAACCCTAACCCTTCCCCGAAGCCTTCCCCTCACCCGTCCCCTAATCCTAACCCTTACGCTCACACTAAACAACGGCCTCACACGTACGCTCCCCCTAAACCGTTGTCGTACCCTCACCTGGACCCTAAACCGTCCCCGTCCCCTAACCCTAACCCTAGCCCGAACCCTAACCCTAACCCTTCCCCGAAGCCTTCCCCTCACCCGTCACCTAATCCTAACCCGTACGCTCACACTAACCCGCGCTCTCACACGTACGCTCCCCCTAAACCATTGTCGTACCCTCACCTGGACCCTAAACCGTCCCCGTCCCCTAACCCTAACCCTAACCAGAACCCTATCCCTAACCCTTCCCCGAAGCCTTCCCCTCACCCGTCCCCTAATCCTAACCCGTTCGCTCACACTAACACGCGCCCTCACACGTACGCTCCCCCTAAACCATTGTCGTACACTCACCTGGACCCTAAACCATCCCCGTCCCCTAACCCTAACCCTAGCCCGTACCCTATCCCTAACCATTCCCCGAAGCCTTCCCCTCTCCCGTCCCCTAATCTTAATCCGTACGCTCACACTAACCCGCGCCCTCACACGTACGCTCCCCCTAAACCGCTGACGTACCCTCACCTGGACCCTAAACCGTCCCCGTCCCCTACCCCTAACCCTAGCCCAAACGCTAACCCTAACTCTTTCCCGAAACCTTCCCCTCAACCGTCCCCTAATCCTAACCCGTACGCTCACACTAACCCGTGCCCTCACACGTACGCTCCCCCTAAACCGTTGTCTTACCCTCACCTGGACCATAAACCATCGCCGTCCCCTAACCTTAACCCTAGCCCGAACTCTAAACCTAACCCTTCCCCGAAGCCTTCCCCTAACCCGTCCCCTAATCCTAACCCGTACCCTCAAACTAACCCACGCCCTCAATCGTACGCTCCCCATAAACAGTTGTAGTACCCTCACCTGGACCCTAAACCGTCCCCGTCCCCTAACCCTAAACCTAGCCCGAAACATAACCTTAACCCTTCCCCGAATCCTTCCCCTCACCCGTCCCCTAATCCTAACCCGTACGCTCACACTAACCCGCGCCATCACACGTACGCTCCCCCTAAACCTTTGTGGTACCCTCACCTGGACCCTAAACAGTCCCCGTTCCCTAACCCTAACCCTAGCCCGAACCCTAACCCTTCCCCTTCCCCGAAGCCTTCCCCTCACCCGTCACCTAATCCTAACCGTACACTCACACTAACCCACGCCCTCACACGTTCGCTCCCCCTAAACCGTTGTCGTACCCTCACCTGGACCCTAAACCGTCCCCGTCCCCGTCCCCTAACCCTAACCCTAGCCCGAACCCTAACCCTAACACTTCCCCGAAGCCTTCCCCTCACCCGTCCCCTAATCCTAACCCGTACGCTCACACTAACCCGTGCCCTCACACGTACGCTCCCCCTAAAGCGTTGTCGTACCCTCACCTGGACCCTAAACCGTCCCCGTCCCCTAAACCAAACCCTAGCCCGAACCCTAACACTAACCCTTCCCCGAAGCCTTCCCCTCACCCGTCCCCGAATCCTAACCCGTACGCTCACACTAACCCGCGCCCTCACACGTACGCTACCCCTAAACCGTTGTCGTACCCTCACTTGAACCCTAAACCGTCCCCGTACCCTAACCGTAAACCTAGCCCGAACCCTATCCCTAACCCTTCCCTGAAGCCTTCCCCTCACCCGTCCCCTAATCCTAACCCGTACGCTCACACTAACCTGCGCCCTCACACGTACACACCCCCTAAACCGTTGTCATACCCTCACCTGGACCCTAAACCATCCCCGTCCCCTAACCCTAACCCTAGCCCGAACCCTAACCCTGACACTTCCCCGAAGCCTTCCCGTCACCCGTCCCCTAATCCTAACCCGAACGCTCACACTAACCCGCGCCATCACACGTACGATCCCCCTAAACCGTTGCGTACACTCACCTGGACCCTAAACCGTCCCCGTCCCCTAACCCTAACCCTTGCCCGAACCCTAACGCTAACCCTTCCCCAAAGCCTTCCCATAACCCGTTCCCTAATCCTAACCCGTACGCTCACACTAACCCGCGCCCTCACACATACGCTCCCCCTAAACCGTTGTCGTACCCTCAACTGGACCCGAAACCGTCCCCGTCCCCGAACCCTAACCCTAGCCCGAACTTTAACCCTAACCCTTCCCCGAAGCCTTCCCCTCACCCGTCCCCTAATCCTAATCCGGACGTCTCACACTAACCCACGACCTCACACTTACGCTCCCCCTAAACCGTTGTCGTACACTCACCTGGACCCTAAACAGTCCCCGTCCCCTAACGCTAACCCTATCCCGAACCCTAACTCTAACCCTTCCCCGAAGCCTTCCCCTCACCCGTCCCCTAATCCTAACCCGTACCCTCACACTAACCCGCGCCCTCACAGATTCGCTCCCCCTAAACCGTTGTCGTACCCTCACCTGGACCCTAAACCATCACTGTCTCCTAACCCTAACCCTAGCCTGAACCCTAAACCTAACCCTTCCCCGAAGTCTTCCCCTCACCCTTCCCCTAATCCCAACCCGTACGCTCACACTAACCCGCGCCCACACACGTATGCTCCCCCTAAACCGTTGTCGTACCCTCATCTGGACCCTAAACAGTCCACGTCCCCTAACCCTAACCCTAGCCCGAACCCTAGCCCTAACTCTTCCCCGAAGCCTTCCCCTCACCCGTCCCCTAATCCTAACCCGTACGCTCACACTAACCCACGCCCTCACACGTACCCTCCCCCTAATGCGCTGTCTTACCCTCAACTGGACCCTAAACCGTCCCCGTCCCCTAACCCTAACCCTAGCCCGAAACCTAACCCTAACCCTTCCCCGAAGCCTTCCCCTCACCCGTCCCATAATGCTAACCCGTACGCTCACCCTAACCAGCGCCCTCACACGTACGCTCCCCCTAAAGTGTTGTCGTACCCTCACCTGGACCCTAAACCGTCCCCGTCCCCTAACCCTAACCCTAGCCCGAACCCTAACCCTAACCCTTCCCCGAAGCATTCCCCTCACCCGTCCCCTAACCCTAACCCGTACGCTCACACTAACTCGCGCCCTCACATGTACGCTCCCCCTAAACCGTTGTCGTACCCTCACCTGGACCCTAAAGCGTCCCCGTCCCCTAAGCCTAACCCTAGCCCGAAACTTAACCCTAACCTTTCCACGAAGCCTTCCCCTAACCCGTCCCCTAATCCTAACCCGTACACTCACACGAACCCGCAACCTCACACATTCGCTCCCCTAAAGCGTTGTCGTACCCTCACCTGGACCCTAAACCGTCCCCGTCCCCTAACCCTAACCCTAGTCCGAACCCTAAACCTAACCCTTCCCCGAAGCCTTCCCCTCACCCGTCCCCTAATCCTAACCCTTACGCTCACACTAAGCCGCGCCCTCACACGTACGCTCCCCCTAAACCGTTGTCGTACCCTCAACTAGACCCTAAACCGTCCCCGTCCCCTAACCCTAACCCTAGCCCGAACCCTAAACCTAACACTTCCCCGAAGCCTTCCCCTCACCCATCCCCTAATCCTAACCCTTACGCTCACACTGAGCCGCGCCCTCACACGTACGCTCCCCCTAAACCGTTGTCGTACCCTCAACTAGACCCTAAACCGTCCCCGTCCCCTAACCCTAACCCTAGCCCAAACCGTAACCCTAACCCTTCCCCGAAGCCTTCCCCTCACCCGTCCCCTAATCCTAACCCGTACGCTCACACTAACCCGCACCCTCACACATACACTCACCCTAAACTACTCTCGTACCCTCAACTGGATCCGAAACAGTCCCTGTCCCCTAACCCTAACCCTAGCCCGAAACATAACCTTAACCCTTCCCCGAAGCCTTCCCCTCACCCGTCCCCTAATCCTAACCCGTACGCTCACACTAACCCGCACCCTCAAACGTACGATCCCCCTTATGCGTTGTCGTACCCTCACCTGGACCCTAAACCGTTCCCCTCCCCTAACCCTAAACTTAGCCCGAATCCTAACCCTAACACTTCCCCGAAGCCTTCCCCTCACCCGTCCCCTAATCCTAACCCGTACGCTCACACTAACACGCGCCCTCACAAGTACGCTCCCCGTAAACCGCTGTCGCACCCTCAAATGGACCCGAAACCGTCCCCGTCCCCTAACCCTAACCCTAGCCCGAACCCTATCCCTAACGCTACCTCTAAGCCTTCCCCTACCCGTCCCCTAATCCTAACCTGTACGCTCACACTAACGCACGCCCTCACATGTTCGCTCCCCCTAGACCGCTGTCGTACCCGCACCTGGACCCTAAACCGTCCCCGTCCCCTAACCCTAACCCTAGCACGAACCCTAACCCTAACCCTTCTCCGAAGCCTTCCCCTCACCCGTCCCCTAATCCTAACCAGTACGCTCACACTAAACCGCGCCCTCACACGTACGCTCCCCCTAAACCATGGTCGTACCCTCACCTGGAACCTAAACGGTCCCCGTACCATAACACTAACCCTATCCCGAACCCTAACCCTAAACCTTCCCTGAAGCCTTCCCCTCACCCGTCCCCGAATCCTAACCCGTACGCTCACACTAACCCGCGCCCTCACACGTACGCAACCCCTAAACCATTGTTGTACCCTCACCAGGACCCTAAACCATCCCCGTCCCCTAACCCTTACCCTAGCCCGAACCCTAACCCTAACCGTTCTCCGAAGCCTTCCCGTCACCCGTCCCCTAATCCTAACCCGAACGCTCACACTAACCCGCGCCCTCACACGTACGCTCCCTCTAAACCGTTGTCGTACCCTCAACTAGACCCGAAACCGTCGCCATCCCCTAACCCTAACCCTAGCCAGAACCCTAACCCTAACCCTTCCCAGAAGCCTTCCCCTCACCCGTCCCCTAATCTTAACCCGTAAGCTCACACTAACCCGTGCCCTCACACGTACGCTCCCCCTAAACCATTGTCATACTCTCACCTGGACCCTAAACCCTCCCCGTCCCCTAACCCTAACCCTAGCTCAAACCCTAACACTAACCCTTCCCCGAAGCCTTCCCCTCACCCGTCCCCTAATCCTAACCGGTACGCTCACACTAACCCGCGCCTCACACGTACGCGCCCCCTATAGCGTTGTCGTACCCTCACCTGGACCCTAAACCGTCCCCATCCCCTAACCCTAACCCTAGCCAGAACCCTAACCCTAACCTTTCCCCGAAGCCTTCCCCTCACCCGTCCCCTAATCCTAACCCGTTCGCTCACACTAACCCGCGCCCTCACACTTACGCTCCCCCTAAACCGCTGACGTACCCTCACCTGGACCCTAAACCGTCCCCGTCCCCTACCCCTAACCCTAGCCCAAACGCTTACCCTAACTCTTCCCCGAAACCTTCCCCTCAACGGTCCCCTAATCCTAACCCGTAGGCTCACACTAACCCGCGCCCTCACACGTACTCTCCCCCTAAACCGTTGTCGTACCCTCACCTGGACCCTAAACCGTCCCCGTCCCCTAAACCTAACCCTAGCCTGAACCCTAACCCTCACCCTTCCCCGAAGCCTTCTCCTCACCCGTCCCCGAATCCTAACTTGTACTTTCACACTAACCCGCGCCCTCACACGTACGCTCCCCCTAAACCATTGTCGTACCCTCACCTGGACCCTAAACTGTCCCCGTCCCCTAACCCTAACCCTAGCCCGAACCCTAACAATAACCCTTCCCCGAAGCCTTCCCCTCACCCGTCCCCTAATCCTAACCCGTACGCTCACACTAACCCACGCCTTCACACGTACGCTCCCCCTAAACCGTTGTCGTACCCTCACCTGGACGCTAAACCGTCCCCGTCCCCTAAACCTAAGCCTAGCCCGAACCCTAACTCTAACCCTTCCCCGAAATCTTCCCCTCACCCGTCCCCTAATCCTAACCCTTACGCTCACACTAAACAACGGCCTCACACGTACGCTCCCCCTAAAGCGTTGTCGTACCCTCACCTGGATCTTAAACAGTCCCCGTCCCCTAACCCTAACCCTAGCCCGAACCCTAACCCTAACCCTTCCCCGAAGCCTTCCCCTAACCCATCCCCTAATCGTAACCCGTACGCTCACACTAACCCGCGCCCTCACACGTACGCTCCCCCTAAACCGCTGTCGTACCCTCACCTCGACCCTAAACCGTCCCCGTCCCCTAACCCTAACCCTAGCCCGAACCCTAAACCTAACCCTTCCCCGAAGCCTTCCCCTCATCCGTCCCCTAATCCTAACCCGTACGCTCACACTAACCTGCGCCCTCAAACGTACGCTCCCCCTAATCCGTTGTCGTACCCTTACCTGGACCCTACACCGTCCCCGTCCCCTAACCCTAACCCTATCCTGAACTCTATCCCTTATCCTTCCCCGAAGCCTTCCCCTCACCCGGCCCCTAAACCTAACCCGTACGCTCACACTAACCCATGCACTCACACGTACGCTCCCCCTAAATCGCTGTCGTACCCTCAACTGGACCCGAAACCGTCCCCGTCCCCTAACCCTAACCCTAGCCCGAACCCTAACCCTGACACTTCCCCGAAATCTTCCCCTCACCCGTCCCCTAATCCTAACCAGGACGCTCACACTAACCCACGACCTCACACTTACGCTCCCCCTAAACCGTTGTCGTACCCTCACCTGGACCCTAAACCATCCCCGTCCCCTAACGCTAACCCTAGCCCGAACTCTAACTCTAACCCTTCCCCGAAGCCTTCCCCTCACCCGTCCTCTAATCCTAACCCGTACCCTCACACTAACCCGTGCCCTCACACGTACCCTCCCCATAAAACGTTGTCGTACCCTCACCTGGACCCTAAACCGTCCCCGTCCCCGAGCCCTAACCCTAGCCCGAACCCTAAACCTAACACTTCCCCGAAGCCTTCCCCTCACCCGTCCCCTAATCCTAACCCGTACGCTCACACTAACCCGCGCTCTCCCACGTATGCTCCCCCTAAACCGTTGTCGTACCCTCACCTAGACCCTAAACCGTCTCCGTCCCCTAACCCTAACCCTAGTCCAAACCGTAACCCTAACCCTTCCCCGAAGCCTTCCCCTCACCCGTTCCCTAATCCTAACCCGTACGCTCACACTAACCCGCACCCTCACACATACACTCACCCTAAACTACTCTCGTACGCTCAACTGGATCCGAAACAGTCCCCGTCCCCTAACCCTAACCCTAGCCCGAAACATAACCTTAACCCTTCCCCGAAGCCTTCCCCTCACCCGTCCCCTAATCCTAACCCGTACGCTCACACTAACCCGCGCCATCACACGTACGCTCCCCCTAAAACTTTGTGGTACCCTCACCTGGACCCTAAACAGTCCCCGTTCCCTAACCCTAACCATAGCCCGAACCCTAACCCTTCCCCTTCCCCGAAGCCTTCCCCTCACCCGTCCCCTAATCCTAACCTGTACGCTCACACTAACCCGCACCCTCAAACGTACGCTCCCCCTTATGCATTGTCGTACCCTCACCTGGACCCTAAACCGTTCCCCTCCCCTAACCCTAAACCTAGCCCGAATCCTAACCCTAACACTTCCCCGAAGCCTTCCCCTCACCCGTCCCCTAATCCTAACCCGTACGCTCACACTAACACGCGCCCTCACAAGTACGCTCCCCGTAAACCGCTGTCGTACCCTCAAATGGACCCGAAACCGTCCCCGTCCCCTAACCCTAACCCTAGCCCGAACCCTATCCCTAACGCTACCTCTAAGCCTTCCCCTAACCCGTCCCCTAATCCTAACCCGTACGCTCACACTAACGCACGCCCTCACACGTTCGCTCCCCCTAGACCGCTGTCGTACACTCACCTGGACCCTAAACCGTCCACGTCCCCTAACCCTAACCCTAGCAGGAACCCTAACCCTAACCCTTCCCCGAAGCCTTCCCCTCACCCGTCCCCTAATCTTAACCCGTACGCTCACACTAACCCGCGCCCTCACACGTACGCTCCCCCTAAAGCGTTGTCGTACCCTCACCTGGACCCTAAACCGTCCCCGTCACCTAACCCTAACCCTAGCCCGAACCCTATCACTAAACCTTCCCCGAAACCTTCCCCTCACCCGTCCCCTAATCCTAACCCGTACGCTCACACTAACCCACGCCCTTACACGTACGCTCCCCCTAAACCGCTGTCATACCCTCACCTGGACCCTAAACCGTCCCCGTCCCCTAACCCTAACCCTAGGCCGAACCCTAACCCTAACCCTTCCCTGAAGCCTTCCCCTCACCCGTCCCCTAATCCTAACCCGTACGCTCACACTTACCCGCGCCCTCACAGGTACGGTCCCCCTAAACCGTTGTCGTACCCTCACCTGGAACCTAAACCGTCCCCATTCCCTAACCCTAACCCTATCCTGAACCCTAACCCTGACACTTCCCCGAAATCTTCCCCTCACCCGTCCCCTAATCCAAACCCGTACGCTCACACTAACCCACGCCCTCACACGTACGCTCCCCGTAAACCGCTGCCGTACCCTCAATTGGACCCGAAACCATCCCCGTCCCCTAACCCTAACCCTAGCCCGAACCCTAACCCTAACACTTCCCCGAAGCCTTCCTCACACCCGTCCCCTAATCCTAACCCGTACGCTCACACTAACCGGCGCCCTCATACGAACCCTCCCCCTAAACCGTTGTCGTACTCTCACCTGGACCCGAAACCGTCCCCGTCCCCTAACCCTAACCCTAGCCCAAAACCTATTCATAACCCTTTTCCGAAGCCTACCCCTCCCCCGTCCCCTAATGCTAACCCGTACGCTCACACTAACCCGTGCCCTCACACGTACGCTCCCCCTAAACCGCTGTCGTACCCTCAACTGGACCCGAAACCGTCCCCGTCCCCTAACCCTAACCCTAGTCCGAACCCTAACCCTAACCCTTCCCCGAAGCCTTCCCCTCACCCGTCCCCTAATCCTAACCCGTACGCTAACACTAACCCGTGCCCTCACACGTACGCTCCCCCTAAACCATTGCCGTACCCTCACCTGGACCCTAAACCGTCCCCGTCCCCAACCCTAACCGTAGCCCGAACCCTATCCCTAATCCTTCCCCGAAGCCTTCCCCTCACCCGTCCCCTAATCCTAACCCGTACGCTCACACTAACCCGCAACCTCACACGTACGCTCCCCCTAAACCGCTCTCGTACCCTCAATTGGACCCGAAACCATCCCCGTCCCCGAAACCTAACCCTAGCCCGAACACTAAACCTAACACTTCCCCGAAGCCTTCCCCTCACCCGTCCCCTAATCCTAACCCGTACGTTCACACTACCTTGCGCCCTCACACGTACGCTCCCCCTTAACCGTTGTCGTACCCTCACCTGGACCCTAAATGTTCCCGGACCCCTAACCCAAACCCTAGCCCGAACCCTAACTCTAACCCTTCCCCTAAACCTTCCCCTCACCCGTCCCCTAATCCTAACACGTACGCTCACACTAACCTGCGCCCTCACACGTACGCTCCCCCAAAACAGTTGTCGTACCCTCACCTGGGCCCTAAACCGTCCCCGTCCCCTAACCCTAACCCTAGCCCGAACCTTAACCCTAACACTTCTCCGAAGCCTTCCCCTCACCCGTCCCCTAATCCTAACCCGTATGCTCACACTAACCCACGCCCTCACACGTACGCTCTCCCTAAACCGTCGTCGTACCCTCACATGGACCCTAATCCGTCCCCTTCCCCTAACCCTAACCCTAGCCCGAACCCTAATCCTAACCCTTCCCCGAAGCCTTCCCCTCACCCGTCCCCTAATCCTAAGCCGTACGCTCACACTTACCCGCGCCCTCACAGGTACCCTCCCCCTAAACCGTTGTCGTACCCTCACCTGGACCCTAAACCGTCCCCGTCCCATAACCCTAACCCTAGCCTGAACCCTAACCCTAACCCTTCCCCGAAGCCTTCCCCTCACCCGTCCCCTAATCCTAACCCGTACGCTCACACTAACTCGCGCCCTCACACGTACGCTCCCCCTAAAACGTTGGCATACCCTCACCTGGACCTTAAACCATCCCCGTCCCCTAAACCTAACCCTAGCCCGAACCCTTACCCTAACCCTTCCCCGAAGCCTTCCCCTCACCCGTCCCCTAATCCTAACCCGTACGCTCACACGAACCAGCCCACTCACACGTACCCTGCCCCTAAACCGTTGTCGTACCCTCACCTGGACCCTAAACCGTCCCCATCCCCTAACCCTAACCCTACCCAAACCCTAACCGTATCCCGTCCCCGAAGACTTCCTCTCACCCATCCCCTAATCCTAATCCGTACGCTCACACTAACCCGTGCCCTCACACGTACGCTCCCCCTAAACCGCGTTCGTACCCAAAACTGGACCCGAAACCGTCCCCGTCCCCTAACCCTAACCCAAGCCCGAACCCTAACCCTAACCCTTCCCCGAAGCCTTCCCCTCACCCGTCCCCTAATCCTAAGCCGTACGCTCACACTTACCCGCGCCCTCACAGGTACCCTCCCCCTAAACCGTTGTCGTACCCTCACCTGGACCCTAAACCGTCCCCGTCCCATAACCCTAACCCTAGCCCGAACCCTAACCCTGACACTTCCCCGAAATCTTCCCCTCACCCGTCCCCTAATCCTAACCCGTACGCTCACACTAACCCGCGCCCTCACACGTACGCTCCCCCTAAACCGCTGTCGTACCCTCAATTGGACCCGAAACCATCCCCGTCCCCTGAACCTAACCCTAGCACGAACACTAACCCTAACCCTTCTCCGAAGCCTTCCCCTCACCCGTCCCCTTATCCTAACCCGTACGCTCACACTAACCCGCACCCTCAAACGTACGCTCCCCCTTATGCGTTGTCGTACCCTCACCTGGACCCTAAACCGTTCCCCTCCCCTAACCCTAAACTTAGCCCGAATCCTAACCCTAACACTTCCCCGAAGCCTTCCCCTCACCCGTCCCCTAATCCTAACCCGTACGCTCACACTAACACGCGCCCTCACAAGTACGCTCCCCGTAAACCGCTGTCGCACCCTCAAATGGACCCGAAACCGTCCCCGTCCCCTAACCCTAACCCTAGCCCGAACCCTATCCCTAACGCTACCTCTAAGCCTTCCCCTAACCCGTCCCCTAATCCTAACCTGTACGCTCACACTAACGCATGCCCTCACATGTTCGCTCCCCCTAGACCGCTGTCGTACCCTCACCTAGACCCTAAACCGTCCCCGTCCCCTAACCCTAACCCTAGCCCGAACCCTAAACCTAACACTTCCCCGAAGTCTTCCCCTCATCCGTCCCCTAATCCTAACCCTTACGCTCACACTAAGCCGCGCCCTCACACGTACGCTCCCCCTAAACCGTTGTCGTACCCTCACCTAGACCCTAAACCGTCCCTGTCCCCTAACCCTAACCCTAGCCCAAACCGTAACCCTAACCCTTCCCCGAAGCCTTCCCCTCACCCGTTCCCTAATCCTAACCCGTACGCTCACACTAACCCGCACCCTCACACATACACTCACCCTAAACTACTCTCGTACGCTCAACTGGATCCGAAACAGTCCCCGTCCCCTAACCCTAACCCTAGCCCGAAACATAACCTTAACCCTTCCCCGAAGCCTTCCCCTCACCCGTCCCCTAATCCTGACCCGTACGCTCACACTAACCCGCGCCATCACACGTACGCTCCCCCTAAAACTTTGTGGTACCCTCACCTGGACCCTAAACAGTCCCCGTTCCCTAACCCTAACCATAGCCCGAACCCTAACCCTTCCCCTTCCCCGAAGCCTTCCCCTCACCCGTCCCCTAATCCTAACCTGTACGCTCACACTAACCCGCACCCTCAAACGTACGCTCCCCCTTATGCATTGTCGTACCCTCACCTGGACCCTAAACCGTTCCCCTCCCCTAACCCTAAACCTAGCCCGAATCCTAACCCTAACACTTCCCCGAAGCCTTCCCCTCACCCGTCCCCTAATCCTAACCCGTACGCTCACACTAACACGCGCCCTCACAAGTACGCTCCCCGTAAACCGCTGTCGTACCCTCAAATGGACCCGAAACCGTCCCCGTCCCCTAACCCTAACCCTAGCCCGAACCCTATCCCTAACGCTACCTCTAAGCCTTCCCCTAACCCGTCCCCTAATCCTAACCCGTACGCTCACACTAACGCACGCCCTCACACGTTCGCTCCCCCTAGACCGCTGTCGTACCCTCACCTGGACCCTAAACCGTCCCCGTCCCCTAACCCTAACCCTAGCAGGAACCCTAACCCTAACCCTTCCCCGAAGCCTTCCCCTCACCTGTCCCCTAATCTTAACCCGTACGCTCACACTAACCCGCGCCCTCACACGTACGCTCCCCCTAAACCGTTGTCGTACCCTCACCTGGACCCTAAATGGTCCCCGAACCCTAACTCTAAACCTTCCCCGAAGCCTTCCCCTCACCCGTCCCCTAATCCTAACCCGTACGCTCACAATAACCTGTGCCCTCACACTTATGCTCCCCCAAAACAGTTGTCGTACCCTCACCTGGACCATAAATTGTCCCCGTCCCCTAACCCTAACCCTAGCCCGCACCCTATCCCTAACCCTTCCCCGAAGCCTTCCCCTCACCCGTCCCCTAATCCTAACCCGTACGCTCACACTAACCCGCGCCCTCATATGTTCGCTCCCCCTAAACCGCTGACGTACCCTCACCTGGACCCTAAACCGTCCCCGTCCCCTAACCCTAACCCTAGCCCGAACCCTAACCCTAACACTTCTCTGAAGCCTTCCCCTCACCCGTCCCCTAATCCTAACCCGTACGCTCACACTAACCCGCGCCCTCACACGTACGCTACCCCTAAACCGTTGTCGTACCCTCACCTGGACCCTAAACCGTCCCCGTACCCTAACCGTAACCCTAGCCCGAACCCTATCCCTAACCCTTCCCTGAAGCCTTCCCCTCACCCGTCCACTAATCCTAACCAGTACGCTCACACTAACCCACGCTCTCACACGTAGGCTCCCCATAAACAGCTGTCGTACCCTCAACTGGACCCGAAACCGTCCCCGTCCCCTAACCCTAATCCTAGCCGGAACCCTAACCCTAAACCTTCCCCGAAGCCTTCCCCTCACCCGTCCCCTAATCCTAACCCGTACGCTCACACTAACCCGCGCCCTCACATGTACGCTCCCCCTAAAGCGTTGTCTTACCCTCACCTGGCCCCTAAACCGTCCCCGTCCCCTAACCCTAACCCTAGCCCGAACCCTAACCCTAACCCTTCCCCGAAGCCTTCCCCTCACCCGTTCCCTAATCCTAACCCGTACGCTCACACTAACCCATGCCCTCACACGTACGCTCCCCCTAAACCGCTGTCGTACCTTCACCTGGACCCTAAACCGTCCCCGTCCCTAACCCTAACCCTAGCCCGAACCCTAACCCTAACACTTCCCCGAAGCCTTCCACTTACCCGTCCCCTAATCCTAACCCGTACGCTCACAGTAACCCGCGCCCTCACACGTACGCTCCCCCTAAACCATTGTCGTACCCTCACCTGGACCCTAAACCGGCCCTGTCCCCTAACCCTAACCCTAGCCCTAACCCTATCCCTAACGCTACCCCGAAGCCTTTGCCTCACCCGTCCCCTAATCCTAACCCGTACGCTCACACTAACCCGCGCCCTCACACGTTCGCTCCCCCTAAACCGCTGACGTACCCTCACCGGGACCCTAAACCGTCCCCGTCCCCTAACCCTAACCCTAGCCCGAACCCTAACCCTAACCCTTCCCCGAAGCCTTCCACTCACCCGTCCCCTAATCCTAACAAGTACGCTCACACTAACCCGCACCCTCACATGTAAGCTCCCCCTAAACCATGGTCGTACGCTCACCTGGACCCTAAACCGTCCCCGTCCCCTAACCCTAACCCTAGCCCGAACCCTATCCCTAACAGTTCCCTGAAGCCTTCCCCTCACCCGTCCCCTAATCCTAACCCGTACGCTCACACTAACCCGCGCCCTCACACGTACGCTCTCCCTAAACCGCTGTCATACCCTCATCTGGACCCGAAACCGTCCCCGTCCCCTAACCCTAACCCTAGCCCGAACCCTAACCCTATCCCTTCCCTGAAGCCTTCCCCTCACCCGTCTCCTAATCCTAACCCGAACGCTCACACTAAACCACGCCCTCACACGTACGCTCCACCTAAACCGCTGTCGTACCCTCAACTGGACCCGAAACCGTCCCCGTCCCCTAACCCTAACCCTAGCCCGAACCCTAACCCTAACCGTTCCCCGAAGCCTTCCCCTCACCCGTCCCCTAATCCTAACCCGTAAGCTCACAGTAACCCGTGCCCTCACACGTACGCTCCCCCTAAACCATTGTCGTACCCTCACCTGGGCCCTAAACCGTCCCCGTCCCCTAAGCCTAACCCTAGCCCGAACCCTAACCCTAACCCTTCCCCGAAGCCTTCCCCTCACCCGTCCCCTAATCCTAACCCGTACGCTCACACTAACCCGCGCCCTCACACGTACGCTCCCCCTAAACCGTGGTCGTACCCTCACCTGGACCCTAAACCGTCCCCGTCCCCTAACCCTAACACTAGCCCGAACCCTAACCCTAACCATTCCCCGAAGCCTTCCCGTCACCCGTCCCCTAATCCTAACCCGTACGCTCACACTAACGCACGCCCTCACACGTTCGCTCCCCCTAGACCGCTGTCGTACCCTCACCTGGACCCTAAACCGTCCCCGTCCCCTAACCCTAACCCTAGCCCGAACCCTAACCCTGACACTTCCCCGAAATCTTCCCCTCACCCGTCCCCTAATCCAAACACGTACGCTCACACTAACCCGCGCCCTCACACGTATGCTCCCCCTAAACCGCTGTCGTACCCTCAATTGGACCCAAAACCATCCCCGTCCCCTAACCCTAACCCTAGCCCGAACCCTAACCCTTACACTTCCCCGAAGCCTTCCTCTCACCCGTCCCCTAATCCTAACCCGTACGCTCACACTTACCCGCGCCCTCACAGGTATGCTCCCCCTAAACCGTTGTCATACCCTCACCTGGACCCTAAACCGTCCCCGTCCCATAACCCTAACCCTAGCCCGAACCCTAACCCTGACACTTCCCCGAAATCTTCCCCTCACCCGTCCCCTAATCCTAACCCGTACGCTCACACTAACCCGCAACCTCACACGTACGCTCCCCCTAAACCGTTGTCGTACCCTCACCTGGACCCTAAACCGTCCCCGTCCCCTAACCCTAACCCTAGCCCAAACCCTAACCCTAACCCTTCCCTGAAGCCTTCCCCTCACCCGTCCCCTAATCCTGACACGTACGTTGACACTACCTTGCGCCCTCACACGTACGCTCCCCCTTAACCGTTGTCGTACCCTCACCTGGACCCTAAATGGTCCCCGACCCCTAACCCAAACCCTAGCCCGAACCCTAACTCTAACCCTTCCCCGAAGCCTTCCCCTCACCCGTCCCCTAATCCTAACACGTACGCTCACACTAACCTGCGCCCTCACACGTACGCTCCCCCAAAACAGTTGTCGTACCCTCACCTGGACCCTAAACCGTCCCCGTCCCCTAACCCTAACCCTAGCCCGAACCCTAACCCTAACACTTCTCCTAAGCCTTCCCCTCACCCGTCCCCTAATCCTAAACCGTATGCTCACACTAACCCACGCCCTCAAACGTACGCTCTCCCTAAACCGTCGTCGTACCCTCACATGGACCCTAAACCGTCCCCTTCCCCTAACCCTAACCCTAGCCCGAACCCTAACCCTAACCCTTCCCCGAAGCCTTCCCCTCACCCGTCCCCTAATCCTAACCCGTACGCTCACACTAACTCGCGCCCTCACACGTACGCACCCCCTAAAACGTTGGCATACACACACCTGGACCTTAAACCATCCCCGTCCCCTAAAGCTAACCCTAGCCCGAGCCCTTACCCTAACCCTTCCCCGAAGCCTTCCCCTCACCCGTCCCCTAATCCTAACCCGTACGCTCACACGAACCAGCCCTCTCACACGTACGCTGCCCCTAAACCGTTGTCGTACCCTCACCTGGACCCTAAACCGTCCCCATCCCCTAACCCTAACCCTACCCAAACCCTAACCCTATCCCGTCCCCGAAGACTTCCTCTCACCCATCCCCTAATCCTAATCCGTACGCTCACACTAACCCGTGCCCTCACACGTACGCTCCCCCTAATCCGCTGTCGTACCCTCAACTGGACCCGAAACCGTCCCCGTCCCCTAACCCTAACTCTAGCCCGAACCCTAACCCTAACCCTTCCCTGAAGCCTTCCCCTCACCCGTCCCCTAATCCTAACCCGTACGCTAACACTAACACGCACCCTCACACGTACGCTCCCCCTAAACCGTTGTCGTACCCTCACCTGGACCCTAAACCGTCCCCGTCCCCTAAGCCTAACCCTAGCCCGAACCCTATCCCTAATCCTTCCCCGAAGCCTTCCCCTCACCCGTCCCCTAATCCTAACCCGTACGCTCACACTAACCCATCCCCTCACAGGTATGCTCCCCCTAAATCGCTGTCATACCCTCAACTGGACCCGAAACCGTCCCCGTCCCATAACCCTAACCCTAGCCCGAACCCTAACCCTAACCCTTCCCCGAAGCCTTCCCCTCACCTGTCCCCTAATCCTAACCCGTACGCTCACACTAACCCACGCTCTCACACGTACGCTCCCCCTAAACCGTTGTTGTTCCCTCATCTGGATCCTAAACCGTCCCCGTCCTCTAACCCTAACCCTAGCCCGAAACATAACACTAACCGTTCTCCGAAGCCTTCCCGTCACCCGTCCCATAATCCTAACCCGTACGCTCACACTAACCCGCGCCCTCACGCGTTCGCTCCCCCTAAACCGTTGTCGTACCCTCACCTGTACCCTAAACCGTCCCCGTACCCTAACCCTAAACCTAGCCCGAACTCTAACCCTAACCCTTCCCCTTACCCGTCTCCTAATCCTAACCCGTACGCTCACACTAACCCGCGCCTCACACGTACGCTCCCCCTAAACCGTTGTTGAACCCTCACCTGGACCCTATACATCCCCGTCCCCTAACCCTAACCCTAGCCCGAACCCTAAACCTAACCCTTCCCCGAAGTCTTCCCCTCACCCGTCCCCTAACCCTAACCCGTACGCTCACACTAACCCGCGCCCTCACACGTATGCTCCCCCTAAACCGTTGTCCTTCCCTCACCTGGACCCTAAACCGTCCCCGTCCCCTAACCCTAACCATAGCCCGAATCCTAAACCTAACCCTTCCCCGAAGCCTTCCCCTCACCCGTCCCCTAATCCTAACCCGTACGCTCACACTAACTCGCGCCCTCACACGTACGCTCCCCCTAAACCGTTGTCGTACCCTCACCTGGACCCTAAACCATCACTATCTCCTAACCCTAACCCTAGCCTGAACCCTAAACCTAACTCTTCCCCGAAGCCTTCCCCTCACCCGTCCCCTAATCCTAACCCGTACGCTCACACTAACCCGCGCCCACACACATACGCTCCCCCTAAACCGTTGTCGTACCCTCACCTGGACCCTAAACCGTCCCCGTGCCCTAACCCTAACCCTAGCCCGAACCCTAACCCTAACCCTTCCCCGAAGCCTGCCCCTCACCCGTCCCATAATCCTAACCCGTACGCTCACACTAACCATCGCCCTCACACGTACGCTCCCCCTAGAGTGTTGTCGTACCCTCACCTGGACCCTAAACCGTCCCCGTCCCCTAAACCTAACCCTAGCCCGAACCCTAACCCTAACCCTTCCCAGAAGCCTTCCCCTCACCCGTCCCCTAACCCTAACCCGTACGCTCACACTAACCCGCGCTCTCACACGTATGCTCCCCCTAAACCGTTGTCCTTCCCTCACCTGGACCCTAAACCGTCCCCGTTCCCTAACCCTAACCCTAGCCCGAACCCTAACCCTAACCCTTCCCCGAAGCCTTCCCCTCACCCGTCCCCTAATCCTAACCCGTACGCTCACACTAATTCGCGCCCTCACACGTA
Organism: Leucopleurus acutus; assembly: GCF_964270905.1. Classification (NCBI taxonomy): domain Eukaryota; kingdom Metazoa; phylum Chordata; class Mammalia; order Artiodactyla; family Delphinidae; genus Leucopleurus; species Leucopleurus acutus. The sequence continues at coordinate 1,025,128 of NW_028139198.1, forward strand.
CGCACCCCCTAAACCGTTGTCGTACCCTCACCTGGACCCTAAATCGTCCCCGTCCCCTGACCCTAACCCTAGCCCGAACCTTAACCCTAACCTTTCCACGAAGCCTTCCCCTCACCCGTCCCCTAATCCTAACCCGTACGCTCACACGAACCCGCGACCTCACACATTCGCTCCCCCTAAAGCGTTGTCGTACCCTCACCTGGACCCTAAACCGTCCCCGTCCCCTAACACTAACCCTAGTCCGAACCCTAAACCTAACCCTTCCCCGAAGCCTTCCCCTCACCCGTCCCCTAATCCTAACCCGTACGCTCACACTCACCCGCGCTCTCACACGTACGCTCCCCCTAAACCGTTGTCGTACCCTCACCTGGATCCTAAACCATCACTGTCTCCTAACCCTAACCCTAGCCTGAACCCTAACCCTAACCCTTCCCCGAAGTCTTCCACTCACCCGTCCCCTAATCCTAACCCGTACGCTCACACTAACCCGCGCCCACACACGTATGCACCCCCTAAACCGTTGTCGTACCCTCACCTGGACCCTAAACAGTCCACGTCCCCTAACCCTAACCCTAGCCCGAACCCTAGCCCTAACCCTTCCCCGAAGCCTTCCCCTCACCCGTCCCCTAATCCTAACCCGTACCCTCACACTAACCCGCGCCCTCACAGATTCGCTCCCCCTAAACCGTTGTCGTACCCTCACCTGGACCCTAAACCGTCCCCATCCCCTAACCATAACCCTAGCCCGAACCCTAACCATAACCCTTCCCTGAAGCCTTCCCCTCACCCGTCCCCTAATCCTAACCCGGACGCTCACACTAACCCACGACCTCACACTTACGCTCCCCCTAAACCGTTGTCGTACCCTCACCTGTACCCTAAACCATCCCCGTCCCCTAACGCTAACCCTAGCCCGAACCCTAACTCTAACCCTTCCCCGAAGCCTTCCCCTCACCCGTCCTCTAATCCTAACCCGTACCCTCACTCTAACCCGCGCCCTCACATGTACGCTCCCCATAAACCGTTGTCGTACCCTCACCTGGACCCTAAACCGTCCCCGTCCCCGAGCCCTAACCCTAGCCCGAACCCTGAACCTAACCCTTCCCCGAAGCCTTCCCCTCACCCGTCCCCTAATCCTAATCCGTACGCTCACACTAACCCGCGCTCTCCCACGTACACTCCCCCTAAACCGTTGTGGTACCCTCACCTGGACCCTAAACCGTCCCCGTCCCTTAACCCTAACCCTAGCCCGAACCCTAAACCTAACACTTCCCCGAAGCCTTCCCCTCACCCATCCCCTAATCCTAACCCGTACGCTCACACTAACCCGCGCCCTCACACGTACGCTCCCCCTAAACCGTTGTCGTACCCTCACCTGTACTCTAAACCGTCCCCGTCCCCTAACCCTAACCCTAGCCCGAACCCTAAACCTAACACTTCCCCGAAGCCTTCCCCTCACCCGTCCCCTAATCCTAACCCTTACGCTCACACTAAGCCGCGCCCTCACACGTACGCTCCACCTAAACCGTTGTCCTACCCTCACCTAGACCCTAAACCGTCCCCGTCCCCTAACCCTAACCCTAGCCCAAACCGTAACCCTAACCCTTCCCCGAAGCCTTCCCCTCACCCGTCCCCTAATCCTAACCCGTACGCTCACACTAATCCGCGCCCTCACACATACACTCACCCTAAACTACTCTCGTACCGTCAACTGGATCCGAAACAATCCCCGTCCCCTAACCCTAACCCTAGCCCGAAACATAACCTTAACCCTTCCCCTCACCCGTCCCCTAATCCTAACCCGTACGCTCACACTAACCCGCGCCATCACACGTACGCTCCCCCTAAAACTTTGTGGTACCCTCACCTGGACCCTAAACCGTCCCCATTCCCTAACCCTAACCATAGCCCGAACCCTAACCCTTCCCCTTCCCCGAAGCCTTCCCCTCACCCGTCCCCTAATCCTAACCCGTACGCTCACACTAACCCGCACCCTCAAACGTACGCTCCTCCTTATGCGTTGTCGTACCCTCACCTGGACCCTAAACCGTTCCCCTCCCCTAACCCTAAACTTAGCCCGAATCCTAACCCTAACACTTCCCCGAAGCCTTCCCCTCACCCGTCCCCTAATCCTAACCCGTACGCTCACACTAACACGCGCCCTCACACGTACGCTCCCCGTAAACCGCTGTCGTACCCTCAAATGGACCCGAAACTGTCCCCGTCCCCTAACCCTAACCCTAGCCCGAACCCTATCCCTAACGCTACCTCTAAGCTTTCCCCTAACCCGTCACCTAATCCTAACCCGTACGCTCACACTAACCCACACCCTCACACGTTCGCTCCCCCTAGACCGCTGTCGTACCCTCACCTGGACCCTAAACCGTCCCCGTCCCCTAACCCTAACCCTAGCCCGAACCCTAACCCTAACCCTTCCCCGAAGCCTTCCCCTCACCCGTCCCCTAATCTTACCCCGTACGCTCACAGTAACCCGCGCCCTCACACGTACGCTCTCCCTAAAGCGTTGTCGTACCATCACCTGGACCCTAAACCGTCCCCGTCCCCTAACCCTAACCCTAGCCCGAACCCTATCACTAAACCTTCCCCGAAACCTTCCCCTCATCCGTCCCCTAATCCTAACCGGTACGCTCACACTAACCCGCGCCCTTACACGTACGCTCCCCCTAAACCACTGTCGTACCCTCACCTGGACCCTAAACCGTCCCCGTCCCCAAACCCTAACCCTAGCCCGAACCCTAACCCTAACCCTTCCCCGAAGCCTTCCCCTCCTCCGTCCCCTAATCCTAACCCGTACGCTCACACTAACCTGTGCCCTCACACGTACGCTCCCCCTAATCCGTTGTCGTACCCTTACCTGGACCCTACACCGTCCCCGTCCCCTAACCATAACCCTATCCCGAACTCTATCCCTTATCCTTCCCCGAAGCCTTCCCCTCACCCGTCCCCTAATCCTAACCCGTACGCTCACATTAACTCATGCACTCACACGTACGCTCCCCCTAAATCGGTATCGTACACTCAACTGGACCCGAAACCGTCCCCGTCCCCTAACCCTAACCCTAGCCCGAACCCTAACCCTAACCCTTCCCCGAAGTCTTCCCCTCTCCCGTCCCCTAATCCTAACCCGTACGCTCACACTTACCCGCGCCCTCACAGGTACGCTCCCCCTAAACCGTTGTCGTACCCTCACCTGGACCCTAAACCGTCCCCGTCCCCTAACCCTAACCTTAGCCCGAACCCTAACCCTAACCCTTCCCTGAAGCCTTCCCCTCACCCGTCCCCTAATCCTAACCCGTACTCTCACACTTACCCGCGCCCTCACAGGTACGCTCCCCCTAAACCGTTGTCGTACCCTCACCTGGACCCTAAACCGTCCCCGTCCCCTAACCCTAGCCCGAACCCTAACCCTGACACTTCCCCGAAATCTTCCCCTCACCCGTCCCCTAATCCTAACCCGTACGCTCACACTAACCCGCGCCCTCACACGTACGCTCCCCCTAAACCGCTGTCGTACCCTCAATTGTACCCGAAACCATCCCTGTCCCCTAACCCTAACCCTAGCCCCAACCCTAACCCTAACACTTCCCCGAAGCCTTCCCCTCACCCGTCCCCTAATCCTAACCCGTACGCTCCCACTAACCGGCGCCCTCACACGTACGCTCCCCCTAAACCGTTGTCGTACTCTCACCTAGACCCTAAACCGTCCCCATTCCCTATCCCTAACCCTAGCCCGAACCCTAACCCTAACCCTTCCCCGAAGCCTTCCCCTCACCCGTCCCCTAATCCTAACCTGTTCGCTCACACTAACCTGAGCCCTCACACGTACGCTCCCCCTAAACCGTTGTCCTACCCTCACCTGGACCCTAAATGGTCCCCGACCCCTAACCCAAACCCTAGACGGAACCCTAACATTAACTCTTCCCCGAAGCCTTACCCTCACCCGTCCCCTAATCCTAAATCGTACGCTCACACTAACCTGCGCCGTCACACGTACGCTCCCCCAAAACAGTTGTCGTACCCTCAACTGGACCCTAAACCGTCCCCGTCCCCTAACCCTAACCCTAGCCCGAACCCTAACCCTAACGCTTCTCCGAAGCCTTCCCCTCACCCGTCCCCTAATCCTAACCCTTATGCTCACACTAACCCACGCCCTCACACGTACGCTCTCCCTAAACCGTCGTCGTACCCTCACATAGACCCTAAACCGTCCCCTTCCCCTAACCCTAACCCTAGCCCAAACCCTAACCCTAACCTTTTCCCGAAGCCTTCCCCTCACCCGTCCCCTAATCCTAACCAGTACGCTCACACTAACTCGCGCCCTCACACGTACGCTCCCCCTAAACCGTTGGCATACCCTCACCTGGACCTTAAACCACCCCCATCCCCTAACCCTAACCCTGGCCCGAACCCTTACCCTAACCCTTCCCCGAAGCCTTCCCCTCACCCGTCCCCTAATCCTAACCCTTATGCTCACACTAACCCACACCCTCACACGTACGCTCTCCCTAAACCGTCGTCGTACCCTCACATAGACCCTAAAACGTCCCCTTCCCCTAACCCTAACCCTAGCCCGAACCCTAACCCTAACCCTTTCCCGAAGCCTTCCCCTCACGCGTCCCCTAATCCTAACCAGTACGCTCACACTAACTCGCGCCCTCACACGTACGCTCCCCCTAAACCGTTGGCATACCCTCACCTGGACCTTAAACCATCCCCATCCCCTAACCCTAACCCTGGCCCGAACCCTTACCCTAACCCTTCCACGAAGCCTTCCCCTCACCCGTCCCCTAATCCTAACCCGTACGCTCACACTTACCCGCGCCCTCACAGGTACCTTCCCCCTAAACCGTTGTCGTACACTCACCTGGACCCTAAACCGTCCCCATCCCATAACCCTAAACCTAGCCCGAACCCTAACCCTGACACTTCCCCGAAATCTTCCCCTCACCCGTCCCCTAATCCTAACCCGTATGCTCACACTAACCCGCGCCCTCACACGTACGCTCCCCCTAAACTGCTGTCGTACCCTCAATTGGACCCAAAACCATCCCCGTCCCCTAAACCTAACCCTAGCACGAACACTAACCCTAACACTTCCCCGAAGCCTTCCCCTCACCCGTCCCCTAATCCTAACCCGTACGCTCACACTACCTTGCGCCCTCACACGTACGCTCCCCCTAAACCGTTGTCGTACCCTCACCTGGACCCTAAATGGTCCCCGACCCCTAACCCAAACCCTAGCCCGAACCGTAACCCTAAACCTTCCCCGAAGCCTTCCCCTCACCCGTCCCCTAATCCTAACCCGTACGCTCACACTAACCTGTGCCCTCACACTTACGCTCCCCCAAAACAGTTGTCGTACCCTCACCTGGACCATAAATTGTCCCCGTCCCCTAACCCTAACCCTAGCCCTAACCCTAAACCTAACCCTTCCCCGAGGCCTTCCTGTCTCCCGTCCCCTAGTCCTAATCCGAACGCTCACACTAACCCGCGCCCTCACACGTACGCTCCCACTAAACCGTTGTCGTACCCTCACCTGGACCCTAAACCGTCCCCGTCCCCTAAACCTAACCCTAGCCCGAACCCTATCCATAACCCTTCCCCGAAGCCTTCGGTTCACCCGTCCCCTAATCCTAACCCGTACGCTCACACTAACCCGCACCCTCAAACATACGCTCCTCCTTATGCGTTGTCGTACCCTCACCTGGACCCTAAACCGTTCCCCTCCCCTAACCCTAACCGTTCCCCGAAGCCTTCCCCTGACCAGTCCCCTAATCCTAACCCGTACGCTCACACTAACCGACGCCGTCACACGTACGCTGCCCGTAAACCGTTGTCGTACCCTCACATGGACACTAAACCGTCCCCGTCCCCTAACCCTAACCCTAGACCGAACCCTAACCCTAACCCTTCCCGGAAGCCTTCCCCTCACCCGTCCCCTAATCCTAACCCGTACGCTCACACTAACCAGCGCCCTCACATGTACGCTCCCCCTAAACCGTTGTCATACCCTCACCTGGACCCTAAACCGTCCCCGTCCCCTAACCCTAACCCTAGCCCGAACCCTAACCCTAACCCTTGCCCGAAGCCTTCCCGTCACCCGTCCCCTAATCCTAACCCGTACGCTCACACTAACCCGCGCCCTCACACCTACGCTCCCCCTAAACCGTTGTCGTACCCTCACCTGGACCCTAAACCGTCCCCATCCCCTAACCCTAACCCTAGCCCGAACCCTAACCCTAACCCTTTCCCAAAGCCTTCCCCTAACCCGTCCCCTAATCCTAACCCGTACGATCACACTATCCCACGCCCTCACACGTACGCTTCCCCTAAACCGTTGTCGTACCCTCACCTGGACCCTAAAACGTCCCAGTCCCCTAAACCTAACCCTAGCCTGAACCTTAACCCTAACCCTTCCCCGAAGCCTTCGCTTCACCCGTCCCCTAAAACTAACCCGTAAGCTCACACTACCCCGCGCCCTCACACGTACGCTCCCCCTAAACCATTGTCGTACCCTCACCTGGACCCTAAACCGTCCCCGTCCCCTAACCCTAACCCTAGCCCGAACCCTAACCCTAACTCTTCCCCGAAGCCTTCCCCTCACCCGTCCCCTAATCCTAACCCGTACGCTCACACTAACCCGCGCCCTCACACGTACCCTCCCCCTAATGCGCTGTCTTACCCTCAACTGGACCCTAAACCTTCCCCGTCCCCTAACACTAACCCTAGCCCGAACCGTAACCCTAACCCTTCCCCGAAGCCTTCCCCTCACCCGGCCCAAAATCCTAACCCGTACGCTCACACTAACCATCGCCCTCACACGTACGCTCCCCCTAGAGTGTTGTCGTACCCTCACCTGGACCCTAAACCGTCCCCGTCCCCTAAACCTAACCCTAGCCCGAACCCTAACCCTAACCCTTCCCAGAAGCCTTCCCCTCACCCGTCCCCTAACCCTAACCCGTACGCTCACACTAACCCGCGCCCTCACACGTATGCTCCCCCTAAACCGTTGTCCTTCCCTCACCTGGACCCTAAACCGTCCACGTCCCCTAACCCTAACCCTAGCCCGAACCCTAACCCTAACCCTTCCCCGAAGCCTTCCCCTCACCCGTCCCCTAATCCTAACCCGTACGCTCACACTAACTCGCGCCCTCACACGTACGCACCCCCTAAACCGTTGTCGTACCATCACCTGGACCCTAAATCGTCCCCGTCCCCTAACCCTAACCCTAGCCCGAACCTTAACCCTAACCTTTCCACGAAGCCTTCCCCTCACCCGTCCCCTAATCCTAACCCGTACGCTCACACGAACCCGCGACCTCACACATTCGCTCCCCCTAAAGCGTTGTCGTACCCTCACTTGGACCCTAAACCGTCCCCGTCCCCTAACCCTAACCCTAGTCCGAACCCTAAACCTAACCCTTCCCCGAAGCCTTCCCCTCACCCGTCCCCTAATCCTAACCCGTACGCTCACACTCACCCGCGCTCTCACACGTACGCTCCCCCTAAACCGTTGTCGTACCCTCACCTGGACCCTAAACCATCACTTTCTCCTAACCCTAACCCTAGCCTGAACCCTAACCCTAACCCTTCCCCGAAGTCTTCCCCTCACCCGTCCCCTAATCCTAACCCGTACGCGCACACTAACCCGCGCCCACACACGTATGCTCCCCCTAAACCGTTGTCGTACCCTCACCTAGACCCTAAACAGTCCACGTCCCCTAACCCTAACCCTAGCCCGAACCCTAGCCCTAACCCTTCCCCGAAGCCTTCCCCTCACCCGTCCCCTAATCCTAACCCGTACCCTCACACTAACCCGCGCCCTCACAGATTCGCTCCCCCTAAACCGTTGTCGTACCCTCACCTGGACCCTAAACCGTCCCCATCCCCTAACCCTAACCCTAGCCCGAACCCTAACCATAACCCTTCCCCGAAGCCTTCCCGTCACCCGTCCCCTAATCCTAACCCGGACGCTCACACTAACCCACGACCTCACACTTACGCTCCCCCTAAACCGTTGTCGTACCCTCACCTGGACCCTAAACCGTCCCCGTCCCCGAGCCCTAACCCTAGCACGAACCCTAAACCTAAGCCTTCCCCGAAGCCTTCCCCTCACCCGTCCCCTAATCCTAATCCGTACGCTCACACTAACTCGCGCTCTCCCACGTACGATCCCCCTAAACCGTTGTGGTACCCTCACCTGGACCCTAAACCGTCCCCGTCCCTTAACCCTAACCCTAGCCCGAATCCTAAACCTAACACTTCCCCGAAGCCTTCCCCTCACCCATCCCCTAATCCTAACCCGTACGCTCACACTAACCCGCGCCCTCACACGTACGCTCCCCCTAAACCGTTGTCGTACCCTCACCTGGACTCTAAACCGTCCCCGTCCCCTAACCCTAACCCTAGCCCGAACCCTAAACCTAACACTTCCTCGAAGCCTTCCCCTCACCCATCCCCTAATCCTAACCCTTACGCTCACACTAAGCCGCGCCCTCACACGTACGCTCCCCCTAAACCGTTGTCGTACCCTCACCTAGACCCTAAACCGTCCCCGTCCCCTAACCCTAACCCTAGCCCAAACCGTAACCCTAACCCTTCCCCGAAGCCTTCCCCTCACCCGTCCCCTAATCGTAACCCGTACGCTCACACTAATCCGCGCCCTCACACATACACTCACCCTAAACTACTCTCGTACCCTCAACTGGATCCGAAACAGTCCCCGTCCCCTAACCCTAACCCTAGCCCGAAACATAACCTTAACCCTTCCCCGAAGCCTTCCCCTCACCCGTCCCCTAATCCTAACCCGTACGCTCACACTAACCCGCGCCATCACACGTACGCTCCCCCTAAAACTTTGTGGTACACTCATCTGGACCCTAAACCGTCCCCGTTCCCTAACCCTAACCATAGCCCGAACCCTAACCCTTCTCCTTCCCCGAAGCCTTCCCCTCACCCGTCCCCTTATCCTAACCCGTACGCTCACACTAACCCGCATCCTCAAACGTACGCTCCTCCTTATGCGTTGTCGTACCCTCACCTGGACCCTAAACCGTTCCCCTCCCCTAACCCTAAACTTAGCCCGAATCCTAACCCTAACACTTCCCCGAAGCCTTCCCCTCACCCGTCCCCTAATCCTAACCCGTACGCTCACACTAACACGCGCCCTCACACGTATGCTCCCCGTAAACCGCTGTCGTACCCTCAAATGGACCCGAAACCGTCCCCGTCGCCTAACCCTAACCCTAGCCCTAACCCTATCCCTAACGCTACCTCTAAGCTTTCCCCTAAACCGTCCCCTAATCCTAACCCGTACGCTCACACTAACCCGCGCCCTCACACGTACGCACCCCCTAAACCATTGTTGTACCCTCACCAGGACCCTAAACCATCCCCGTCCCCTAACCCTAAACCTAGCCCAAACCCTAACCCTAACCCTTCCCCGAAGCCTTCCCGTCACCCGTCCCCTAATCCTAACCCGAACGCTCACACTAACCCGCGCCCTCACACGTACGCTCCCCCTAAACCATTGTCGTACCCTCAACTGGACCCAAAACCGTCCCCATACCCTAACCCTAACCCTAGCCCGAACCCTAACCCTAACCCTTCCCCGAAGCCTTCCCCTCACCCGTCCCCTAATCCTAACCGGTACGCTCACACTAACCCACGCCTCAGACGTATGCTCCCACTATAGCGTTGTCGTACCCTCACCTGGACCCTAAACCGTCCCCATCCCCTAACCCTAACCCTAGCCCGAACCCTAACTCTAACCCTTCCCCGAAATCTTATCCTCACACGTCCCCTAATCCTAACACTTACGCTCACACTAAACCACGCCCTCACACGTACGTTCCCCCTAAAGCGTTGTCGTACCCTCACCTGGACCCTAAACCGTCCCCGTCCCCTAACCCTAACCCTAGCCCGAACCCTAACCCTAACCCTTCCCCTAAGCCTTCCCCTCACCCGTCCCCTAATCCTAACCCTTATGCTCACACTAACCCACGCCCTCACACGTACGCTCTCCCTAAACCGTCGTCGTACCCTCACATAGACCCTAAACCGTCCCCTTCCCCTAACCCTAACCCTAGCCCGAACCCTAACCCTAACCCTTTCCCGAAGCCTTCCCCTCACCCGTCCCCTAATCCTAACCAGTACGCTCACACTAACTCGCGCCCTCACACGTACGCTACCCCTAAACCGTTGGCATACCCTCACCTGGACCTTAAACCATCCCCATCCCCTAACCCTAACCCTGGCCCGAACCCTTACCCTAACCCTTCCCCGAAGACTTCCCCTCACCCGTCCCCTAATCCTAACACTTATGCTCACACTAACCCACGCTCTCACACGTACGCTCCCCCTAAACCGTTGTCGTACCCTCACCTGGACGCTAAACCGTCCCCGTACCCTAACACTAACCCTAGCCCGAACCCTAACCCTAACCCTTCCCCGAAGCCTTCCCCTCACACGTCCCCTAATCCTAACCGGAACGCTCACACTAACCCGCGCCCTCACACGTACGCTCCCCCTATAGCGTTGTCGTACCCTCACCTGGACCCTAAACCGTCCCCTTCCACTAACCCTAACCCTAGCCAGAACCCTAACCCTAACCTTTCCCCAAAGCCTTCCCCTAACCCGTCCCCTAATCCTAACCCTTACGCTCACACTAACCCGCGCTCTCACACGAACGCTCCCCCTAAACCATTGTCGTACCCTCACCTGGACCCTAAACCGTCCCCGTCCCCTAACCCTAACCCTAACCAGAACCCTATCCCTAACACTTCCCCGAAGCCTTCCCCTCACCCGTCCCCTAATCCTAACCCGTTCGCTCACACTAACACGCGCCCTCACACGTACGCTCCCCATAAACCGTTGTCGTACCCTCAAGTGGACCCGAAACCGTCCCCGTCCCGTAACCCTAACCCTAGCCCGAACCTTAACCCTAACCCTTCCCCGAAGCCTTCCCCTCACCCGTCCCCTAATCCTAACCCGTACGTTCAAACTAACCCGCGCCCTCACACGTACGCTCCCCCTAAACCGTTGTCGTACCCTCACCTGGACCCTAAACCGTCCCCGTCCCCTAACCCTAACCCTAGCCCGAAACCTAACCCTAACCCTTCCCCGAAGCCTTCCCCTCACCCGTCCCCTAATCCTAACCCGTACGCTCACACTAACCCGCGCCCTTACACGTACGCTCCCCCTAAACTGCAGTCGTACCCTCACCTGGACCCTAAACCGTCCCCGTCCCCAAACCGTAACCCTAGCCCGAACCCTAACCCTAACCCTTCCCCGAAGCCTTCCCCTCATCCGTCCCCTAATCCTAACCTGTACGCTCACACTAACCTGCGCCCTCACACGTACGCTCCCCCTAATCCGTTGTCGTACCCTTACCTGGACCCTACACCGTCCCCGTCCCCTAACCCTAACCCTACCCCGAACTCTATCCCTTATCCTTCCCCGAAGCCTTCCCCTCACCTGTCCCCTAATCCTAACCCGTACGCTCACATTAACCCATGCACTCACACGTATGCTCCCCCTAAATCGGTGTCGTACACTCAACTGGACCCGAAACCGTCCCCGTCCCCTAACCCTAACCCTAGCCCGAACCCTAACCCTAACCCTTCCCCGAAGTCTTCCCCTCTCCCGTCCCCTAATCCTAACCCGTACGCTCACACTTACCCGCGCCCTCACAGGTACGCTCCCCCTAAACCGTTGTCGTACCCTCACCTGGACCCTAAACCGTCCCCGTCCCTTAACCCTAACCCTAGCCCGAACCCTAACCCTAACCCTTCCCTGAAGCCTTCCCCTCACCCGTCCCCTAATCCTAACCCGTACGCTCACACTAACCGGCGCCCTCACACGTACGCTCCCCCTAAACCGTTCTCGTACTCTCACCTAGACCCTAAACCGTCCCCATTCCCTATCCCTAACCCTAACCCGAACCCTAACCCTAACCCTTCCCCGAAGCCTTCCCCTCACCAGTCCCCTAATCCTAACCCATTCGCTCACACTAACCTGCGCGCTCACACGTACGCTCCCCCTAAACCGTTTTCCTACCCTCACCTAGACCCGAAATGATCCCCGACCCCTAACCCAAACCCTAGATGGAACCCTAACATTAACTCTTCCCCGAAGCCTTACCCTCACCCGTCCCCTAATCCTAACCCGTACGCTCACACTAACCTGCGCCCTCACACGTACACTCCCCCAAAACAGTTGTCGTACCCTCACCTGGACCCTAAACCGTCCCCGTCCCCTAACCCTAACCCTAGCCCGAACCCTAACCCTAACGCTTCTCCGAAGCCTTCCCCTCACCCGTCCCCTAATCCTAACCCTTATGCTCACACTAACCCACGCCCTCACACGTACGCTCTCCCTAAACCGTCGTCGTACCCTCACATAGACCCTAAACCGTCCCCTTCCCCTAACCCTAACCCTAGCCCGAACCCTAACCCTAACCCTTTCCCGAAGCCTTCCCCTCACCCGTCCCCTAATCCTAACCAGTACGCTCACACTAACTCGCGCCCTCACACGTACGCTCCCCCTAAACCGTTGGCATACCCTCACCTGGACCTTAAACCATCCCCATCCCCTAACCCTAACCCTGGCCCGAACCCTTACCCTAACCCTTCCCCGAAGCCTTCCCCTCACCCGTCCCCTAATCCTAACACTTATGCTCACACTAACCCACGCTCTCACACGTACGCTTTCCCTAAACCGTCGTCGTACCCTCACATAGACCCTAAAACGTCCCCTTCCCCTAACCCTAACCCTAGCCCGAACCCTAACCCTAACCCTTTCCCGAAGCCTTCCCCTCACACGTCCCCTAATCCTAACCAGTACGCTCACACTAACTCGCGCCCTCACACGTACGCTCCCCCTAAACCGTTGGCATACACTCACCTGGACCTTAAACCATCCCCATCCCCTAACCCTAACCCTGGCCCGAACCCTTACCCTAACCCTTCCCCGAAGCCTTCCCCTCACCCGTCCCCTAATCCTAACCCGTACGCTCACACTAACCAGCCCGCTCACACGTACGCTGCCCCTAAACCGTTGTCGTACCCTCACCTGGACCCTAAACCGTCCCCGTCCCCTAACCCTAACACTAGCCCGAAACCTAACCGTAACCCTTCCCCGAAGCCTTCCCCTCACCCGTCCCCTAATCCTAACCCGTACGCTCACACTAACCCGCGCCCTTACACGTACGCTCCCCCTAAACTGCAGTCGTACCCTCACCTGGACCCTAAACCGTCCCCGTCCCCAAACCGTAACCCTAGCCCGAACCCTAACCCTAACCCTTCCCCGAAGCCTTCCCCTCATCCGTCCCCTAATCCTAACCTGTACGCTCACACTAACCTGCGCCCTCACACGTACGCTCCCCCTAATCCGTTGTCGTACCCTTACCTGGACCCTACACCGTCCCCGTCCCCTAACCCTAACCCTATCCCGAACTCTATCCCTTATCCTTCCCCGAAGCCTTCCCCTCACCCGTCCCCTAATCCTAACCCGTACGCTCACATTAACCCATGCACTCACACGTACGCTCCCCCTAAATCGGTGTCGTACACTCAACTGGACCCGAAACCGTCCCCGTCCCCTAACCCTAACCCTAGCCCGAACCCTAACCCTAACCCTTCCCCGAAGTCTTCCCCTCTCCCGTCCCCTAATCCTAACCCGTACGCTCACACTTACCCGCGCCCTCACAGGTACGCTCCCCCTAAACCGTTGTCGTACCCTCACCTGGACCCTAAACCGTCCCCGTCCCCTAACCCTAACCCTAGCCCGAACCCTAACCCTAACCCTTCCCTGAAGCCTTCCCCTCACCCGTCCCCTAATCCTAACCCGTACGCTCACACTTACCCACGCCCTCACAGGTACGCTCCCCCTAAACCGTTGTCGTACCCTCACCTGGACCCTAAACCATCCCCGTCCCCTAACCCTAACCCTAGCCCGAACCCTAACCCTAACACTTCCCCGAAGCCTTCCCCTCACCCGTCCCCTAATCCTAACCCGTACGCTCACACTAACCGGCGCCCTCACACGTACGCTCCCCCTAAACCGTTGTCGTACTCTCACCTAGACCCTAAACCGTCCCCATTCCCTATCCCTAACCCTAACCCGAACCCTAACCCTAACCCTTCCCCGAAGCCTTCCCCTCACCAGTCCCCTAATCCTAACCCGTTCGCTCACACTAACCTGCGCGCTCACACGTACGCTCCCCCTAAACCGTTTTCCTACCCTCACCTAGACCCGAAATGATCCCCGACCCCTAACCCAAACCCTAGATGGAACCCTAACATTAACTCTTCCCCGAAGCCTTACCCTCACCCGTCCCCTAATCCTAACCCGTACGCTCACACTAACCTGCGCCCTCACACGTACACTCCCCCAAAACAGTTGTCGTACCCTCACCTGGACCCTAAACCGTCCCCGTCCCCTAACCCTAACCCTAGCCCGAACCCTAACCCTAACGCTTCTCCGAAGCCTTCCCCTCACCCGTCCCCTAATCCTAACCCTTATGCTCACACTAACCCACGCCCTCACACGTACGCTCTCCCTAAACCGTCGTCGTACCCTCACATAGACCCTAAACCGTCCCCTTCCCCTAACCCTAACCCTAGCCCGAACCCTAACCCTAACCCTTTCCCGAAGCCTTCCCCTCACCCGTCCCCTAATCCTAACCAGTACGCTCACACTAACTCGCGTCCTCACACGTACGCTCCCCCTAAACCGTTGGCATACCCTCACCTGGACCTTAAACCATCCCCATCCCCTAACCCTAACCCTGGCCCGAACCCTTACCCTAACCCTTCCCCGAAGCCTTCCCCTCACCCGTCCCCTAATCCTAACACTTATGCTCACACTAACCCACGCTCTCACACGTACGCTTTCCCTAAACCGTCGTCGTACCCTCACATAGACCCTAAAACGTCCCCTTCCCCTAACCCTAACCCTAGCCCGAACCCTAACCCTAACCCTTTCCCGAAGCCTTCCCCTCACACGTCCCCTAATCCTAACCAGTACGCTCACACTAACTCGCGCCCTCACACGTACGCTCCCCCTAAACCGTTGGCATACACTCACCTGGACCTTAAACCATCCCCATCCCCTAACCCTAACCCTGGCCCGAACCCTTACCCTAACCCTTCCCCGAAGCCTTCCCCTCACCCGTCCCCTAATCCTAACCCGTACGCTCACACTAACCAGCCCGCTCACACGTACGCTGCCCCTAAACCGTTGTCGTACCCTCACCTGGACCCTAAACCGTCCCCGACCCCTAACCCTAACCCTAGCCCGAACCCTAACCCTAACCCTTCCCCAAAGCCTTCCCCTCACCCGTCCCCTAATCCTAACCCGTATGCTCACATAACCCACGCCCTCACACGTACGCTCCCCCTAAAGCGTTGTCGTACCTTCACCTGGACCCTAAACCGTCCCCGTCCCCTAACCCTAACCCTAGCCTGAACCCTAACCCTAACCCTTCCCCGAAGCCTTCCATTCACCCGTCCCCTAATCCTAAGCCGTACGCTCACACTAACCCGCGCCCTCACATGTACACTCCCCCTAAACCGCTGTCGTACTCTCACCTGGACCCGAAACCGTCCCCGTCCCCTAACCCTAACCCTAGCCCAAAACCTATTCATAACCCTTTTCCGAAGCCTTCCCCACACACGTCCCCTAATCCTAACCCGTACGCTCACACTAACCCGTGCCCTCACACGTACGCTCCCCCTAAACCGCTGTCGTACCCTCAACAGGACCCGAAACCGTCCACGTCCCCTAACCCTAACCCTAGCCCGAACCCTTACCCTAACCCTTTCCCGAAGCCTTCCCCTCACCCGTCCCCTAATCCTAACCCGTACGCTCACACTAACCAGCCCGCTCACACGTACGCTGCCCCGAAACCGTTGTCGTACCCTCACCTGGACCCTAAACCGTCCCCATCCCCTAAACCTAACCCTACCCAAACCCTAACCCTATCCCGTCCCCGAAGACTTCCTCTCACCCAACCCCTAATCCTAACCCGTACGCTCACACTAACCCACGCCCTCACACGTACGCTCCCCCTAAACAGCTGTCGTACCCTCACCTGGACCCTAAACCGTCCCCGTCCTCTAACCCTAACCCTAACCCTAACCCTAAACCGTCCCCGTCCCCTAACCCTAACCCTAGCCCGAACCCTAACCCTAACCCTTCTCCGAAGCCTTCCCCTCACCCGTCCCCTAATCCTAACCCGTACGCTCAAACTAACCCACGCCCTCACACGTACGCTACCCCTAAACCGTTGTCGTACCCTCACCTGGACCCTAAACCATCCCCGTACCCTAACCGTAATCCTAGCCCGAACCCTAACCCTAACCCTTCCCCAAAGCCTTCCCCTCACCCGTCCCCTAATCCTAACCCGTATGCTCACATAACCCACGCCCTCACACGTTCGCTCCCCCTAAACCGCTGACGTACCGTCACCTTGCCCCTAAACCGTCTCCGTCCCCTAACCCTAACCCTGGCCCGAAACCTAACCCTAACCCTTCCCCGAAGCCTTCCCCTCACCCGTCCCCTAATCCTAACCAGAACGCTCACACTAAACCGCGCCCTCACACGTACGCTCCCCCTAAACCATGGTCGTACCCTCACCTGGACCCTAAACGGTCCCCATCCCCTAACCCTAACCGTAGACCGAACCCTATCCCTAATCCTTCACCGAAGCCTTCCCCTCACCTGTCCCCTAATCCTAACCCGTACGCTCACACTAAACCATGCCCTCACAGGTACGCTCCCCCTAAATCGCTGTCGTACCCTCAACTGGACCCGAAACCGTCCCTGTCCCCTAACCCTAATCCTAGCCCGAACCCTAACCCTAACCCTTCCCCGAAGCCTTCCCCTCACCCGTCCCCTAATCCTAACCCGTACGCTCACACTTACCCGCGCACTCACAGGTACGCTCCCCCTAAACCATTGTCGTACCCTCACCTGGACCCTAAACCGTCCCCGTCCCATAACCCTAACCCTAGCCCGAACCCTAACCCTGACACTTCCCCGAAATCTTCCCCTCACCCGGCCCCTAATCCTAACACGTACACTCACACTAACCCGCAACCTCACACGTACGCTCCCCCTAAACCGCTCTCGTACCCTCAATTGGACCCGAAACCATCCCCCTCCCCTAAACCTAACCCTAGCCCGAACACTAACCCTAACACTTCCCCGAAGCCTTCCCCTCACCCGTCCCCTAATCCTAACCCGTACGTTCACACTACCTTGCGCCCTCACACGTACACACCCCCTAAACCGTTGTCGTACCCTCACCTGGACCCTAAATGGTCCCCGACCCCTAACCCAAACCCTAGCCCGAACCCTAACTCTAACCCTTCCCCGAAGCCTTCCCCTCACCCGTCCCCTAATCCTAACACGTACGCTCACACTAACCTGCGCCCTCACACGTACGCTCCCCCAAAACAGTTGTCGTACCCTCACCTGGACCCTAAACCGTCCCCGTCCCCTAACCCTAACCCTAGCCCGAACCTTAACCCTAACCCTTCTCCGAAGCCTTCCCCTCTCCCGTCCCCTAATCCTAACCCGTATGCTCACACTAACCCACGACCTCACACGTACGCTCTCCCTAAACCGTCATCGTACCCTCACATGGACCCTAAACCGTCCCCATCCCCTAAACCTAACCCTACCCAAACCCTAACCCTATCCCGTCCCCGAAGACTTCCTCTCACCCATCCCCTAATCCTAACCCGTACGCTCACACTAACCGGCGCCCTCACACGTACGCTCCCCCTAAACCGCTGTCGTACCCTCAACTGGACCCGAAACCGTCCTCGTCCCCTAACCCTAACCCTAGCCCGAACCCTAACCCTAACTCTTCCCCGAAGCCTTCCCCTCACCCGTCCCCTAATCCTAACCCGTACGCTCACACTTACCCGCGCCCTCACAGGTACCTTCCCCCTAAACCGTTGTCGTACCCTAACCTGGACCCTAAACCGTCCCCGTCCCATAACCCTAACCCTAGCCCGAACCCTAACCCTGACACTTCCCCGAAATCTTCCCCTCACCCGTCCCCTAATCCTAACCCGTACGCTCACACTACCTTGCGCCCTCACACGTACGCTCCCCCTAAACCGTTGTCGTACACTCACCTGGACCCTAAATGGTCCCCGACCCCTAACACAAACCCTAGCCCGAACCGTAACCCTAAACCTTCCCCGAAGCCTTCCCCTCACCCGTCCCCTAATCCTAACCCGTACGGTCACACTAACCTGTGCCCTCACACTTACGCTCCCCCAAAACAGTTGTCGTACCCTCACCTGGACCATAAATTGTCCCCGTCCCCTAACCCTAACCCTAGCCCGCACCCTATCCCTAACACTTCCCCGAAGCCTTCCCCTCACCCGTCCCCTAATCCTAACCCGTACGCTCACACTAACCCGCGCCCTCACACGTACGCTACCCCTAAAACATTGTCGTTCCCTCACCTGGACCCTAAACCGTCCCTGTCCCCTAACCCAAACCCTAGGCCTAACCCTATCCCTAACGCTACCCCGAAGCCTTTCCCTCACTCGTCCCCTAATCCTAACCCGTACGCTCACACTAACCCGCGCCCTCACACGTTCGCTCCCCCTAAACCGCTGACGTACCCTCACCTGGCCCCTAAACCGTCTCCGTCCCCTAACCCTAACCCTAGCCCGAACCCTAACCCTAACCCTTCCCCGAAGCCTTCCCCTCACCCGTCCCCTAATCCTAACCAGAACGCTCACACTAAACCGCGCCCTCACACGTACGCTCCCCCTAAACCATGGTCGTACCCTCACCTGGACCCTAAACGGTCCCCATCCCCTAACTCTAACCCTAGCCCTAACCCTAACCCTAACACTTCCCCGAAGCCTTTCCCTCACCCACCCCTAATCCTAACCCGTACGCTCACACTAACTCACACCCTCACACGTACGCTCCCCCTAAAGCGTTGTCGTACCCTCACCTGGACCCTAAACAGTCCCCGTCCGCTAACCCTAACCCTAGCCCGAACCCTAACACTTACTCTTCCCCGAAGCCTTCCCCTCACCCGTCTCCTAATCCTAACCCGTACCCTCACACTAACCCGCGCCCTCACACGTTCGCTCCCCCTAAAACTTTGTGGTACCCTCACCTGGACCCTATACCGTCCCCGTCCCCTATCCCTAACCCTAGCCCGAACCCTATCCCTAACCCTTCCCTGAAGCCTTCCCCTCACCCGTCCCCTAATCCTAACCCGTACGCTAACACTAACACGCACCCTCACACGTACGCTCCCCCTAAACCGTTGTCGTACCCTCACCTGGACCCTAAACCGTCCCCGTCCCCTAAGCCTAACCCTAGCCCGAACCCTATCCCTAATCCTTCCCCGAAGCCTTCCCCTCACCCGTCCCCTAATCCTAACCCGTACGCTCACACTAACCCATCCCCTCACAGGTACGCTCCCCCTAAATCGCTGTCATACCCTCAACTGGACCCGAAACCGTCCCCGTCCCCTAACCCTAACCCTAGCCCGAACCCTAACCCTAACCCTTCCCCGAAGCCTTCCCCTCACCCGTCCCCTAATCCTAAGCCGTACGCTCACACTTACCCGCGCCCTCACAGGTACCCTCCCCCTAAACCGTTGTCGTACCCTCACCTGGACCCTAAACCGTCCCCGTCCCATAACCCTAACCCTAGCCCGAACCTTAACCCTGACACTTCCCCAAAATCTTCCCCTCACCCGTCCCCTAATCCTAACCCGTACGCTCACACTAACCCGCGCCCTCACACGTACGCTCCCTCTAAACCGCTGTCGTACCCTCAATTGGACCCGAAACCATCCCCGTCCCCTAAACCTAACCCTAGCACGAACACTAACCCTAACACTTCCCCGAAGCCTTCCCCTCACCCGTCCCCTAATCCTAACCCGTACGCTCACACTACCTTGCGCCCTCACACGTACGCTCCCCCTAAACCGTTGTCGTACCCTAACCTGGACCCTAAATGGTCCCAGACCCCTAACCCAAACACTAGCCAGAACCCTAACCCTAAACCTTCCCCGAAGCCTTCCCCTCACCCGTCCCCTATTCCTAACCCGTACGCTCACACTAACCTGTGCCCTCACACTTACGCTCCCCCAAAACAGTTGTCGTACCCTCACCTGGACCATAAATTGTCCCCGTAACCTAACCCTAACCCTAGCCCGCACCCTATCCCTAACCCTTCCCCGAAGCCTTCCCCTCACCCGTCCCCTAATCCTAACCCGTACGCTCACACTAACCCACGCCCTCACATGTTCGCTCCCCCTAAACCGCTGACGTACCCTCACCTGGACCCTAAACCGTCCCCGTCCCCTAACCCTAACCCTAGCCCGAACCCTAACCCTAACCCTTCTCCGAAGCCTTCCCCTCACCCGTCCCCTAATCCTAACCCGTACGCTCAAACTAACCCGCGCCCTCACACGTACGCTACCCCTAAACCGTTGTCGTACCCTCACCTGGACCCTAAACCATCCCCGTACCCTAACCGTAATCCTAGCCCGAACCCTATCCCTAACCCTTCCCTGAAGCCTTCCCCTCACCCGTCCACTAATCCTAACCCGTACGCTCACACTAACCCACGCCCTCACACGTACGCTCCCCCTAAACAGCTGTCGTACCCTCAACTGGACCCGAAACCGTCCCCGTCCTCTAACCCTAACCCTAGCCCGAACCCTAACTCTAACCCTTCCCCGAAGCCTTCCCCTCACCCGTCCCCTAATCCTAACCCGTACGCTCACACTAACCCGTGCCCTCACATGTACGCTCCCACTAAATCGTTGTCGTACCCTCACCTGGCCCCTAAACCGTCCCCGTCCCCTAACCCTAACCCTAGCCCGAACCCTAACCCTAACCCTTCCCCGAAGCCTTCCCCTCACCCGTCCCCTAATCCTAACCCGTACGCTCACACTAACCCATGCCCTCACACGTACGCTCCCCCTAAACCGCTGTCGTACCCTCACCTGGACCCTAAACCGTCCCCGTCCCTAACCCTAACGTTAGCCCGAACCCTAACCCTAACACTTCCCCGAAGCCTTCCCCTTACCCGTCCCCTAATCCTAACCCGTACGCTCACACTAACCCGCGCCCTCAGACATACGCTCCCCCTAAACCATTGTCGTACCCTCACATGGACCCGAAACCGTCCCTGTCCCCTAACCCTAACCCTAGCCCGAACCCTAACCCTAACCCTTCCCCGAAGCCTTCCCCTCACCCGTCCCCTAATCCTAACCCGTACGCTCACACTTACCCGCGCACTCACAGGTACGCTCCCCCTAAACCGTTGTCGTACCCTCACCTGGACCCTAAACCGTCCCCGTCCCATAACCCTAACCCTAGCCCGAACCCTAACCCTGACACTTCCCCGAAATCTTCCCCTCACCCGTCCCCTAATCCTAACCCGTACGCTCACACTAACCCACAACCTCACACGTACGCTCCCCCTAAACCGCTCTCGTACCCTCAATTGGACCCGAAACCATCCCCGTCCCCTAAACCTAACCCTAGCCCGAACACTAACCCTAACACTTCCCCGAAGCCTTCCCTTCACCCGTCCCCTAATCCTAACCTGTACGTTCACACTACCTTGCGCCCTCACACGTACACTCCCCCTAAACCGTTGTCGTACCCTCACCTGGACCCTAAATGGTCCCTGACCCCTAACCCAAACCCTAGCCCGAACCCTAACTCTAACCCTTCCCCGAAGCCTTCCCCTCACCCGTCCCCTAATCCTAACACGTATGCTCACACTAACCCGCACCCTCACATGTACGCTCCCCCTAAAGCGTTGTCGTACCCTCACCTGGCCCCTAAACCGTCCCCGTCCCCTAACCCTAACCCTAGCCCGAACCCTAACCCTAACCCTTCCCCGAAGCCTTCCCCTCACCCGTCCCCTAATCCTAACCCGTACGCTCACACTAACCCATGCCCTCACACGTACGCTCCCCCTAAACCGCTGTCGTACCCTCACCTGGACCCTAAACCGTCCCCGTCCCTAACCCTAACCCTAGCACGAACCCTAACCCTAACACTTCCCCGTAGCCTTCCCCTTACCCGTCCCCTAATCCTAACCCGTACGCTCACACTAACCCGCGCCCTCACACGTACGCTCCCCCTAAACCATTGTCGTACCCTCACCTGGACCCTAAACCGTCCCTGTCCCCTAACCCTAACCCTAGGCCTAACCCTATCCCTAATGCTACCCCGAAGCCTTTCCCTCACTCGTCCCCTAATCCTAACCCGTACGCTCACACTAACCCACGCCCTCACAAGTTCGCTCCCCCTAAACCGCTGACGTACCCTCACATGGCCCCTAAACCGTCTCCGTCCCCTAACCCTAACCCTAGCCCGAACCCTAACCCTAACCCTTCCCCGAAGCCTTCCCCTCACCCGTCCCCTAATCCTAACTAGAACGCTCACACTAAACCGCGCCCTCACACGTACGCTCCCCCTAAACCATGGTCGTACCCTCACCTGGACCCTAAACGGTCCCCATCCCCTAACCCTAACCCTAGCCCGAACCCTAACCCTAACATTTCCCCGAAGCCTTTCCCTCACCCACCCCTAATCCTAACCCGTACGCTCACACTAACTCACGCCCTCACACGTACGCTCCCCCTAAAGCGTTGTCGTACCCTCACATGGACCCTAAACAGTCCCCGTCCGCTAACCCTAACCCTAGCCCGAACCCTAACACTTACACTTCCCCGAAGCCTTCCCCTCATCCGTCTCCTAATCCTAACCCGTACCCTCACACTAACCTGCGCCCTCACACGTTCGCTCCCCCTAAAACTTTGTCGTACCCTCACTTGAACCCTATACCGTCCCCGTCCCCTAACCCTAACCCTAGCCCGAATCCTAACCCTAACACTTCCACGAAGCCTTCCCCTCACCCGTCCCCTAATCCTAACCCGTACGCTCACACTAACCCGCGCCCTCACATGTACGCTCCCCCTAAAGCGTTGTCGTACCCTCACCTGGACCCTAAACCGTCCCCGTCACCTAACCCTAACCCTAGCCGGAACCCTAACACTAACCCTTCCCCGAAGCCTTCCCCTCACCCGTCCCCTAATCCTAACCCGTACGCTCACACTAACCTGCGCTCTCACACGTACGCTCCCCCGAAACCGCTGTCGTACCCTCACCTGGACCCCAAACCGTCCCCTTCCCTAACCCTAACCCTAGCCCGAACCCTAACCCTAACCCTTCCCCGAAGCCTTCCACTTACCCGTCCACTAATCCTAACCCGTAAGCACACACTAACCCGCGCCCTCACACGTACGCTCCCCCTAAACCGCTGTCGTACCTGCAACTGGATCCGAAACCATCCCAGTCCCCTAACCCTAACCCTAGCCCGAACCCTATCACTAACGCTACCTCTAAGCCTTCCCCTAACCCGTCCCCTAATCTTAACCCGTACGCTCACATTAACCCGCGCCCTCACACGTTCGCTCCCCCTAAACCGCTGTCGTACCCTCACCTGGACCCGAAACCGTCCCCGTCCCCTAACCCTAACCCTAGCCCGAACCCTATCCCTAACCCTTCCCCGAAGCCTTCCCCTCAACCGTCCCCTAATCCTAACCCGTACGCTCACACTAACCGATCCCCTCACAGGTACGCTCCCCCTAAATCGCTGTCATACCCTCAACTGGACCCGAAACCCTCCCCGTCCCCTAACCCTAACCCTAGCCCGAACCCTAACACTAACCCTTCCCCGAAGCCTTCCCCTCACCCGTCCCCTAATCCTAACCCGTACGCTCACACTAACCCATGCCCTCACACGTACGCTCCCCCTAAACCGCTGTCGTACCCTCACCTGGACCCTAAACCGTCCCCGTCCCTAACCCTAACCCTAGCACGAACCCTAACCCTAACACTTCCCCGTAGCCTTCCCCTTACCCGTCCCCTAATCCTAACCCGTACGCTCACACTAACCCGCGCCCTCACACGTACGCTCCCCCTAAACCATTGTCGTACCCTCACCTGGACCCTAAACCGTCCCTGTCCCCTAACCCTAACCCTAGGCCTAACCCTATCCCTAATGCTACCCCGAAGCCTTTCCCTCACTCGTCCCCTAATCCTAACCCGTACGCTCACACTAACCCACGCCCTCACAAGTTCGCTCCCCCTAAACCGCTGACGTACCCTCACCTGGCCCCTAAACCGTCTCCGTCCCCTAACCCTAACCCTAGCCCGAACCCTAACCCTAACCCTTCCCCGAAGCCTTCCCCTCACCCGTCCCCTAATCCTAACCAGAACGCTCACACTAAACCGCGCCCTCACACGTACGCTCCCCCTAAACCATGGTCGTACCCTCACCTGGACCCTAAACGGTCCCCATCCCCTAACCCTAACCCTAGCCCGAACCCTAACCCTAACATTTCCCCGAAGCCTTTCCCTCACCCACCCCTAATCCTAACCCGTACGCTCACACTAACTCACGCCCTCACACGTACGCTCCCCCTAAAGCGTTGTCGTACCCTCACATGGACCCTAAACAGTCCCCGTCCGCTAACCCTAACCCTAGCCCGAACCCTAACACTTACACTTCCCCGAAGCCTTCCCCTCATCCGTCTCCTAATCCTAACCCGTACCCTCACACTAACCTGCGCCCTCACACGTTCGCTCCCCCTAAAACTTTGTCGTACCCTCACTTGAACCCTATACCGTCCCCGTCCCCTAACCCTAACCCTAGCCCGAATCCTAACCCTAACACTTCCACGAAGCCTTCCCCTCACCCGTCCCCTAATCCTAACCCGTACGCTCACACTAACCCGCGCCCTCACATGTACGCTCCCCCTAAAGCGTTGTCGTACCCTCACCTGGACCCTAAACCGTCCCCGTCACCTAACCCTAACCCTAGCCGGAACCCTAACACTAACCCTTCCCCGAAGCCTTCCCCTCACCCGTCCCCTAATCCTAACCCGTACGCTCACACTAACCTGCACTCTCACACGTACGCTCCCCCGAAACCGCTGTCGTACCCTCACCTGGACCCCAAACCGTCCCCTTCCCTAACCCTAACCCTAGCCCGAACCCTAACCCTAACCCTTCCCCGAAGCCTTCCACTTACCCGTCCCCTAATCCTAACCCGTAAGCACACACTAACCCGCGCCCTCACACGTACGCTCCCCCTAAACCGCTGTCGTACCTGCAACTGGATCCGAAACCATCCCAGTCCCCTAACCCTAACCCTAGCCCGAACCCTATCACTAACGCTACCTCTAAGCCTTCCCCTAACCCGTCCCCTAATGTTAACCCGTACGCTCACATTAACCCGCGCCCTCACACGTTCGCTCCCCCTCAACCGCTGTCGTACCCTCACCTGGACCCGAAACCGTCCCCGTCCCCTAACCCTAACCCTAGCCCGAACCCTATCCCTAACCCTTCCCCGAAGCCTTCCCCTCAACCGTCCCCTAATCCTAACCCGTACGCTCACACTAACCGATCCCCTCACAGGTACGCTCCCCCTAAATCGCTGTCATACCCTCAACTGGACCCGAAACCCTCCCCGTCCCCTAACCCTAACCCTAGCCCGAACCCTAACACTAACCCTTCCCCGAAGCCTTCCCCTCACCCGTCCCCTAATCCTAACCCGTACGCTCACACTAACCCATGCCCTCACACGTACGCTCCCCCTAAACCGCTGTCGTACCCTCACCTGAACCCTAAACCGTCCCCGTCCCTAACCCTAACCCTAGCACGAACCCTAACCCTAACACTTCCCCGTAGCCTTCCCCTTACCCGTCCCCTAATCCTAACCCGTACGCTCACACTAACCCGCGCCCTCACACGTACGCTCCCCCTAAACCATTGTCGTACCCTCACCTGGACCCTAAACCGTCCCTGTCCCCTAACCCTAACCCTAGGCCTAACCCTATCCCTAATGCTACCCCGAAGCCTTTCCCTCACTCGTCCCCTAATCCTAACCCGTACGCTCACACTAACCCACGCCCTCACAAGTTCGCTCCGCCTAAACCGCTGACGTACCCTCACCTGGCCCCTAAACCGTCTCCGTCCCCTAACCCTAACCCTAGCCCGAACCCTAACCCTAACCCTTCCCCGAAGCCTTCCCCTCACCCGTCCCCTAATCCTAACCAGAACGCTCACACTAAACCGCGCTCTCACACGTACGCTCCCCCTAAACCATGGTCGTACCCTCACCTGGACCCTAAACGGTCCCCATCCCCTAACCCTAACCCTAGCCCGAACCCTAACCCTAACATTTCCCCGAAGCCTTTCCCTCACCCACCCCTAATCCTAACCCGTACGCTCACACTAACTCACGCCCTCACACGTACGCTCCCCCTAAAGCGTTGTCGTACCCTCACATGGACCCTAAACAGTCCCCGTCCGCTAACCCTAACCCTAGCCCGAACCCTAACACTTACACTTCCCCGAAGCCTTCCCCTCATCCGTCTCCTAATCCTAACCTGTACCCTCACACTAACCTGCGCCCTCACACGTTCGCTCCCCCTAAAACTTTGTCGTACCCTCACTTGAACCCTATACCGTCCCCGTCCCCTAACCCTAACCCTAGCCCGAATCCTAACCCTAACACTTCCACGAAGCCTTCCCCTCAACCGTCCCCTAATCCTAACCCGTACGCTCACACTAACCCACGCCCTCACATGTACGCTCCCCCTAAAGCGTTGTCGTACCCTCACCTGGACCCTAAACCGTCCCCGTCACCTAACCCTAACCCTAGCCGGAACCCTAACACTAACCCTTCCCCGAAGCCTTCCCCTCACCCGTCCCCTAATCCTAACCCGTACGCTCACACTAACCTGCGCTCTCACACGTACGCTCCCCCGAAACCGCTGTCGTACCCTCACCTGGACCCCAAACCGTCCCCTTCCCTAACCCTAACCCTAGCCCGAACCCTAACCCTAACCCTTCCCCGAAGCCTTCCACTTACCCGTCCCCTAATCCTAACCCGTAAGCACACACTAACCCGCGCCCTCACACGTACGCTCCCCCTAAACCACTGTCGTACCTGCAACTGGATCCGAAACCATCCCAGTCCCCTAACCCTAACCCTAGCCCGAACCCTATCACTAACGCTACCTCTAAGCCTTCCCCTAACCCGTCCCCTAATCCTAACCCGTACGCTCACATTAACCCGCGCCCTCACACGTTCGCTCCCCCTAAACCGCTGTCGTACCCTCACCTGGACCCGAAACCGTCCCCCTCCCCTAACCCTAACCCTAGCCCGAACCCTATCCCTAACCCTTCCCCGAAGCCTTCCCCTCAACCGTCCCCTAATCCTAACCCGTACGCTCACACTAACCGATCCCCTCACAGGTACGCTCCCCCTAAATCGCTGTCATACCCTCAACTGTACCCGAAACCCTCCCCGTCCCCTAACCCTAACCCTAGCCTGAACCCTAACCCTAACCCTTCCCCGAAGCCTTCCCCTCACCCGTCCCCTAATCGTAAGCCGTACGCTCACACTTACCCGCGCCCTCACAGGTACCCTCCCCCTAAACCGTTGTCGTACCCTCACCTGGACCCTAAACCGTCCCCGTCCCATAACCCTAACCCTAGCCCGAACCCTAACCCTGACACTTCCCCGAAATCTTCCCCTCACCCGTCCCCTAATCCTAACCCGTACGCTCACACTAACCCTCGCCCTCACACGTACGCTCCCCCTAAACCGCTGTCGTACGCTCAATTGGACCCGAAACCATCCCCGTCCCCTAAACCTAACCCTAGCACGAACACTAACCCTAACACTTCCCCGAAGCCTTCCCTTCACCCGTCCCCTAATCCTAACCCGTACGCTCACACTACCTTGCGCCCTCACACGTACGCTCCCCCTAAACCGTTCTCGTACCCTCACCTGGACCCTAAATGGTCCCCGACCCCTAACCCAAACCCTAGCCCGAACCCTAACCCTAAACCTTCCCCGAAGCCTTCCCCTCACCCGTCCCCTAATCCTAACCCGTACGCTCACACTAACCTGTGCCCTCACACTTACGCTCCCCCAAAACAGTTGTCGTACCCTCACCTGGACCATAAATTGTCCCCGTCCCCTAACCCTAACCTTAGCCCGCACCCTATCCCTAACCCTTCCCCGAAGCCTTCCCCTCACCCGTCCCCTAATCCTAACCCGTACGCTGACACTAACCCACGCCCTCACATGTTCGCTCCCCCTAAACCGCTGACGTACACTCACCTGGACCCTAAACCGTCCCCGTCCCCTAACCCTAACCCTAGCCCGAACCCTAACCCTAACCCTTCTCCGAAGCCTTCCCCTCACCCGTACCCTAATCCTAACCCGTACGCTCACACTAACCCGCGCCCTCACACGTACGCTCCCCCTAAACCGCTGTCGTACCCTCACCTGGACCCTAAACCGTCCCCGTCCCTAACCCTAACCCTAACCCGAACCCTAACCCTAACACTTCCCCGAAACCTTCCCCTTACCCGTCCCCTAATCCTAACCCGTACGCTCATACTAACCCGCGCCCTCACACGTACGCTCCCCCTAAACCATTGTCGTACCCTCACCTGGAACCTAAACCGTCCCTGTCCCCTAACCCTAACCCTAGGCCTAACCCTATCCCTAACGCTACCCCGAAGCCTTTCCCTCACCCGTCCCCTAATCCTAACCCGTACGCTCACACTAACCCGCGCCCTCACACGTTCGCTCCCCCTAAACCGCTGACGTACCCTCACCTGGCCCCTAAACCGTCTCCGTCCCCTAACCCTAACCCTAGCCCGAACCCTAACACTTACACTTCCCCGAAGCCTTCCCCTCACCCGTCCCCTAATCCTAACCCGTACGCTCACACTAACCCGCGCCCTCACATGTACGCTCCCCCTAAAGCGTTGTCGTACCCTCACCTGGACCCTACACCGTCCCCGTCACCTAACCCTAACCCTAGCCGGAACCCTAACACTAACCCTTCCCCGAAGCCTTCCCCTCACCCGTCCCCTAATCCTAACCCGTACGCTCAAACTAACCCGCGCTCTCACACGTACGCTCCCCCGAAACTGCTGTCGTACCCTCACCTGGACCCCAAACCGTCCCCTTCCCTAACCCTAACCCTAGCCCGAACCCTAACCCTAACCCTTCCCCGAAGCCTTCCACTTACCCGTCCCCTAATCCTAACCCGTAAGCACACACTAACCCGCGCCCTCACACGTACGCTCCCCCTAAACCGCTGTCGTACCTGCAACTGGACCCGAAACCATCCCAGTACCCTGACCCTAACCCTAGCCCGAACACTATCCCTAACGCTACCTCTAAGCCTTCCCCTAAACCGTCCCCTAATCCTAACCCGTACGCTCACATTAACCCGCGCCCTCACACGTTCGCTCCCCCTAAACCGCTGTCGTACCCGCACCTGGACCCGAAACCGTCCCCGTCCCCTAACCCTAACCCTAGCCCGAACCCTATCCCTAACGCTTCCCCGAAGCCTTCCCCTCACCAGTCCCCTAATCCTAACCCGTACGCTAACACTAACACGCACCCTCACACGTACGCTCCCCCTAAACCGTTGTCGTACCCTCACCTGGACCCTAAACCGTCCCCGTCCCCTAAGCCTAACCCTAGCCCGAACCCTATCCCTAATCCTTCCCCGAAGCCTTCCCCTCACCCGTCCCCTAATCCTAACCCGTACGCTCACACTAACCCATCCCCTCACAGGTACGCTCCCCCTAAATCGCTGTCATACTCTCAACTGGACCCGAAACCGACCCCGTCCTCTAACCCTAACCCTAGCCCGAACCCTAACCCTAACCCTTCCCCGAAGCCTTCCCCTCACCCGTCCCCTAATCCTAAGCCGTACGCTCACACTTACCCGCGCCCTCACAGGTACCCTCCCCCTAAACCGTTGTCGTACCCTCACCTGGACCCTAAACCGTCCCCGTCCCATAACCCTAACCCTAGCCCGAACCCTAACCCTGACACTTCCCCGAAATCTTCCCCTCACCCGTCCCCTAATCCTAACCCGTACGCTCACACTAACCCGCGCCCTCACACGTACGCTCCCCCTAAACCGCTGTCGTACCCTCAATTGGACCCGAAACCATCCCCGTCCCCTAAACCTAACCCTAGCACGAACACTAACCCTAACACTTCCCCGAAGCCTTCCCCTCACCCGTCCCCTAATCCTAACCCGTACGCTCACACTAACCCATCCCCTCACAGGTACGCTCCTCCTAAATCGCTGTGATACCCTCAACTGGACCCGAAACCGACCCCGTCCCCTAACCCTAACCCTAACTCGAACCCTAACCCTAACCCTTCCCCGAAGCCTTCACCTCACCCGTCCCCTAATCCTAAGCCGTACGCTCACACTTACCCGCGCCCTCACAGGTACCCTCCCCCTAAACCGTTGTCGTACCATCACCTGGACCCTAAACCGTCCCCGTCCCATAACCCTAACCCTAGCCCGAACCCTAACCCTGACACTTCCCGGAAATCTTCCCCTCACCCGTCCCCTAATCCTAACCCGTACGCTCACACTACCCTGCGCCCTCACACGTACGCTGCCCCTAAACGGTTGTCGTACTCTCACCTGGACCCTAAATGGTCCCCGACACCTAACCCAAACCCTAGCCTGAACCCTAACCCTAACCCTTCCCCGAAGCCTTCCCCTCACCCGTCCCCTAATCCTAACTCGTACGCTCACACTAACCCGCGCCCTCACACATACGCTACCCCTAAACCGTTGTCGTACCCTCACCTGGACCCTAAACCGTCCCCGTACCCTAACCGTAACCCTAGCCCGAACCCTATCCCTAACCCTTCCCTGAAGCCTTCCCCTCACCCGTCCACTAATCCTAACCCGTACGCTCACACTAACCCACGCCCTCACACGTACGCTCCCCCTAAACAGCTGTCGTACCCTCAACTGGACCCGAAACCGTATCCGTCCTCTAACCCTAACCCTAGCCCGAACCCTAACTCTAACCCTTCCCCGAAGCCTTCCCCTCACCCGTCCCCTAATCCTAACCCGTACGCTCACACTAACCCGCGCCCTCACATGTACGCTCCCCCTAAAGCGTTGTCGTACCCTCACCTGGCCCCTAAACCGTCCCCGTCCCCTAACCCTAACCCTAGCCCGAACCCTAGCCCTAAACCTTCCCCGAAGCCTTCCCCTCACCCGTCCCCTAATCCTAACCCGTACGCTCACATTAACACATGCCCTCACACGTACGCTCCCCCTAAACCGCTGTCGTACCCTCACCTTGACCCTAAACAGTCCACGTCCCCTAACCCTAACCCTAGCCCGAACCCTAGCCCTAACCCTTCCCCGAAGCCTTCCCCTCACCCGTCCCCTAAACCTAACCCGTACCCTCACACTAACCCGCGCCCTCACAGATTCGCTCCCCCTAAACCGTTGTCGTACCCTCACCTGGACCCTAAACCGTCCCCGTCCCCTAACCCTAACCCTAGCCCGAACCCTAACCCTAACCCTTCCCCGAAGCCTTCCCCTCACCCGTCCCCTAATCCTAACCCGGACGCTCACACTAACCCACGACCTCACACTTACGCTCTCCCTAAACCGTTGTCGTACCCTCACCTGGACCCTAAACCGTCCCCGTCCCCTAACGCTAACCCTAGCCCGAACCCTAACTCTAACCCTTCCCCGAAGCCTTCCCCTCACCCGTCCTCTAATCCTAACCCATACCCTCACACTAACCCGTGCCCTCACACGTACGCTCCCCGTAAACCATTGTCGTACCCTCACCTGGACCCTAAACCGTCCCCGTCCCCTAACCCTAACCCTAGCCCGAACCCTAACCCTAACTCTTCCCCGAAGCCTTCCCCTCACCCGTCCCCTAATCCTAACCCGTACGCTCACACTAACCATCGCCCTCACACGTACGCTCCCCCTAGAGTGTTGTCGTACCCTCACCTGGACCCTAAACCGTCCCCGTCCCCTAAACCTAACCCTAGCCCGAACCCTAACCCTAACCTTTCCACGAAGCCTTCCCCTCACCCGTCCCCTAATCCTAACCCATACGCTCACACTAACCCGCGACCTCACACATTCGCTCCCCCTAAAGCATTGTCGTACCCTCACCTGGACCCTAAACCGTCCCCGTCCCCTAACCCTAACCCTAGTCCGAACCCTAAACCTAACCCTTCCCCGAAGCCTTCCCCTCACCCGTCCCCTAATCCTAACCCGTACGCTCAAACTCACCCGCGCTCTCACACGTACGCTCCCCCTAAACCGTTGTCGTACCCTCACCTGGACCCTAAACCATCACTTTCTCCTAACCCTATCCCTAGCCTGAACCCTAACCCTAACCCTTCCCCGAAGTCTTCCCCTCACCCGTCCCCTAATCCTAACCCGTACGCTCACACTAACCCGCGCCCACACACGTATGCTTCCCCTAAACCGTTGTCGTACCCTCACCTGGACCCTAAACAGTCCACGTCCCCTAACCCTAACCCTAGCCCGAACCCTAGCCCTAACCCTTCCCCGAAGCCTTCCCCTCACCCGTCCCCTAATCCTAACCCGTACCCTCACACTAACCCGCGCCCTCACAGATTCGCTCCCCCTAAACCGTTGTCGTACCCTCACCTGGACCCTAAACCGTCCCCATCCCCTAACCCTAACCCTAGCCCGAACCCTAACCATAACCCTTCCCCGAAGCCTTCCCCTCACCCGTCCCCTAATCCTAACCCGGACGCTCACACTAACCCACGACCTCACACTTACGCTCCCCCTAAACCGTTGTCGTACCCTCACCTGGACCCTAAACCGTCCCCGTCCCCGAGCCCTAACCCTAGCACGAACCCTAAACCTAAGCCTTCCCCGAAGCCTTCCCCTCACCCGTACCCTAATCCTAATCCGTACACTCACACTAACTCGCGCTCTCCCACGTACGCTCCCCCTAAACCGTTGTGGTACCCTCACCTGGACCCTAAACCGTCCCCGTCCCTTAACACTAACCCTAGCCCGAACCCTAAACCTAACACTTCCCCGAAACCTTCCCCTCACCCATCCCCTAATCCTAACCCGTACGCTCACACTAACCCGCGCCCTCACACGTACGCTCCCCCTAAACCGTTGTCGTACCCTCACCTGGACTCTAAACCGTCCCCGTCCCCTAACCCTAACCCTAGCCCGAACCCTAAACCTAACACTTCCCCGAAGCCTTCCCCTCACCCGTCCCCTAATCCTAACCCTTACGCTCACACTAAGCCGCGCCCTCACACGTACGCGCCACCTAAACCGTTGTCGTACCCTCACCTAGACCCTAAACCGTCCCTGTCCCCTAACCCTAACCCTAGCCCAAACCGTAACCCTAACCCTTCCCCTAAGCCTTCCACTCACCCGTCCCCTAATCGTAACCTGTACGCTCACACTAATCCGCGCCCTCACACATACACTCACCCTAAACTACTCTCGTACTCTCAACTGGATCCGAAACAGTCCCCGTCCCCTAACCCTAACCCTAGCCCGAAACATAACCTTAACCCTTCCCCGAAGCCTTCCCCTCACCCGTCCCCTAATCCTAACCCGTACGCTCACACTAACCCGCGCCATCACACGTACGCTCCCCCTAAAACTTTGTGGTACACTCACCTGGACCCTAAACCGTCCCCGTTCCCTAACACTAACCATAGCCCGAACCCTAACCCTTCCCCTTCCCCGAAGCCTTCCCCTCACCCGTCCCCTAATCCTAACCCGTACGCTCACACTAACCCACACCCTCAAACGTACGCTCCTCCTTATGCGTTGTCGTACCCTCACCTGGACCCTAAACCGTTCCCCTCCCCTAACCCTAAACTTAGCCCGAATCCTAACCCTAACACTTCCCCGAAGCCTTCCCCTCACCCGTCCCCTAATCCTAACCCGTACGCTCACACTAACACGCGCCCTCACACGTACGCTCCCCGTAAACCGCTGTCGTACCCTCAAATGGACCCGAAACCGTCCCCGTCGCCTAACCCTAACCCTAGCCCGAACCCTATCCCTAACGCTACCTCTAAGCTTTCCCCTAACCTGTCCCCTAATCCTAACCCGTACGCTCACACTAACCCGCGCCTCAAACGTATGCTCCCCCTATAGCGTTGTCGTACCCTCACCTGGACCCTAAACCGTCCCCATCCCCTAACCCTAACCCTAGCCCGAACCCTAACTCTAACCCTTCCCCGAAATCTTCTCCTCACACGTCCCCTAATCCTAACACTTACGCTCACACTAAACCACGCCCTCACACGTACGCTCCCCCTAAAGCGTTGTCATACCCTCACCTGGACCCTAAACCGTCCCCGTCCCCTAACCCTAACCCTAGCCCGAACCCTAACCCTAACCCTTCCCCTAAGCCTTCCCCTCACCCGTCCCCTAATCCTAACACGTATGCTCACACTAACCCACGCCCTCACACGTACGCTCCCCCTAAACCATTGTCGTACCCTCACCTGGACGCTAAACCGTCCCCGTACCCTAACACTAACCCTAGCCCGAACCCTAACCCTAACCCTTCCCCGAAGCCTTCCCCTCACACGTCCCCTAATCCTAACCGGAACGCTCACACTAACCCGCGCCCTCACACGTACGCTCCCCCTATAGCATTGTCGTACCCTCACCTGGACCCTAAACCGTCCCCATCCACTAACCCTAACCCTAGCCAGAACCCTAACCCTAACCTTTCCCCAAAGCCTTCCCCTAACCCGTCCCCTAATCCTAACCCTTACGCTCACACTAACCCGCGCTCTCACACGAACGCTCCCCCTAAACCATTGTCGTACCCTCACCTGGACCCTAAACCGTCCCCGTCCCCTAACCCTAACCCTAACAAGAACCCTATCCCTAACACTTCCCCGAAGCCTTCCCCTCACCCGTCCCCTAATCCTAACCCGTTCGCTCACACTAACACGCGCCCTCACACGTACGCTCCCCCTAAACTGTTGTCGTACCCTCACCTGGACCCTAAACCATCCCCGTCCCCTAACCCTAACCCTAGCCCGTACACTATCCCTAACCATTCCCCGAAGCCTTCCCCTCTCCCGTCCCCTAATCTTAACCCGTATGCTCACACTAACCCACACCCTCACACGTACGCTCACCCTAAACCGCTGTCGTACCCTCAAGTGGACCCGAAACCGTCCCCGTCCCGTAACCCTAACCCTAGCACGAACCTTAACCCTAATCCTTCCCCGAAGCCTTCCCCTCACCCGACCCCTAATCTTAACACGTACGCTCACACTAACCCGCGCCCTCACACGTACGCTCTCCCTAAAGCGTTGTCATACCCTCACCTGGACCCTAAACCGTCCCCGTCCCCTAACCCTAACCCTAGCCCGAAACCTATCACTAAACCATCCCCGAAACCTTCCCCTCACCCGTCCCCTAATCCTAACCCGTACGCTCACACTAACCAGCGCCCTTACACGTACGCTCCCCCTAAACCGCAGTCGTACCCTCACCTGGACCCTAAACCGTCCCCGTCCCCAAACCCTAACCCTAGCCCGAACCCTAACCCTAACCCTTCCCCGAAGCCTTCCCCTCATCTGTCCCCTAATCCTAACCCGTACGCTCACACTAACCTGCGCCCTCACACGTACGCTCCCCCTAATCCGTTGTCGTACCCTTACCTGGACCCTACACCGTCCCCGTCCCCTAACCCTAACCCTATCCCGAACTCTATCCCTTACCCTTCCCCGAAGCCTTCCCCTCACCCGTCCCCTAATCCTAACCCGTACGCTCACATTAACCCATGCACTCACACGTACGCTCCCCCTAAATCGGTGTCGTACACTCAACTGGACCCGAAACCGTCCCCGTCCCCTAACCCTAACCCTAGCCCGAACCCTAACCCTAAACCTTCCCCGAAGTCTTCCCCTCTCCCGTCCCCTAATCCTAACCCGTACGCTCACACTTACCCGCGCCCTCACAGGTACGCTCCCCCTAAACCGTTGTCGTACCCTCACCTGGACCCTAAACCGTCCCCGTCCCCTAACCCTAACCCTAGCCCAAACCCTAACCCTAACCCTTCCCTGAAGCCTTCCCCTCACCCGTCCCCTAATCCTAACCCGTACGCTCACACTTACCCACGCCCTCACAGTTACGCTCCCCCTAAACCGTTGTCGTACCCTCACCTGGACCCTAAACCATCCCCGTCCCTTAACCCTAACCCTAGCCCGAACCCTAAACCTAACACTTCCCCGAAGCCTTCCCCTCACCCGTCCCCTAATCCTAACCCGTACGCTCACACTAACCGGCGCCCTCACACGTACGCTCCCCCTAAACCGTTGTCGTACTCTCACCTAGACCCTAAACCGTCCCCATTCCCTATCCCTAACCCTAACCCGAACCCTAACCCTAACCCTTCCCCGAAGCCTTCCCCTCACCCGTCCCCTAATCCTAACCCGTTCGCTCACACTAACCTGCACCCTCACACGTACGCTCCCCCTAAACCGTTGTCCTACCCTCACCTAGACCCTAAATGGTCCCCGACCCCTAACCCAATCCCTAGACGGAACCCTAACCCTAACGCTTCTCCGAAGCCTTCCCCTCACCCGTCCCCTAATCCTAACCCTTATGCTCACACTAACCCACGCCCTCACACGTACACTCTCCCTAAACCGTCGTCGTACCCTCACATAGACCCTAAACCGTCCCCTTCCTCTAACCCTAACCCTAGCCCGAACCCTAACCCTAACCCTTTCCCGAAGCCTTCCCCTCACCCGTCCCCTAATCCTAACCAGTACGCTCACACTAACTCGCGCCCTCACACGTACGCTCCCCCTAAACCGTTGGCATACCCTCACCTGGACCTTAAACCATCCCCATCCCCTAACCCTAACCCTGGCCCGAACCCTTACCCTAACCCTTCCCCGAAGCCTTCCCCTCACCCGTCCCCTAATCCTAACACTTATGCTCACACTAACCCACGCTCTCACACGTACGCTCTCCCTAAACCGTCGTCGTACCCTCACATAGACCCTAAACCGTCCCCTTCCCCTAACGCTAACCCTAGCCCGAACCCTAACCCTAACCCTTTCCCGAAGCCTTCCCCTCACACGTCCCCTAATCCTAACCAGTACGCTCACACTAACTCGCGCCCTCACACGTACGCTCCCCCTAAACCGTTGGCATACCCTCACCTGGACCTTAAACCATCCCCATCCCCTAACCCTAACCCTGGCTGGAACCCTTACCCTAACCCTTCCCCGAAGCCTTCCCCTCACCCGTCCCCTAATCCTAACCCGTACGCTCACACTAACCAGCCCGCTCACACGTACGCTGCCCCTAAACCGTTGTCGTACCCTCACCTGGACCCTAAACCGTCCCCGTCCCCTAACCCTAACCCTAGCCCGAACCCTAACCCTAACCCTTCCCCAAAGCCTTCCCCTCACCCGTCCCCTAATCCTAACCCGTATGCTCACATAACCCACGCCCTCACACGTACGCTCCCCCTAAACCGTTGTCGTACCTTCACCTGGACCCTAAACCGTCCCCGTCCCCTAACCCTAACCCTAGCCTGAACCCTAACCCTAACCCTTCCCCGAAGCCTTCCCCTCACCCGTCCCCTAATCCTAAGCCGTACGCTCACACTAACCCGCGCCCTCACATGTACACTCCCCCTAAACCGCTGTCGTATTCTCACCTGGACCCGAAACCGTCCCCGTCCCCTAACCCTAACCCTAGCCCAAAACCTATTCATAACCCTTTTCCGAAGCCTTCCCCACACCCGTCCCCTAATCCTAACCCGTACGCTCACACTAACCCGTGCCCTCACACGTACGCTCCCCCTAAACCGCTGTCGTACCCTCAACTGGACCCGAAACCGTCCCCGTCCCCTAACCCTAACCCTAGCCCGAACCCTAACCCTAACCCTTCCCCGAAGCCTTCCCCTCACCCATCCCCTAATCCTAACCCGTACGCTAACACTAACCCGCGCCCTCACACGTACGCTCCCCCTAAACCGTTGTCGTACCCTCACCTGGACCCTAAACCGTCCCCGTCCCCTAACCCTAACCGTAGCCCGAACCCTATCCCTAATCCTTCCCCGAAGCCTTCCCCTAACCAGTCCCCTAATCCTAACCCGTACGCTCACACTAACCCATGCCCTCACAGGTACGCTCCCCCTAAATCGCTGTCGTACCCTCAACTGGACCCGAAACCGTCCCCGTCCCCTAACCCTAACCCTAGCCCGAACCCTAACCCTAACCCTTCCCCGAAGCCTTCCCCTCACCCGTCCCCTAATCCTAACCCGTACGCTCACACTTACCCGCGCCCTCACAGGTACGCTCCCCCTAAACCGTTGTCGTACCCTCACCTGGACCCTAAACCGTCCCCGTCCCATAACCCTAACCTTAGCCCGAACCCTAACCCTGACACTTCCCCGAAATCTTCCCCTCACCCGTCCCCTAATCCTAACCCGTACGCTCACACTAACTCGCGCTCTCACAAGTACGCTCCCCCTAAAACGTTGGCATACACTCACCTGGACCTTAAACCATCCCCGTCCCCTAAACCTAACCATAGCCCGAACCCTTACCCTAACCCTTCCCCGAAGCCTTCCCCTCACCCGTCCCATAATCCTAACCCGTTCGCTCACACTAACCAGCCCGCTCACACGTACGCTGCCCCGAAACCGTTGTCGTACCCTCACCTGGACCCTAAACCGTCCCCATCCCCTAAACCTAACCCTACCCAAACCCTAACCCTATCCCGTCCCCGAAGACTTCCTCTCACCCATCCCCTAATCCTAACCCGTACGCTCACACTACCTTGCGCCCTCACACGTACGCTCCCCCTAAACCGTTGTCGTACACTCACCTGGACCCTAAATGGTCCCCGACCCCTAACCCAAACACTAGCCCGAACCGTAACCCTAAACCTTCCCTGAAGCCTTCCCCTCACCCGTCCCCTAATCCTAACCCGTACGCTCACACTAACCTGTACCCTCACACTTACGCTCCCCCAAAACAGTTGTCGTACCCTCACCTGGACCATAAATTGTCCCCGTTCCCTAACCCTAACCCTAGCCCGCACCCTATCCCTAACACTTCCCCGAAGCCTTCCCCTCACCCGTCCCCTAATCCTAACCCATACGCTCACACTAACCCGCGCCCTCACACGTACACTACCCCTAAACCGTTGTCGTACCCTCACCTGGACCCTAAACCGTCCCCGTACCCTAACCGTAACCTTAGCCCGAACCCTATCCCTAACCCTTCCCTGAAGCCTTCCCCTCACCCGTCCACTAATCCTAAACCGTACGCTCACACTAACCCACGCCCTCACACGTACGCTCCCCCTAAACAGCTGTCGTACCCTCAACTGGACCCGAAACCGTCCCCGTCCTCTAACCCTAACCCTAGCTCGAACCCTAACTCTAACACTTCCCCGAAGCCTTACCCTCACCCGTCCCCTAATCCTAACCCGTACGCTCACACTAAACCGCGCCCTCACATGTACGCTCCCCCTAAACCGTTGTCGTACCCTCACCTGGCCCCTAAACTGTCCCCGTCCCCTAACCCTAACCCTAGCCCGAACCCTAACACTAACCCTTCCCCGAAGCCTTCCCCTCACCCGTCCCCTAATCCTAACCCGTACGCTCACACTAACCCATGCCCTCACACGTACGCTCCCCCTAAACCACTGTCGTACCCTCACCTAGACCCTAAACCGTCCCCGTCCCTAACCCTAACCCTAGCCCGAACCCTAACCCTAACACTTCCCCGAAGCCTTCCCCTTACCCGTCCCCTAATCCTAACCCGTACGCTCACACTAACCCGTGCCCTCACACGTACGCTCCCCCTAAACCATTGTCGTTCCCTCACCTTGACCCTAAACCGTCCCTGTCCCCTAACCCTAACCCTAGGCATAACCCTATCCCTAACGCTACCCCTAAGCCTTTCCCTCACTCGTCCCCTAATCCTAACCCGTACGCTCACACTAACCCGCGCCCTCACACGTTCGCTCCCCCTAAACCGCTGACGTACCCTCACCTGGCCCCTAAACCGTCTCCGTCCCCTAACCCTAACCCTAGCCCGAACCCTAACCCTAACCCTTCCCCGAAGCCTTCCCCTCACCCGTCCCCTAATCCTAACAAGAACGCTCACACTAAACCGCGCCCTCACACGTACGCTCCCCCTAAACCATGGTCGTACCCTCACCTGGACCCTAAACGGTCCCCATCCCCTAACTCTAACCCTAGCCCGAACCCTAACCCTAACACTTCCCCGAAGCCTTTCCCTCACCCACCCCTAATCCTAACCCGTACGCTCACACTAACTCACGCCCTCACACGTACGCTCCCCCTAAAGCGTTGTCGTACCCTCACCTGGACCCTAAACAGTCCCCGTCCCCTAACCCTAACCCTAGCCCGAACCCTAACACTTACTCTTCCCCGAAGCCTTCCCCTCACCCGTCTCCTAATCCTAACCCGTACCCTCACACTAACCCGCGCCCTCACATGTTCGCTCCCCCTAAACCGCTGACGTACCCTCACCTGGACCCTAAACCGTCCCCGTCCCCTAACCCTAACCCTAGCCCGAACCCTAACCCTAACCCTTCTCCGAAGCCTTCCCCTCACCCGTCCCCTAATCCTAACCCGTACGCTCAAACTAACCCGCCCCCTCACACGTACGCTACCCCTAAACCGTTGTCGTACCCTCACCTGGACCCGAAACCATCCCCGTACCCTAACCGTAATCCTAGCCCGAACCCTATCCCTAACCCTTCCCTGAAGCCTTCCCCTCACCCGTCCACTAATCCTAACCTGTACGCTCACACTAACCCACGCCCTCACACGTATGCTCCCCCTAAACAGCTGTCGTACCCTCAACTGGACCCGAAACCGTCCCTGTCCTCTAACCCTAACCCTAGCCCGAACCCTAACTCTAACCCTTCCCCGAAGCCTTCCCCTCACCCGTCCCCTAATCCTAACCCGTACGCTCACACTAACCCGTGCCCTCACATGTACGCTCCCACTAAAGCGTTGTCGTACCCTCACCTGGCCCCTAAACCGTCCCCGTCCCCTAACCCTAACCCTAGACCGAACACTAACCCTAACCCTTCCCCGAAGCCTTCCCCTCACCCGTCCCCTAATCCTAACCCGTACGCTCACACTAACCCATGCCCTCACACGTACGCTCCCCCTAAACCGCTGTCTTACCCTCACCTGGACCCTAAACCGTCCCCGTCCCTAACCCTAACGTTAGCCCGAACCCTAACACTAACACTTCCCCGAAGCCTTCCCCTTACCCGTCCCCTAATCCTAACCCGTACGCTCACACTAACCCGCGCCCTCACACGTACGCTCCCCCTAAACCATTGTCGTACCCTCACCTGGACCCTAAACCGTCCCTGTCCCCTAACCCTAACCCTAGCCCTAACCCTATCCCTAACGCTACCCCGAAGCCTTTCCCTCACCCGTCCCCTAATCCTAACCCGTACGCTCACACTAACCCGTGCCCTCACACTTTCGCTCCCCCTAAACCGCTGACCTACCGTCACCTGGCCCCTAAACCGTCTCCGTCCCCTAACCCTAACGCTAGCCCGAAACCTAACCCTAACCCTTCCCCGAAGCCTTCCCCTCACCCATCCCCTAATCCTAACCAGAACGCTCACACTAAACCGCGCCCTCACACGTACGCTCCCACTAAACCATGGTCGTACCCTCACCTGGACCCTAAACGGTCCCCATCCCCTAACCCTAACCGTAGACCGAACCCTATCCCTAATCCTTCCCCGAAGCCTTCCCCTCACCTGTCCCCTAATCCTAACCCATACGCTCACACTAAACCGTGCCCTCACAGGTACGCTCCCCCTAAATCGCTGTCGTACCCTCAACTGGACCCGAAACCGTCCCTGTCCCCTAACCCTAACCCTAGCCCGAATCCTAACCCTAACCCTTCCCCGAAGCCTTCCCCTCACCCGTCCCCTAATCCTAACCCGTACGCTCACACTTACCCGCGCACTCACAGGTACGCTCCCCCTAAACCGTTGTCGTACCCTCACCTGGACCCTAAACCGTCCCCGTCCCATGACCCTAACCCTAGCCCGAACCCTAACCCTGACACTTCCCCGAAATCTTCCCCTCACCCGTCCCCTAATCCTAACCCGTACGCTCACACTAACCCGCAACCTCACACATACGCTCCCCCTAAACCGCTCTCGTACCCTCAATTGGACCCGAAACCATCCCCGTCCCCTAAACCTAACCCTAGCCCGAACACTAACCCTAACAATTCCCCGAAGCCTTCCCCTCACCCGTCCCCTAATCCTAACCCGTACGTTCACACTACCTTGCGCCCTCACAAGTACACTCCCCCTAAACCGTTGTCGTACCCTCACCTGGACCCTAAATGGTCCCCGACCCCTAACCCAAACCCTAGCCCGAACCCTAACTCTAACCCTTCCCCGAAGCCTTTCCCTCACCCGTCAC
Source organism: Leucopleurus acutus (assembly GCF_964270905.1). Classification (NCBI taxonomy): domain Eukaryota; kingdom Metazoa; phylum Chordata; class Mammalia; order Artiodactyla; family Delphinidae; genus Leucopleurus; species Leucopleurus acutus. Next base: position 1,067,562 of record NW_028139198.1, read on the forward strand.
CTAATCCTAACACGTACGCTCACACTAACCTGCGCCCTCACACGTACGCTCCCCCAAAACAGTTGTCGTACCCTCACCTGGACCCTAAACCGTCCCCGTCCCCTAACCCTAACCCTAGCCCGAACCTTAACCCTAACCCTTCTCCGAAGCCTTCCCCTCTCCCGTCCCCTAATCCTAACCCGTATGCTCACACTAACCCACGACCTCACACGTACGCTCTCCCTAAACCGTCGTCGTACCCTCACATGGACCCTAAACCGTCCCCATCCCCTAAACCTAACCCTACCCAAACCCTAACCCTATCCCGTCCCCGAAGACTTCCTCTCACCCATCCCCTAATCCTAACCCATACGCTCACACTAACCCGTACCCTCATACGTACGCTCCCCCTAAACCGCTGTCGTACCCTCAACTGGACCCGAAACCGTCCCCGTCCCCTAACCCTAACCCTATCCCGAACCCTAACCCTAACTCTTCCCCGAAGCCTTCCCCTCACCCGTCCCCTAATCCTAACCCATACGCTCACACTTACCCGCGCCCTCACAGGTACCTTCCCCCTAAACCGTTGTCGTACCCTCACCTGGACCCTAAACCGTCCCCGTCCCATAACCCTAACCCTAGCCCCAACCCTAACCCTGACACTTCCCCGAAATCTTCCCCTCTCCCGTCCCCTAATCCTAACCCGTACGCTCACACTAACCCATGCCCTCACACGTACGCTCCCCCTAAACCACTGTCGTACCCTCACCTAGACCCTAAACCGTCCCCGTCCCTAACCCTAACCCTAGCCCGAACCCTAACCCTAACACTTCCCCGAAGCCTTCCCCTTACCCGTCCCCTAATGCTAACCCGTACGCTCACACTAACCCGCGCCCTCACACGTACGCTCCCCCTAAACCATTGTCGTTCCCTCACCTGGACCCTAAACCGTCCCTGTCCCCTAACCCTAACCCTAGGCATAACCCTATCCCTAACCCTACCCCGAAGCCTTTCCCTCACTCGTCCCCTAATCCTAACCCGTACGCTCACACTAACCCGCGCCCTCACACGTTCGCTCCCCCTAAACCGCTGACGTACCCTCACCTGGCCCCTAAACCGTCTCCGTCCCCTAACCCTAACCCTAGCCCGAACCCTAACCCTAACCCTTCCCCGAAGCCTTCCCCTCACCCGTCCTCTAATCCTAACCAGAACGCTCACACTAAACCGCGCCCTCACACGTACGCTCCCCCTAAACCATGGTCGTACCCTCACCTGGACCCTAAACGGTCCCCATCCCCTAACTCTAACCCTAGCCCGAACCCTAACCCTAACACTTCCCCGAAGCCTTTCCCTCACCCACCCCTAATCCTAACCCGTACGCTCACACTAACTCACGCCCTCACACGTACGCTCCCCCTAAAGCGTTGTCGTACCCTCACCTGGACCCTAAACAGTCTCCGTCCGCTAACCCTAACCCTAGCCCGAACCCTAACACTTACTCTTCCCCGAAGCCTTCCCCTCACCCGTCTCCTAATCCTAACCCGTACCCTCACACTAACCCGCGCCCTCACAGGTACGCTCCCCCTAAATCGCTGTCATACCCTCAACTGGACCCGAAACCGTCCCCGTCCCCTAACCCTAACCCTAGCCCGAACCCTAACCCTAACTCTTCCCCGAAGCCTTCCCCTCACCCGTCCCCTAATCCTAACCCATACGCTCACACTTACCCGCGCCCTCACAGGTACCTTCCCCCTAAACCGTTGTCGTACCCTCACCTGGACCCTAAACCGTCCCCGTCCCATAACCCTAACCCTAGCCCCAACCCTAACCCTGACACTTCCCCGAAATCTTCCCCTCACCCGTCCCCTAATCCTAACCCGTACGCTCACACAACCTTGCGCCCTCACACGTACGCTCCCCCTAAACCGTTGTCGTACCCTCACCTGGACCCTAAATGGTCCCCGACCCCTAACCCAAACCCTAGCGTGAACCGTAAACCTAAACCTTCCCCGAAGCCTTCCCCTCACCCGTCCCCTAATCATAACCCGTACGCTCACACTAACCTGTGCCCTCACACTTACGCTCCCCCAAAACAGTTGTCGTACCCTCACCTGGACCATAAATTGTCCCCGTCCCCTAACCCTAACGCTAGCCCGCACCCTATCCCTAACACTTCCCCGAAGCCTTCCCCTCACCCGTCCCCTAATCCTAAACCGTACGCTCACACTAACCCGCGCCCTCACACGTACGCTACCCCTAAACCGTTGTCGTACCCTCACCTGGACCCTAAACCGTCCCCGTACCCTAACCGTAACCTTAGCCCGAACCCTATCCCTAACCCTTCCCTGAAGCCTTCCCCTCACCCGTCCACTAATCCTAACCCGTACGCTCACACTAACCCACGCCCTCACACGTACGCTCCCCCTAAACAGCTGTCGTACCCTCAACTGGACCCGAAACCGTCTCCGTCCTCTAACCCTAACCCTAGCTCGAACCCTAACTCTAACACTTCCCCGAAGCCTTCCCCTCACCCGTCCCCTAATCCTAACCCGTACGCTCACACTAACCCGCGCCCTCACATGTACGCTCCACCTAAACCGTTGTCGTACCCTCACCTGGCCCCTAAACCGTCCCCGTCCCCTAACTCTAACCCTAGCCCGAACCCTAACCCTAACACTTCCCCGAATCCTTTCCCTCACCCACCCCAAATCCTAACCCGTACGCTCACACTAACTCATGCCCTCACACGTATGCTCCCCCTAAAGCGTTGTCGTACACTCACCTGGACCCTAAACAGTTCCCGTCCGCTAACCCTAACCCTAGCCCGAACCCTAACACTTACTCTTCCCCGAAGCCTTCCCCCCACCCGTCTCCTAATCCTAACCCGTACCCTCACACTAACCCGCGCCCTCACACGTTCGCTCCCCCTAAAACTTTGTCGTACCCTCACCTGGACCCTATACCGTCCCCATCCCCTATCCCTAACCCTAGCCCGAACCCTATCCCTAACCCTTCCCCGAAGCCTTCCCCTCACCCGTCCCCTAATCCTAACCCGTACGCTAACACTAACACGCACCCTCACACGTATGCTCCCCCTAAACCGCTGTCGTACCCTCAATTGGACCCGAAACCATCCCCGTCCCCTAAACCTAACCCTAGCACGAACACTAACCCTAACACTTCCCCGAAGCCTTCCCCTCACCCGTCCCCTAATCCTAACCCGTACGCTCACACTAACCCATCCCCTCACAGGTACGCTCCCCCTAAATCGCTGTCATACCCTCAACTGGACCCGAAACCGACCCCGTCCCTTAACCCTAACCCTAGCTCGAACCCTAACCCTAACCCTTCCCCGAAGCCTTCCCCTCACCCGTCCCCTAATCCTAAGCCGTACGCTCACACTTACCCGCGCCCTCACAGGTACCCTCCCCCTAAACCGTTGTCGTACCCTCACCTGGACCCTAAACCGTCCCCGTCACATAACCCTAACCCTAGCCCGAACCCTAACCCTAACCCTTCCCCGAAGCCTTCCCCTCACCCGTCCCCTAATCCTAAGCCGTACGCTCACACTTACCCGCGCCCTCACAGGTACCCTCCCCCTAAACCGTTGTCGTACCCTCACCTGGACCATAAATTGTCCCCGTCTCTTAACCCTAACCCTAGCCCGCACCCTATCCCTAACACTTCCCCGAAGCCTTCCCCTCACACGTCTCCTAATCCTAACCCGTACGCTCACACTAACCCGCGCCCTCACATATTCGCTCCCCCTAAACCGCTGACGTACCCTCACCTGGACACTAAACCGTCCCCGTCCCCTAACCCTAACCCTAGCCCGAACCCTAACCCTAACCCTTCTCCGAAGCCTTCCCCTCACCAGTCCCCTAATCCTAACCCGTACGCTCACACTAACCCTCGCCCTCACACGTACGCTAACCCTAAACCGTTGTCGTACCCTCAACTGGACCCTAAACCGTCCCCGTACCCTAACCGTAACCCTAGCCCGAACCCTATCCCTAACCCTTCCCTGAAGCCTTCCCCTCACCCGTCCACTAATCCTAACCCGTACGCTCACACTAACCCATCCCCTCACAGGTACGCTCCCCCTAAATCGCTGTCATACCCTCAACTGGACCCGAAACGGTCCCCGTCCCCTAACCCTAACCCTAGACCGAACCCTAACCCTAACCTTTCCCCGAAGCCTTCCCCTCACCCGTCCCCTAATCCTAAGCCGTACGCTCACACTTACCCGCACCCTCACAGGTACCCTCCCCCTAAACCGTTGTCGTACCCTCACCTGGACCCTAAACCGTCCCCGTCCCATAACCCTAACCCTAGCCCGAACCCTAACCCTGACACTTCCCCGAAATCTTCCCCTCACCCGTCCCCTAATCCTAACCCGTACGCTCACACTAACCCGCGCCCTCACACGTACGCTCCCCCTAAACCGCTGTCGTACCCTCAATTGGACCCGAAACCATCCCCGTCCCCTAAACCTAACCCTAGCACGAACACTAACCCTAACACTTCCCCGAAGCCTTCCCCTCACCCGTCCCCTAATCCTAACCCGTACGCTCACACTACCTTGCGCCCTCACACGTACGCTCCCCCTGAACCGTTGTCGTACCCTCACCTGGACCCTAAATGGTCCCCGACCCCTAACCCAAACCCTAGCCCGAACCCTAACCCTAACACTTCCACGAAGCCTTCCCCTCACCCGTCCCCTAATCCTAACCCGTACGCTCACACTAACCCGCGCCCTCACATGTACGCTCCCCCTAAAGCGTTGTCGTACCCTCACCTGGACCCTAAACCTTCCCCGTCCCCTAAGCCTAACCCTAGCCGGAACCCTAACACTAACCGTTCCCCGAAGCCTTCCCGTCACCCGTCCCCTAATCCTAACCCGTACGCTCACACTAACCCGCGCTCTCACACGTACGCTCCCCCGAAACCGCTGTCGTACCCTCACCTGGACCACAAACCGTCCCCTTCCCTAACCCTAACCCTAGCCCGAACCCTAACCCTAACCCTTCCCCGAAGCCTTCCACTTACCCGTCCCCTAATCCTAACCCGTAAGCACACACTAACCCGCGCCCTCACACGTACGCTCCTCCTAAACCGCTGTCGTACCCACAACTGAACCCGAAACCATCCCCGTCCCCTAACCCTAACCCTAGCCTGAACGCTATTCCAAACCCTTCCCTGAAGCCTTCCCCTCACCCGTCCCCTAATCCTAACCCGTACGCTAACACTAACACGCACCCTCACACGTACGCTCCCCCTAAACCGTTGTCGTACCCTCACCTGGACCCTAAAGCGTCCCCGTCCCCTAAGCCTAACCGTAGCCCGAACCCTATCCCTAATCCTTCCCCGAAGCCTTCCCCTCACCCGTCCCCTAATCCTAACCCGTACGCTCACACTAACCCATCCCCTCACAGGTACGCTCCCCCTAAATCGCTGTCATACCCTCAACTGGACCCGAAACCGTCCCCATCCCCTAACCCTAACCCTAGCCCGAACCCTAACCCTAACCCTTCCCCGAAGCCTTCCCCTCACCCGTCCCCTAATCCTAAGCCGTACGCTCACACTTAACCGCGCCCTCACAGGTACCCTCCCCCTAAACCGTTGTCGTACCCTCACCTGGACCCTAAACCGTCCCCGTCCCATAACCCTAACCCTAGCCCGAACCCTAACCCTGACACTTCCCCGAAATCTTCCCCTCACCCGTCCCCTAATCCTAACCCATACGCTCACACTAACCCGCGCCCTCACACGTACGCTCCCCCTAAACCGCTGTCGTACCCTCAATTGGACCCGAAACCATCCCCGTCCCCTAAACCTAACCCTAGCACGAACACTAACCCTAACACTTCCCCGAAGCCTTCCCCTCACCCGTCCCCTAATCCTAACCCGTACGCTCACACTACCTTGCGCCCTCACACGTACGCTCCCCCTAAACCGTTGTCGTACCCTCACCTGGACCCTAAATGGTCCCCAACCCCTAACCCAAACCCTAACCCGAACCCTAACCCTAAACCTTCCCCGAAGCCTTCCCCTCACCCGTCCCCTAATCCTAACCCGTACGCTCACACTAACCTGTGCCCTCACACTTACGCTCCCCCAAAACAGTTGTCGTACCCTCACCTGGACCATAAATTGTCCCCGTCCCCTAACCCTAAACCTAGCCCGAACCCTAAACCTAACCCTTCTCCGAAGCCTTCCCCTCACCCGTCCCCTAATCCTAACCCGTACGCTCAAACTAACCCGCGCCCTCACACGTACGCTACCCCTAAACCGTTGTCGTACCCTCACCTGGACCCTAAACCATCCCCGTACCCTAACCGTAACCCTAGCCCGAACCCTATCCATAACCCTTCCCTGAAGCCTTCCCCTCACCCGTCCACTAATCCTAACCCGTACGCTCACACTAACCCACGTCCTCACACGTACGCTCCCCCTAAAGAGCTGTCGTACCCTCAACTGGACCCGAAACCGTCCCACTCCTCTAACCCTAACCCTAGCCCGAACCCTAACTCTAACCCTTCCCCGAAGCCTTCCCCTCACCCGTCCCCTAATCCTAACCCGTACCCTCACACTAACCCGCGCCCTCACATGTACGCTCCCCCTAAAGCGTTGTCGTACCCTCACCTGGCCCCTAAACCGTCCCCGTCCCCTAACCCTAACCCTAGCCCGAACCCTAACCCTAACCCTTCCCCGAAGCCTTCCCCTCACCCGTCCCCTAATCCTAACAAGTACGCTCACATTAACCCATGCCCTCACACGTACGCTCCCCCTAAACCGCTGTCGTACCCTCACCTGGACCCTAAACCGTCCCCGTCCCTAACCCTAACGCTAGCCCGAACCCTAACCCTAACACTTCCCCGAAGCCTTCCCCTTACCCGTCCCCTAATCCTAACCCGTACGCTCACACTAACCCGCGCCCTCACATGTTCGCTCCCCCTAAACCATTGTCGTACCCTCACCTGGACCCTAAACCGTCCCTGTCCCCTAACCCTAACCCTAGGCCTAACCCTATCCCTAACGCTACCCCGAAGCCTTTCCCTCACCCGTCCCCTAATCCTAACCCGTACGCTCACACTAACCCGCGCCCTCACACGTCCGCTCCCCCTAAACCGCTGACGTACCTTCACCTGGCCCCTAAACCGTCCCCGTCCCCTAACCCTAACCCTAGCCCGAACCCTAACCCTAACCCTTCCCCGAAGCCTTCCCCTCACCCGTCCCCTAATCCTAACCCGTACGCTCACATTAACCCATGCCCTCACACGTACGCTCCCCCTAAACCGCTGTCGTACCCTCACCTGGACCCTAAACCGTCCCCGTCCCTAACCCTAACCCTAGCCCGAACCCTAACCCTAACACTTCCCCGAAGCCTTCCCCTTACCCGTCCCCTAATCCTAACCCGTACGCTCACACTAACCCGTGCCCTCACATGTACGCTCCCCCTAAACCATTGTCGTACCCTCACCTGGACCCTAAACCGTCCCTGTCCCCTAACCCTAACCCTAGGCTTAACCCTATCCCTAACGCTACCCCGAAGCCTTTCCCTCACCCGTCCCCTAATCCTAACCCGTACGCTCACACTAACCCTCGCCCTCACACGTCCGCTCCCCCTAAACCGCTGACGTACCTTCACCTGGCCCCTAAACCGTCTCCGTCCCCTAACCCTAACCCTAGCCCGAACCCTAACCCTAACCCTTCCCCGTAGCCTTCCCCTCACCCGTCCCCTAATCCTAACCAGAACGCTCACACTAAACCGCGCCCTCACACGTACGCTCCCCCTAAACCATGGTCGTACCGTCACCTGGACCCTAAACGGTCCCCATTCCCTAACCCTAACCTTAGCCCGAACCCTAACCCTAACACTTCCCCGAAGCCTTTCCCTCACCCACCCCTAATCCTAACCCGTACGCTCACATTAACTCACGCGCTCACACGTACGCTCCCCCTAAAGCGTTGTCGTACCCTCACCTGGATCCTATACAGTCCCCGTCCGCTAACCCTAACCCTAGCCCGAACCCTAACACTTACACTTCCCCGAAGCCTTCCCCTCACCCGTCTCCTAATCCTAACCCGTACCCTCAGACTAACCCGCGCCCTCACACGTTCGCTCCCCCTAAAACTTTGTCGTACCCTCACCTGGACCCTATACCATCCCCGTCCCCTAACCCTAACCCTAGCCCGAACCCTAACCCTAACACTTCCACGAAGCCTTCCCCTCACACGTCCCCTAATCCTAACCCGTACGCTCACACTAACCCGGGCCCTCACATGTACGCTCCCCCTAAAGTGTTGTCGTACCCTCACCTGGACCCTAAACCGTCCCCGTACCCTAAGCCTAACCCTAGCCTGAACCCTAACACTAACCGTTCCCCGAAGCCTTCCCCTCACCCGTCCCCTAATCCTAACCCGTACGCTCACACTAACACGCGCTCTCACACGTACGCTCCCCCGAAACCGCTGTCGTACCCTCACCTGGACCCCAAACCGTCCCCTGCCCTAACCCTAACCCTAACCGCTGTCGTACCCTCACTTGGACCCGAAACCGTCCCCATCCCCTAACCCTAACCCTAGCCCGAACCCTATCCCTAACCCTTCCCCGAAGCCTTCCCCTCACCCGTCCCCTAATCCTAACCCGTACGCTAACACTAACACGCACCCTCACACGTACGCTCCCCCTAAACCGTTGTCGTACCCTCACCTGGACCCTATACCATCCCCGTACCCTAACCGTAACCCTAGCCCGAACCCTATCCCTAACCCTTCCCTGAAGCCTTCCCCTCACCCGTCCACTAATCCTAACCCGTACGCTCACACTAACCCACGCCCTCACACGTACGCTCCCCCTAAACAGCTGTCGTACCCTCAACTGGACCCGAAACCGTCCCAGTCCTCTAACCCTAACCCTAGCCCGAACCCTAACTCTAACCCTTCCCCGAAGCCTTCCCCTCACCCGTCCCCTAATCCTAACCTGTACGCTCACACTAACCCGCACCCTCACATGTACGCTCCCCCTAAAGCGTTGTCGTACCCTCACCTGGCCCCTAAACCGTCCCCGTCCCCTAACCCTAACCCTAGCCCGAACCCTAACCCTAACCCTTCCCCGAAGCCTTCCCCTCACCCGGCCCCTAATCCTAACCCGTACGCTCACACTAACCCATGCCCTCACACGTACGCTCCCCCTAAACCGCTGTCGTACCCTCACCTGGACCCTAAACAGTCCCCGTCCCTAACCCTAACCCTAGCCTGAACCCTAACCCTAACCCTTCCCTGAAGCCTTCCCCTCACCCGTCCCCTAATCCTAACCAAAACGCTCACACTAAACGGCGCCCTCACACGTACGCTCCCCCTAAACCATGGTCGTACCCTCACCTGGACCCTAAACGGTCCCCATCCCCTAACCCTAACCGTATCCCGAACCCTATTCCTAATCCTTCCCCGAAGCCTTCCCCTCACCCGTCACCTAATCCTAACCCGTACGCTCACACTAACCCATGCTCTCACCAGTACGCTCCCCCTAAATCGCTGTCGTACCCTCAACTGGCCCCGAAACCGTCCCCGTCCCCTAACCCTAACCCTAGCCCGAACCCTAACCCTAACCCTTCCCGCAGCCTTCCCCTCACCCGTCCCCTAATCCTAACCCGTACGCTCACACTTATCCGCGCCCTCACAGGTACGCTCCCCCTAAACCGTTGTCGTACCCTCACCTGGACCCTAAACCGTCCCCGTCCCATAACCCTAACCCTAGCCCGAACCCTAACCCTGACACTTCCCCGAAATCTTCCCCTCACCCGTCCCATAATCCTAACCCGTACGCTCACACTAACCCACGACCTCACACGTACGCTCCCCCTAAACCGCTCTCGTACCCTCAATTGGACCCGAAACCATCCCCGTCCCCTAAACCTAACCCTAGCCCGAACACTAACCCTAACACTTCCCCGAAGCCTTCCCCTCACCCGTCCCCTAATCCTAACCCGTACGTTCACACTACCTTGCGCCCTCACACGTACGCTCCCCGTAAACCGTTGTCGTACCCTCACCTGGACCCTAAATGGTCCCCGACCCCTAACCCAAACCCTAGCCCGAACCCTAACTCTAACCCTTCCCCGAAGCCTTACTCTCACCCGTCCCCTAATCCTAACCCGTACGTTCACACTACCTTGCGCCCTCACACGTACGCTCCCCCTAAACCGTTGTCGTACCCTCACCTGGACCCTAAATGGTCCTCGACCCCTAACCCAAACCCTAGCCCGAACCCTAACTCTAACCCTTCCCCGAAGCCTTCCCCTCACCCGTCCCCTAATCCTAACACGTACGCTCACACTAACCTGCGCCCTCACACGTAAGCTCCCCCAAAACAGTTGTCGTACCCTCACCTGGACCCTAAACCGTCCCCGTCCCCTAAACCTATCCCTAGCCCGAACCTTAACCCTAACCCTTCTCCGAAGCCTTCCCCTCACCCGTCCCCTAATCCTAACCCGTATGCTCACACTAATCCACGCCCTCACACGTACGCTCTCCCTAAACCGTCGTCGTACCCTCACATGGACCTTAAACCATCCCCTTACCCTAACCCTAAACCTACCCCGAACCCTAACCCTAACCCTTCCCCGAAGCCTTCCCCTCACCCGTCCCCTAATCCTAACCCGTACGCTCACACTAACTCGCGCCCTCACACGTACGCTCCCCCTAAACCGCTGTCGTACCCTCAACTGGACCCGTAACCGTCCCCATCCCCTAAACCTAAACCTAGCCCGAACCCTAACCCTAACCCTTCCCCGAAGCCTTCCCCTCAACCGTCCCCTAATCCTAACCCGTACGCTAACACTAACACGCACCCTCACACGTACGCTCCCCCTAAACCGTTGTCGTACGCTCACCTGGACCCTTAACCGTCCCCGTCCCCTAAGCCTAACCCTTGCTCGAACCCTATCCCTAATCCTTCCCCGAAGCCTTCCCCTCACCCGTCCCCTAATCCTAACCCGTACGCTCACACTAACCCATCCCCTCACAGGTACGCTCCCCCTAAATCGCTGTCATACCCTCAACTGGACCCGAAACCGTCCCCGTCCCCTAACCCTAACCCTAGCCCGAACCCTAACCCTAACCCTTCCCCGAAGCCTTCCCCTCACCCGTCCCCTAATCCTAAGCCGTACGCTCATACTTACCCGCGCCCTCACAGGTACCCTCCCCCTAAACCGTTGTCGTACCCTCACCTGGACCCTAAACCGTCCCCGTCCCATAACCCTAACCCTAGCCCGAACCCTAACCCTGACACTTTCCCGAAATCTTCCCCTCACCCGTCCCCTAATCCTAACCCGTACGCTCACACTAACCCGCGCCCTCACACGTACGCTCCCCCTAAACCGCTGTCGTACCCTCAATTGGACCCGAAACCATCCCCGTCCCCTAAACCTAACCCTAGCACGAACACTAACCCTAACACTTCCCCGAAGCCTTCCCCTCACCCGTCCCCTAATCCTAACCCGTACGCTCACACTACCTTGCACCCTCACACGTACGCTCCCCCTAAACCGTTGTCGTACCCTCACCTGGACCATAAATTGTCCCCGTCCCCTAACCCTAACACTAGCCCGCACCCTGTCCCTAACACTTCCCCGAAGCCTTCCCCTCACCCGTCCCCTAATCCTAACCCGTACGCTCACACTAACCCGCGCCCTCACATGTTCGCTCCCCCTAAACCGCTGACGTACCCTCACCTGTACCCTAAACAGTCCCCGTCCCCTAACCCTAACCCTAGCCCGAACCCTAACCCTAACCCTTCTCCGAAGCCTTCCCCTCACCCGTCCCCTAATCCTAACCCGTACGCTCACACTAACCCACGCCCTCACACGTACGATACCCCTAAACCGTGGTCGTACCCTCACCTGGACCCTAAACCGTCCCCGTACCCTAACCGTAACCCTAGCCCGAACCCTATCCCTAACGCTTCCCTGAAGCCTTCCCCTCACCCGTCCACTAATCCTAACCCGTACGCTCACACTAACCCACGCCCTCACACGTACGCTCCCCCTAAACAGCTGACGTACCCTCAACTTGACCCGAAACCGTCCCCGTCCTCTAACCCTAACCCTAGCCCGAACCCTAACTCTAACCCTTCCCCGAAGCCTTCTCCTCACCCGTCCCCTAATCCTAAACCGTACGCTCACACTAACCCGCGCCCTCACATGTACTCTCCCCCTAAAGCGTTGTCGTACCCTCACCTGGCCCCTAAACCGTCCCCGTCCCCTAACCCTAACCCTAGCCCGAACCCTAACCCTAACCCTTCCCCGAAGCCTTCCCCTCACCCGTCCCCTAATCCTAACCCGTACGCTCACACTAACCCATGCCCTCACAAGTACGCTCCCCCTAAACCGCTGTCGTACCCTCACCTGGACCCTAAACCGTCCCCGTCCCTAACCCTAACCCTAGCCCGAACCCTAACCCTAACACTTCCCCGAAGCCTTCCCCTTACCCGTCCCCTAATACTAACCCGTACGCTCACACTAACCCGCGCCCTCACACGTACGCTCCCCCTAAACCATTGTCATACCCTCACCTGGACACTAAACCGTCCCTGTCCCCTAACCCTAACCCTAGGCCTAACCCTATCCCATACGCTACCCCGAAGCCTTTCCCTCACCCGTCCCCTAATCCTAACCCGTACGCTCACACTAACCCGCGCCCTCACACGTTCGCTCCCCCTAAAACGCTGACGTACCCTCACCTGGCCCCTAAACCGTCACCGTCCCCTAACCCTAACCCTAGCCCGAACCCTAACCCTAACCCTTCCCCGAAGCCTTCCCCTCACCCGTCCCCTAATCCTAACCAGAACGCTCACACTAAACCGCGCCCTCACACGTACGCTCCCCCTAAACCATGGTCGTACCCTCACCTGGACCCTAAACGGTCCCCATCCCCTAACCCTAACCCTAGCCCGAACCCTAACCCTAACACTTCCCCGAAGCCTTTCCCTCACCCACCCCTAATCCGAACCCGTACGCTCACACTAACTCACGCCCTCACACGTACGCTCCCCCTAAAGCGTTATCGTACCCTCACCTGGACCCTAAACAGTCCCCGTCCGCTAACCCTAACCCTAGCCCGAACCCTAACACTTACACTTCCCCGAAGCCTTCCCCTCACCCGTCTCCTAATCCTAACCCGTACCCTCACACCAACCCGCGCCCTCACACGTTCGCTCCCCCTAAAACTTTGTCGTACCCTCACCTGGACCCTATACAGTCCCCGTCCCCTAACCCTAACCCTAGCCCGAACCGTAACCCTAACACTTCCCCGAAGCCTTCCCCTCACCCGTCCCCTAATCCTAACCCGTACGCTCACACTAACCCGTGCCCTCACATGTACGCTCCCCCTAAAGCGTTGTCGTAGCCTCACCTGGACCCTAAACCGTCCCCGTCACCTAACCCTAACCCTAGCCGGAACCCTAACACTAACCCTTCCCCGAAGCCTTCCCCTCACCCGTCCCCTAATCCTAACCCGTACGCTCACATTAACCCGCGCCCTCACACGTTCGCTCCCCCTAAACCGCTGTCGTACCCTCACCTGGACCCGAAACCGTCCCCGTCCCCTAACCCTAACCCTAGCCCGAACCCTATCACTAACCCTTCCCCGAAGCCTTCCCCTCACCCGTCCCCTAATCCTAACCCGTACGCTAACACTAAGACGCACCCTCACACGTACGCTCCCCCTAAACCGTTGTCGTACCCTCACCTGGACCCTAAACCGTCCCCGTCCCCTAAGCCTAACCCTTGCCCGAACCCTATCCCTAATCCTTCCCCGAAGCCTTCCCCTCACCCGTCCCCTAATCCTAACCCGTACGCTCACACTAACCCATCCCCTCACAGGTACGCTCCCCCTAAATCGCTGTCATACCCTCAACTGGACCCGAAACCGTCCCCGTCCCCTAACCCTAACCCTAGCCCGAACCCTAACCCTAACCCTTCCCCGAAGCCTTCCCCTCACCCGTCCCCTAATCCTAAGCCGTAGGCTCACACTTACCCGCGCCCTCACAGGTACCCTCCCCCTAAACCGTTGTCGTACCCTCACCTGGACCATAAATTGTCCCCGTCCCCTAACCCTAACCCTAGCCCGCACCCTATCCCTAACACTTCCCCGAAGCCTTCCCCTCACCCGTCCCCTAATCCTAACCCGTACGATCACACTAACCCGCGCCCTCACATGTTCGCTCCCCCTAAACCGCTGACGTACCCTCACCTGGACCCTAAACAGTCCCCGTCCCCTAACCCTAACCCTAGCCCGAACCCTAACCCTAACCCTTCTCCGAAGCCTTCCCCTCACCCGTCCCCTAATCCTAACCCGTACGCTCACACTAACCCGCGCCCTCACACGTACGCTACCCCTAAACCGTTGTCGTACCCTCACCTGGACCCTAAATGGTCCCCGACTCCTAACCCAAACCCTAGCCCGAACCCTAACTCTAACACTTCCCCGAAGCCTTCCCCTCACCCGTCCCCTAATCCTAACACGTACGCTCACACTAACCTGCGCCCTCACACGTACGCTCCCCCAAAACAGTTGTCGTACCCTCACCTGGACCCTAAACCGTCCCTGTCCCCTAAACCTATCCCTAGCCCGAACCTTAACCCTAACCCTTCTCCGAAGCCTTCCCCTCACCCGTCCCCTAATCCTAACCCGTATGCTCACACTAATCCACGCCCTCACACGTACGCTCTCCCTAAACCGTCGTCGTACCCTCACATGGACCTTAAACCGTCCCCTTACCCTAACCCTAACCCTAGCCCGAACCCTAACCCTAACCCTTCCCCGAAGCCTTCCCCTCACCCGTCCCCTAATCCTAACCCGTACGCTCACACTAACTCGCGCCCTCACACGTACGCTCCCCCTAAACCGTTGTCGTACCCTCACCTGGACGCTTAACCGTCCCCGTCCCCTAAGCCTAACCCTTGCCCGAACCCTATCCCTAATCCTTCCCCGAAGCCTTCCCCTCACCCGTCCCCTAATCCTAACCCGTACGCTCACACTAACCCATCCCCTCACAGGTACGCTCCCCCTAAATCGCTGTCATACCCTCAACTGGACCCGAAACCGTCCCCATCCCCTAACCCTAACCCTAGCCCGAACCCTAACCCTAACCCTTCCCCGAAGCCTTCCCCTCACCCGTCCCCTAATCCTAAGCCGTACGCTCATACTTACCCGCGCCCTCACAGGTACCCTCCCCCTAAACCGTTGTCGTACCCTCACCTGGACCCTAAACCGTCCCCGTCCCATAACCCTAACCCTAGCCCAAACCCTAACCCTGACACTTTCCCGAAATCTTCCCCTCACCCGTCCCCTAATCCTAACCCGTACGCTCACACTAACCCGCGCCCTCACACGTATGCTCCCCCTAAACCGCTGTCGTACCCTCAATTGGACCCGAAACCATCCCCGTCCCCTAAACCTAACCCTAGCACGAACACTAACCCTAACACTACCCCGAAGCCTTCCCCTCACCCGTCCCCTAATCCTAACCCGTACGCTCATACTACCTTGCACCCTCACACGTACACTTCCCCTAAACCGTTGTCGTACCCTCACCTGGACCCTAAATGGTCCCCGACCCCTAACCCAAACCCTAGCCCGAACCCTAACCCTAAACCTTCCCCGAAGCCTTCCCCTCACCCGTCCCCTAATCCTAACCCGTACGCTCACACTAACCTGTGCCCTCACACTTACGCTCCCCCAAAACAGTTGTCGTACCCTCACCTGGACCATAAATTGTCCCCGTCCCCTAACCCTAACCCTAGCCCGCACCCTATCCCTAACACTTCCCCGAAGCCTTCCCCTCACCCGTCCCCTAATCCTAACCCGTACGCTCACACTAACCCGCGCCCTCACATGTTCGCTCCCCCTAAACCGCTGACGTACCCTCACCTGGACCCTAAACCGTCCCCGTCCCCTAACCCTAACCCTAGCCCGAACCCTAACCCTAACCCTTCTCCGAAGCCTTCCCCTCACCCGTCCCCTAATCCTAACCCGTACGCTCACACTAACCCGCGCCCTCACACGTACGATACCCCTAAACCGTTGTCGTACCCTCACCTGGACCCTAAACCGTCCCCGTACCCTAACCGTAACCCTAGCCCGAACCCTATCCCTAACGCTTCCCTGAAGCCTTCCCCTCACCCGTCCACTAATCGTAACCCGTACGCTCACACTAACCCATGCCCTCACACGTACGCTCCCCCTAAACCGCTGTCGTACCCTCACCTGGACCCTAAACCGTCCCCGTCCCTAACCCTAACCCTAGCCCGAACCCTAACCCTAACACTTCCCCGAAGCCTTCCCCTTACCCGTCCCCTAATACTAACCCGTATGCTCACACTAACCCGCGCCCTCACACGTACGCTCCCCCTAAACCATTGTCGTACCCTCACCTGGACACTAAACCGTCCCTGTCCCCTAACCCTAACCCTAGGCCTAACCCTATCCCTAACGCTACCCCGAAGCCTTTCCCTCACCCGTCCCCTAATCCTAACCCGTACGCTCACACTAACCCGCGCCCTCACACGTTTGCTCCCCCTAAAACGCTGACGTACCCTCACCTGGCCCCTAAACCGTCACCGTCCCCTAACCCTAACCCTAGCCCGAACCCTAACCCTAACCCTTACCCGAAGCCTTCCCCTCACCCGTCCCCTAATCCTAAGCAGAACGCTCACACTAAACCGCGCCCTCACACGTACGCTCCCCCTAAACCATGGTCGTACCCTCACCTGGACCCTAAACGGTCCCCATCTCCTAACCCTAACCCTAGCCCGAACCCTAACCCTAACACTTCCCCGAAGCCTTTCCCTCACCCACCCCTAATCCGAACCCGTACGCTCACACTAACTCACGCCCTCACACGTACGCTCCCCCTAAAGCGTTATCGTACCCTCACCTGGACCCTAAACAGTCCCCGTCCGCTAACCCTAAACCTAGCCCGAACCCTAACACTTACACTTCCCCGAAGCCTTCCCCTCACCCGTCTCCTAATCCTAACCCGTACCCTCACACCAACCGGCGCCCTCACACGTTCGCTCCCCCTAAAACTTTGTCGTACCCTCACCTGGACCCTATACAGTCCCCGTCCCCTAACCCTAACCCTAGCCCGAACCCTAACCCTAACACTTCCCCGAAGCCTTCCCCTCACCCGTCCCCTAATCCTAACCCGTACGCTCACACTAACCCGTGCCCTCACATGTACGCTCCCCCTAAAGCGTTGTCGTAGCCTCACCTGGACCCTAAACCGTCCCCGTCACCTAACCCTAACCCTAGCCGGAACCCTAAACCTAACCCTTCCCCGAAGCCTTCCCCTCACCCGTCCCCTAATCCTAACCCGTACGCTCACACTAACCCGCGCTCTCACACGTACGTTCCCCCGAAACCGCTGTCGTACCCTCACCTGGACCCCAAACCGTCCCCTTCCCTAACCTTAACCCTAGCCCGAACCCTAACCCTAACCCTTCCCCGAAGCCTTCCACTTACCCGTCCCCTAATCCTAACCCGTAAGCACACACTAACCCGCGCCCTCACACGTACGCTCCCCCTAAACCGCTGTCGTGCCCGAAACTGGACCCGAAACCATCCCAGTCCCCTAACCCTAACCCTAGCCCGAACCCTATCCCTAACGCTACCTCTAAGCCTTCCCCTAACCCGACCCCTAATCCTAACCCGTACGCTCACATTAACCCGCGCCCTCACACGTTCGCTCCCCCTAAACCGCTGTCGTACCCTCACCTGGACCCGAAACCGTCCCCGTCCCCTAATCTTAACCCTAGCCCGAACCCTATCCCTAACCCTTCCCCGAAGCCTTCCCCTCACCCGTCCCCTAATCCTAACCCGTACGCTCACACTAACCCATCCCCTCACAGGTACGCTCCCCCTAAATCGCTGTCATACCCTCAACTGGACCCGAAACCGTCCCCGTCCCCTAACCCTAACCCTAGCCCGAACCCTAACCCTAACCCTTCCCCGAAGCCTTCCCCTCACCCGTCCCCTAATCCTAAGCCGTAGGCTCACACTTACCCGCGCCCTCACAGGTACCCTCCCCCTAAACCGTTGTCGTACCCTCACCTGGACCATAAATTGTCCCCGTCCCCTAACCCTAACCCTAGCCCGCACCCTATCCCTAACACTTCCCCGAAGCCTTCCCCTCACCCGTCCCCTAATCCTAACCCGTACGATCACACTAACCCGCGCCCTCACATGTTCGCTGCCCCTAAACTGCGGACGTACCCCCACCTGGACCCTAAACAGTCCCCGTCCCCTAACCCTAACCCTAGCCCGAACCCTAACCCTAACCCTTCTCCGAAGCCTTCCCCTCACCCGTCCCCTAATCCTAACCCGTACGCTCACACTAACCCGCGCCCTCACACGTACGCTACCCCTAAACCGTTGTCGTACCCTCACCTGGACCCTAAACCATCCCCGTACCCTAACCGTAACCCTAGCCCGAACCCTATCCTTAACCCTTCCCTGGAGCCTTCCCCTCACCCGTCCACTAATCCTAACCCGTACGCTCACACTAACCCACGCTGTCACACGTACGCTCCCCCTAAACAGCTGTCGTACCCTCAACTGGACCCGAAACCGTCCCCGTCCCCTAAACCTAACCCTAGCCCGAACCCTAACCCTAACCCTTCCCCGAAGCCTTCCCCTCACCCGTCCCCTAATCCTAACCCTTACGCTCACACTAACACATGCCCTCACACGTACACTCCCCCTAAACCGCTGCCGTACCCTCACCTGGACCCTAAACCGTCCCCGTCCCTAACCCTAACCCTAGCCCGCACCCTATCCCTAACACTTCCCCGAAGCCTTACCCTCACCCGTCCCCTAATCCTAACCCGTACGCTCACACTAACCCACGCCCTCACATGTTCGCTCCCCCTAAACCGCTGACGTACCCTCACCTGGACCCTAAACCCTCCCCGTCACCTAACCCTAACCCTAGCCCGAACCATAACCCTAACCCTTCTCCGAAGGCTTCCCCTCACCCGTCCCCTAATCCTAACCCGTACGCTCAAACTAACCCGCGCCCTCACACGTACGCTACCCCTAAACCGTTGTCGTACCCTCACCTGGACCCTAAACCATCCCCGTACCCTAACCGTAACCCTAGCCCGAACCCTATCCCTAACACTTCCCTGAAGCCTTCCCCTCACCCGTCCACTAATCGTAACCCGTACGCTCACACTAACCCGCGCCCTCACACGTTCGCTCCCCCTAAACCGCTGTCGTACCCTCACCTGGACCCTAAACCGTCCCCGACCCTTAACCCTAACCCTAGCACGAACCCTAACCCTAACCCTTCCCTGAAGCCTTCCCCTCACCCGTCCCCTAATCCTAACCAGTACGCTCACACTAAACCGCGCCCTCACACGTACCCTCCCCCTAAACCATGGTCGTACCCTCACCTGCACCCTAAACGGTCCCGGTCCCATAACACTAACCCTAGCCCGAACCCTAACCCTAACACTTCCCTGAAGCCTTCCCCTCACCCGTCCCCTAATCCTAACCCGTACGCTCACACTAACCCGCGCCCTCGCACGTACACACCCCCTAAACCGTTGTCGTACCCTCACCTGGACCCTAAACCATCCCCGTCCCCTAACCCTAACCCTAGCCCTAACCCTAACCCTTCCCCGAAGCCTTCTTGTCACCCGTCCCCTAGTACTAACCCGAACGCTCACACTAACCCGCGCCCTCACACGTACGCTCCCCCTAAACCGTTGTCGTACCCTCACCTGGACCCTAAACAGTCCCCGTCCCCTAACCCTAACCCTAGCCCGAACCCTAACGCTAACCCTTCTCCAAAGCCTTCCCATAACCCGTCCCCTAATCCTAACCCGTAAGCACACACTAACCCGCGCCCTCACACGTACGCTCCCCCTAAACCGCTGTCGTACCCTCAACTGGACCCGAAACCGTCCCCGTCCCCTAACCCTGACCCTAGCCCGAACCCTATCCCTAACGCTACCTCTAAGCCTTCCCCTAACCCGTCCCCTAATCCTAACCCGTACGCTCACAGTAACCCGCGCCCTCACACGTTTGCTCCCCCTAAACCGCTGTCGTACCCTCACCTGGACCCTAAACCGTCCCCATCCCTTAACCCTAACCCTAGCACGAACCCAAACCCTAACCCTTCCCGAAGCCTTCCCCTCACCCGTCCCCTAATCCTAACCAGTACGCTCACACTAAACCGCGCCCTCACACGTACGCTCCCCCTAAACCATGGTCGTACCCTCACCTGGACCCTAAACGATCCCGGTCCCATAACACTAACCCTAGCCCGAACCCTAACCCTAACCCTTCCCTGAAGCCTTCCCCTCACCCGTCCCCAATTCCTAACCCGTACGCTCACACTAACCCACGCCCTCACACGTACGCTCCCCCTAAACCGCTATCGTACCCTCAACTGGACACGAAACCGTCCCCGTCCCCTAACCCTAACACTAGCCCGAACCCTAACCCTAACACTTCCCCGAAGCCTTCCCCTCACCCGTCGCCTAATCCTAACCCATACGCTCACACTAACCCGCGCCCTCACACATACGCTCCCCCTAAAGCGTTGACTTACCCTCACCTGGACCCTAAACCGTCCCCGTCCTCTAACCCTAACCCTAGCCGAACCCTAACCCTAACCCTTCTCCGAAGCCTTCCCCTCACCCGTTCCCAAATCCTAACCCGTACGCTCACACTAACCCGCGCCCTCACACGAACGCTCACCCTAAACCGTTGTCGTACCCTCACCTGGACCCTAAACCGTCTCCGTCCCCTAACCCTAACCCTACCCCGAACCCTAACCCTAACCCTTCCCCGAAGCCTTCCCCTCACCCGTCCACTAATCCTAACCCATACGCTCACACTAACCCGCGCGCTCACACATACGCTCCCCCTAAAGCGTTGTCTTACCCTCACCTGGACCCTAAACCGCCCCCATCCCCTTACCCTTATCCTAGCCCGAACCCTGACCCTAACCCTTCCCCGAAGGCTTCCTCTCACCCGTCCCCTAATCCTAACCCGTACGCTCACACTAACCCGCGCCCTCACACGTACACACCCCCTAAACCGTTGTCGTACCCTCACCTGGACCCTAAACCATCCCCGTCCCCTAACCCTAACCCTAGCCCTAACCCTAACCCTTCCCCGAAGCCTTCCTGTCACCCGTCCCCTAGTACTAACCCGAACGCTCACACTAACCCGCGCCCTCACACGTACACTCCCCCTAAACCGTTGTCGTACCCTCACCTGGACCCTAAACCGTCCCCGTCCCCTAACCCTAACCCTAGCCCAAACCCTAACGCTAACCCTTCTCCAAAGCCTTCCCATAACCCGTCCCCTAATCCTAACCCGTAAGCTCACACTAACCCACGCCCTCACACGTACGCTCCCCCTAAACCGCTATCGTGCCCTCAACTGGACACGAAACCGTCCCCGTCCCCTAACCCTAACCCTAGCCCGAACCCTAACCCTAACCCTTCCCCGAAGCCTTCCCCTCACACGTCCCCTAATCCTAACCCGTACGCTCACACTAACCCGCGCCCTCACACGTACGCTCCCCCTAAAGCGTTGTCTTACCCTCACCTGGACCCTAAACCGCCCCCATCCCCTTACCCTTATCCTAGCCCGAACCCTGACCCTAACCCTTCCCCGAAGCCTTCCTCTCACCCGTCCCCTAATCCTAACCCGTACGCTCACACTAACCCACGCCCTCACACGTACACACCCCCTAAACCGTTGTCGTACCCTCACCTGGACCCTAAACCATCCCCGTCCCCTAACCCTAACCCTAGCCCTAACCCTAACCCTAACCCTTCCCCGAAGCCTTCCTGTCACCCGTCCCCTAGTACTAACCCGAACGCTCACACTAACCCGCGCCCTCACACGTACGCTCCCCCTAAACCGTTGTCGTAACCTCACCTGGACCCTAAACCGTCCCCGTCCCCTAACCGTAACCCTAGCCCGAACCCTAACGCTAACACTTCTCCAAAGCCTTCCCATAACCCGTCCCCTAATCCTAACCCGTTACCTCACACTAACCCACGCCCTCACACGTACACTCCCCCTAAACCGTTGTCGTGCCCTCACCTGGACCCTAAACCGTCCCCGTACCCTAACCCTAACCCTAGCCCGAACTCTAACCCTAACCCTTCCCCTCAACCGTCTCCTAATCCTAACCCGTACGCTCACACTAACCCGCGCCTCACACGTACGCTCCCCCTAAACCGTTGTAGTACCCGCACCTGGACCCTAAACCGTCCCCGTCCCCTAACAGAAACCCTAGCCTGAACCCTAACTCTCACCCTTCCCCGAAGCCTTCTCCTCACCCGTCCCATAATCCTAACCTGTACTTTCACACTAACCCGCGCCCTCACACGTACGCTCCCCCTAATCCATTGTCGTACCCTCACCTTGACCCTAAACCGTCCCCGTCCCCTAATCCTAACCCTAGCCCTAACCCTAACCCTAACAATTCTCCGAAGCCTTCCCCTCACCCGTCCCCTAATCCTAACCCTTATGCTCACACTAACCCACGCCCTCACACGTACGCTCTCCCTAAACCGTCGTCGTACCCTCACATGCACCCTAAACCGTCCCCTTCCCCTAACCTTAACCCTAGCCCGAACCCTAACCCTAACCCTTTCCCGAAGCCTTCCCCTCAACCGTCCCCTAATCCTAACGCGTACGCTCACACTAACTCGCGCCCTCACACGTACGCTCCCCCTAAACCGTTGGCATACCCTCACCTGGACCTTAAACCATCCCCGTCCCCTAACCCTAACCCTGGCCCGAACCCTTACACTAACCCTTCCCCGAAGCCTTCCCCTCACCCGTCCACTAATCCTAACCCGTACGCTCACACTAACCAGCCCGCTCACACGTACGCTGCCCCTAAACAGTTGTCGTACCCTCACCTGGATCCTAAACCGTCCCCATCCCCTAACCCTAACCCTAACCAAACCCTAACCCTAACCCGTCCCCGAAGCCTTCCCCTCACCCATCCCCTAATCCTAACCCTTACGCTCACACTAACCCGCGCCCTCACACCAACGGTCCCGCTAAACCGTTGTCGTACCCTCACCTGGACCCTAAACCGTCCCCGTCTCATAACCCTAACCCTAGCCCAAACCCTAACCCTAATCCTTCCCCGAAGCCTTCCCCTGACACGTCCCCTAATCCTAATCCGTACGCTCACATAACCAACCCCCTCACATGTACGCTCCCACTAAACCGTTGTCGTACATTCACCTGGACCCTAAAACGTCCCCGTCCCCTAACCCTAACCCTAGCCTGAACCCTAACACTAACCCTTCTCCGAAGCCTTCCCCTCACCCGTCCCCTAATCCTAAGCCGTACGCTCACACTAACCCGCGCCCTCACTTGTATACTCCCCCTAAACCGCTGTCGTACTCTCACCTGGACCCGAAACCGTCCCCGTCCCCTAACCCTAGCCCTAGCCCAAACCCTATCCATAATACTTTTCCGAAGCCTTCCCCTCACCGTCCCCTAATCCTAACCAGTACGCTCAAACTCACTCACGCCCTCACACGTACGCTCCCCCTAAACCGTTGGCATACCCTCACCTGGACTTTAAAGCATCCCCGTCCCCTAAACCTAACCCTAGCCCGAACCCTTACCCTAACTCTTCCACGAAGCCTTCCCCTCACCCGTCCCCTAATCCTAACCCGTACGCTCACACTAACCTGCGCCCTCACACGTACGCTCCCCCTAAACCGTTGTCGTACCCTCACCTGGACCCTAAATGGTCCCCGACCCCTAACCCAAACCCTAGACCGAACCCTAACGTTAACTCTTCCCCAAAGCCTTACCCTCACCCTTCCCCTAATCCTAACCCGTACGCTCACACTAACCCGTGCCCTCTCACGTACGCTCCCCCTAAAGCGTTGTCGTACCCTCACCTGGATCCTAAACCATCCCCGTCCCCTAACAGTAACCCTAGCCCGAACCCTATCCCTAACCCTTCCCCGAAACCTTCCTCTCACCCGTCCCCTAATCCTAACCCGTACGCTCACACTAACCTGCGCCCTTACATGTACGCTCCCCCTAAACCGCTGTCGTACCCTCACCTGGACCCTAAACCGTCCCCGTCCCCTAACCCTAACCCTAGCCTGAACCCTAACCCTAACCCTTCCCCGAAGCCTTCCCCTCACCCGTCCCCTAATCCTAACCCGTACGCTCACACTTACCCGCGCACTCACATGTACGCTCCCCCTAAACCGTTGTCGTACCCTCACCTGAACCCTAAACCGTCCCCGTCCCATAACCCTAACCCTAGCCCGAACCCTAACACTGACACTTCCCCGAAATCTTCCCCTCAGCCGTCCACTAATCCTAACCCGTACGCTCACACTAACCCACGTCCTCACACGTACGCTCCCCCTAAACCGCTGTCGTACCCTCAGTTGGACCCGAAGCCATCCCCGTCCCCTAAACCTAACCCTAGCCCAAACACTAACCCTAAAACTTCCCGGAAGCCTTCCCCTCACCTGTCCCCTAATCCTAACCCTTACGCTCACACTTACCCGCGCCCTCACAGGTACGCTCCCCCTAAACCGTTGTCGTACCCTCACCTGGACCCTAAACCGTCCCCGTCCCATAACCCTAACCCTAGCCCGAACCCTAACCCTGACACTTCCCCGAAATCTTACCCTCACCCGTCCCCTAATACTAACCCGTACGCTCACACTAAACGGCGCCCTCACACGTATGCTCCCCCTAAACAGTTGTCGTACACTCACCTGGACCCTAAACCGTCCCCATTCCCTAACCCTAACCCTAGCCCGAACCCTAACCCTAACCCTTCCCCGAAGCCTTCCCCTCACCCGTCCCCTAATCCTAAACCGTACGCTCACACTAACCTGCGCCCTCACACGTACGCTCCCCCTAAACCATTGTCGTACCCACACCTGGACCCTAAATGGTCCCCGACCACTAACCCAAACCCTAGCCCAAACCCTAACCCTAACCCTTCCCCAAAGCCTTCCCCTCTCCCGTCCCCTAATCCTAACCCATACGCTCACACTAACATGCGCCCTAACACGTACGTTCCTCCAAAACAATTGTCATACCCTCACCTGGACCCTAAACCGTCCCCGTCCCCTAACCCTAACCCTAGCCCGAACCCTAACCCTAACCCATCTCCGAAGCCTTCCCCTCACCCGTCCCCTAATCCTAACCCGTATGCTCACACTAACCCATGCCCTCACACGTACACTCTCCCTAAACCGTCGTCGTCCCCTCACATGGACCCTAAACCGTCCCCTTCCCCTAACCCTAGCCCGAACCCTAACCCTAACCCTTCCCCGAAGCCTTCCCCTCACTCGTCCCATAATCCTAACCCGTACACTCACACTAACTCGCTCACTCACACGTACGCTCCGCCTAAACCGTTGGCATACCCTCAACTGGACATTAAACCGTCTCCGTCCCCTAACCCTAACCCTAGCCCGAACCCTTACCCTAACCCTTCCCCGAAGCCTTCCCCTCACCCGTCCCCTAATCCTAAGCCGTACGCTCATACTAACCCGCGCCCTCACATGTACACTCCCCCTAAACCGCTGTCGTACTCTCACCTGGACCCGAAACCGTCACCGTCCCCTAACCCTAACCCTACCCCGAACCCTAAACCTAACCCTTCCCCGAAGCCTTCCCCTGACCCGTCCCCTAATCCTAACCCATACGCTCACACTAACCCGCGCCCTCACACGTACGCTCCCCCTAAACCGTTGTTGTACCCTCTCCTGGACCCTAAACCATCCCCGTCCCCTAACCCTAACCCTAGCCAGAACCCTAACCCTAACCCTTCCCCGAAGCCTTCCCCTCACCCGTCCCCTAATACTAACCCGTACGATCACACTAACACGCTCCCTCACACGTACGCTATCCCTAAAGCATTGTCGTACCCTCACCTGGACCCTAAACCGTCCCCGTCCCCTAACCCTAACCCTAGCCCGAACCCTAACCCTAACCCTTCCGCGAAGCCTTCCCCTCACCCGTCTCCTAATCCTAACCCGTACGCTAACACTAACACGCGTCCTCACACGTACGCTCCCCCTAAAGCATTGTCTTACCCACACCTGGACCTTAAACCGTCCCCATCCCCTAACCATAAACCTAGGCCAAACCCTAAACCTAACCCTTCCCCAAAGCCTTCCCCTCACTCGTCCCCTAATCCTAACCAGTACGCTCACACTAACCCGCGCCCTCACACTTACGCTCCCCCTAAACAGTTGTCGTACCCTCACCTGGACCCTAAACCGTCCCCGTCCCCTAACCCTAACCCTAGCCCGAACCCTAACCCTAACCCTTCCCCGAAGCCTTCTCCTCACCCGTCCCCTAATCCTAACCCGTACGCTCACACTAACCCGCGCCCTCACACGTACGCTCCCCCTAAACCGCTGTCGTACCCTCAATTGGACCCGAAACCATCCCCGTCTCCTAACCCTAACCCTAGCCCGAACCCTAACCCTAACACTTCCCCGAAGCCTTCCCCTCACCCATCCCCTAATCCTAACCCGTACGCTCACACTAACCGGCGCCCTCACACGTACGCTCCCCCTAAACCGTTGTCGTACCCTCACCTGGACCCTAAACCGTCCCCATTCCCTAACCCTAACCCGAACCCTAACCCTAACGCTTCTCCGAAGCCTTCCCCTCAACCGTCACCTAATCCTAACCCGTACGCTCACACTAACCAGCCCGCTCACACGTACGCTGCCCCTAAACCGTTGTCGTACCCTCACCTGGACCCTAAACCATCCCCATCCCCTAACCCTAACCCTAACCAAACCCTAACCCTAACCCGTCCCCGAAGCCTTCCCCTCACCCATCCCCTAATCCTAACCCGTACGCTCACACTAACCTGCGCCCTGACACGTACGCTCCCCCTAAACCGCTGTCGTACCCTCACCTGGACCCTAAACCGTCCCCGTCCCCTAACCCTAACCCTAGCCCGAACCCTAACCCTAAACCTTCCCCGAAGCCTTCCCCTCACCCGTCCCCTAATCCTAACCCGTACGCTCACACTAACCTGCGCCCTCACACGTACGCTCCCCCTAATCCGTTGTCGTACACTTACCTGGACCCTACACCGTCCCCGTCCCTTAACCCTAACCCTAGCCCGAACCCTATCCCTAATCCTTCCCCGATGCCTTCCCCTCACCCGTCCCCTAATCCTAACACGTACGCTCACACTAACCCATGCCCTCACATGTACGCTCCCCCTAAATCGCTGTCGTACCCTCAACTGGACCCGAAACCGTCCCCGTCCCATAACCCTAACCCTAGCCCGAACCGTAACCCTAACCCTACCCCGAAGCCTTCCCCTAACTCGTCCCCTAATCCTAACCCGTACGCTCACACTTACCCGCGCCCTCACAGGTACTCTCCCCCTAAACCGTTGTCGTACCCTCACCTGGACCCTAAATCGTCCCCATCCCATAACCCTAACCCTAGCCCGAACCCTAACCGTGACACTTCCCCGAAATCTTCCCCTCACCCGTCCCCTAATCCTAACCCATACGCTCACACTAACCCACGCCCTCACACGTAGGCTCCCCCTAAACCGCTGTCGTACACTCAATTGGACCCGAAACCATCCCCGTCCCCTAACCCTAACCCTAGCCCGAACCCTAACCCTAACAATTCCCCGAAGCCTTCCCCTCACCCGTCCCCTAATCCTAACCCGTACGCTCACACTAACCGGCGCACTCACACGTACGCTCCCCCTAAACCGTTGTCATACCCTCACCTGGACTCTAAACCGTACCCGTCCCCTAACCCTAACCCTAGTCCGAACCCTAACTCTAACACTTCCCCGAAGCCTTCTCCTCACCCGTCCCCTAATCCTAACCCGTACGCTCACACTAACCCACGCCCTCACACGTACACTCCCCCTAAAGCGTTGTCGTACCCTCACCTGGACCCTAAACCGTCCCCGTCCCCTAACCCTAACCCTAGCCCGAACCCTAACCCTAACCGTTCCCCAAAGCCTTCCCCTCACCCGTCCCCTAATCCTAACCCGTATGCTCACACTAACCCGCGCCCTCACACGTACGCTCCCCCTAAATCGTTGTCCTACCCTCACATGGACCCTAAAACCTCCCCGTCCCCTAACCCTAACCCTAGCCCGAAACCTAACCCTAACCCTTCCCCGAAGCCTTCCCCTCACCCGTCCCCTAATCCTAAGCCGTACGCTCACACTAACACGCGCCCTCACATGAACGCTCCCCCTAAACTGCTGTCGTACTCTCACCTGTACCTGAAACCGTCCCCGTCCCCTAACCCTAACCCTAGCCCGAACCCTAAACCTAACCCTTCCCCGAAGCCTTCCCCTCACCCGTCCCCTAATCCTAAACCGTACGCTCACACTAACCCACGCCCTCACTCGTACGCTCCCTCTAAACCGTTGTTGTTCCCTCTCCTGGACCCTAAACCGTCCCGGTCCCCTAATCCTAACCCTAGACAGAACCCTAACTCTAACACTTCCCCGAAGCCTTCCTCTCAACCGTCCCCTAATCCTAACCCGTACGCTCACACTAACACGCGCCCTCACACGTACGCTACACTTAAACCGTTGTCGTACCCTCACCTCGACCCTAAACCGTCCCCGTCCCCTAACCGTATCCCTAGCCCGAACCCTAACCCTCACCCTTCCCCGAAACCTTCCCCTCACCCGTCCCCTAATCCTAACCCGTGCCCTAACACTAACACGCGCCCTCACACGTACGCTTCCCCTAAAGCATTGTCTTACCCTCACCTGGACCCTAAACCGTCCCCGTCCCCTAACTCTAAACCTAGGCCGAACCCTAAACCTAACCCTTCCCCAAAGCGTTCCACTAACTCGTCCCCTAATCCTAACCCGTACGCTCACACTAACCAGCGCCCTCACCCATACGCTCCCCCTAAACCGTTGTCTTACCCTCACCTGGACCCTAAACCGTCCCCGTCCCCTAACCCTAACCCTAGCCCGAACCCTAACCCTAACACTTCCCCGAAGCCTTCCCCTCACCTGTCCCCTAATCCTAAACCGTACGCTCACACTAACCCACGCCCTCACACGTACGCTACCCCTAAACCGTAGTCGTACCCTCACCTGGACCCTAAACCCTCCCAGTCCCCTAACCCTAATCCAAGCCCGAACCCTAACCCTAACCCTTCCCCGAAGCCTTCACGTCACCCATCACCTAATCCTAACCCGTACCATCACACTACCCACACCCTCACACATTCGCTCCCCCTAAACCATTGTCATACCCTCACCTGGACCCTAAACCGTCCCCGTCCCCTAACCCTAACCCTAGCCCTAACCCTAACCCTAACCCTTCCCCGAAGCCTTCCCCTCAACCGTCCCTTAATCCTAACCCGTACGCTCACACTAACACGCGCTATCACACGTACGCTCCCCCTAAACCGTTGTCGTACCCTCACCTGGACCCTAAACCGTCCCTGTCCCCTAACCCTAACCCTAGCCCGAACCCTAACCATAACTCTTCCCAGAAGCCTTCCCCTGACCCGTCCCCTAAACCTAACCCGTACGCTCACACTAACCCGCGCCCACACACGTACGCTCCCCTTAAACCGTTGTCATACCCTCACCTGGACCCTAAACCGTCCCCGTCCCCTAACACTAACCCTAGCCCGAACCCTAATCCTAACCCTTCCCAGAAGCCTTCACGTCACCCGTCACTTAATCCTAACCCGTACCATCACACTACCCACGCCCTCACACGTTCGCTCCACCTAAATCGTTGTCGTACCCTCACCTGGACCCTAAACCGTCCCCGTCCCCTAACCCTAACCCTAGCCCTAACACTAGCCCTAACACTTTCCCGAAGCCTTCCCCTCACCCGTCTCCTAATCCTAACCCGTACGCTCACACTAACCCGCGCCCTCACACGTACGCTCCCCCTAAACCTTTGTCGTACCCTCACCTGGACCCTAAACCGTCCCCGTCCCCTAACCCTAACCCTAGCCCGAACCCTAACCCTAACCCTTCCCCGAAGCCTTCCCCTCACCCGTCCCCTAATCCTAACCCGTACGCTCACACTAATCAGCGCCCTTCCACGTACGCTCCCCCTTAACCGCTGTCGTACCCTCACCTGGACCCTAAACCGTCCCCGTCCCCTAACTCTAACCCTAGCCCGAACCTTAAACCTAACCATTCCCCGAAGCCTTCCCCTCACCCGTCCCCTAATCATAACCCGTACGCTCACACTAACCCACGTCTTCACACGTACGCTCCCCCTAAACCGTTGTCGTACCCTCACCTGGACCCTAAATCGTCCCCGTCCCCTAATCCTAACCCTAGCCCGAACCCTCACCCTAACCTTTCCCCGAAGGCTTCCCTTCACCCGTCCCCTAATCCTAACCCGTACGCTCACACTATCCCGCGCCCTCACACATACGCTCTCCCTAAACCGCTGTCGTACCCTCACCTGGACCCTAAACCGTCCCCGTCCCCTAACCCTAACCCTAGCCCGAACCCTAACCCTAACCCTTCCCCGAAGCCATCCCCTCAACCGTCCCCTAATCCTAACCCGTACGCTCACACTAACCCGCGCGCTCACACGTACGCTCCCCCTCAACCGTTGTCGTACCCTCACCTGGACCCTAAACGGTCTCCGTCCCATAAACATAACCCTAGCCCGAACCCTAACCCTAACACTTCCCCGAAGCCTTCCCCTCACCCATCCCCTAATGCTAACCCGTACGCTCACACTAACCCACGCCCTCACAGGAACGCTCCCCCTAAACCGTTGTCGTACCCTCACCTGGACCCTAAACCGTCTCCATCCCCTAACCCTAACCCTAGCCCGAACCTTAACCCTAACTCTTCCCCGAATCCTTCCCCTCACCCGTCCCCTAATCCTAACCCGTACGCTCACACTATCCAGCCCGCTCACACGTACGCTGCCCTATACTGTTGTCGTACCCACAACTGGACCCTAAACCGTCCCCATCCCCTAACCCTAAACCTAGCCCGAACCCTAACCCTAAATCTTCCCCGAAGCCTTCCCCTCACCCGTCCCCTAATCCTAACCCGTACGCTCACACTAACCCGCACCCTCACACGTACGCTCCCCCTAAACCGTTGTCGTACTCTCACCTGGACCCTAAACCGTCCCCGTCCCCTAACCCTAACCCTAGCCCGAACCCTAACCCTAACCCTTCCCCGAAGCCTTCCCCTCAACCGTCCCCCAATCCTAATCCGTACGATCACACTAACCCACGCCCTCACACGTACGCTCCCCCTAAACCATTGTCGTACCCTCACCTGGACCCTAAACCGTCCCCGTCCCCTAACCCTAACCCTAGCCCGAACCCTAACCCTAACCCTTCCCCGAAGACATCCCCTCACCCGTCCGCTAATCCTAACCCGTACGCTCACACTAACCCGCGCCCTCACACGCACGCTCCCCCTAAATCATTGTCGTACACTCACCTGGACCCTAAACCGTCCCTGTCCCCGATCCCTAACCCTAGCCCGAACCTTAACCCTAACCCTTCCCCGAAGCCTTCCTCTCACCCGTCCCCTAATCCTAACCCGTACGCTCACACTAACCCGCACCCTCACACGTACGCTCCCCCTAAACCATTGTCGTGCCCTCACCTTGACCCTAAACCGTCTCCGTCCCCTAACCCTAACCCTAGCAAGAACCCTAACCCTAACCCTTCCCCGAAGCCTTCCCCTCAACCGTCCCCGAATCCTAACACGTACGCTCACACTAACCCGCGCCCTCACACGTACGCTCCCCCTAAAACATTGTCGTACACTCACCTGGACCCTAAACCGTCCCCGTCCCCTATCCCTAAACCTAGCCCGAACCCTAACCCTAAACCTTCCCCGAAGCCTTCCCCTCACCCATCCCCTAATCCTAACCCGTACGCTCACACTAACCCACTCCCTCACACGTACGCTCCCCCTAAACCGTTGTCGTACCCTCCCCTGGACCCTAAACCGTCCCCGTCCCCTACCACTAACCCTAGCCCGAACCCTAACCCTAACCATTCCCCGAAGCCTTCCCCTCACCCGTCCCCTAATCCTAGCCCGTACGCTCACACTAACCCGTGCCCTAACACGTACGCTCCCGGTAAACCGTTGTCGTACCCTCCCCTGGACCCTAAACCGACCCCGTCCCCTAACCCTAACCCTAGCCCGAACCCTAACCCTAACACTTCCCCGAAGCCTTCCCCTCACCCGTCCCCTAATCCTAACCCATACGCTCACACTAAACAGCCCGCTAACACGTACGCTGCCCCTAAACCTTTTTGGTACCCTCACCTGGACCCTAAACCTTCCCCATCCCCTAACCCTAACCCTACCCAAACACTAACCCTAACCCGTCCCCGAAGCCTTCCCCTCACCCATCCCCTAATCCTAACCCGTATGCTCACACTAACCCGTGCCCTTACACGTACGCTCCCCCTAAACCGTGGTCGTACCCTCTACTGGACCCTAAACCGTCCCCGTCCCTTAACCCTAACCCTAGCCCGAGTGCTAACCCTAACCCTTCCCCGAAGCCTTCCCCTCACCCATCCCCTAATCCTAACCCGTACGCTCACACTAACCCGCGCCCTCACACGAACGGTCCCCCTAAACCGTTGTCGTACCCTCATCTGGACCCTAAACCGTCCCCGTCCCCTAACCTTAACTCTAGCCCGAATCCTAACCCTAACCCTTCCCCGAATCCTTCCCCTCACACGTCCAATAATCCTAACCCGTACGCTCACACTATCCCGCGCCCTCACACGTACGCTCCCCCTAAACCGTTGTCGTACCCTCACCTGGACCCTAAACCTTCCCCGTCCCCTAACCCTAACCCTAACCCGAACCATAACCCTAACGCTTCCCCGAAGCCTTCCCCTCACCCGTCCCCTAATCCTAGCACGTACGCTCACACTAACCCGTGCCCTAACACGTACGCTCCCCCTAAACCGTTGTCGTACCCTCCCCTGGACCCTAAACCGTCCCCGTCCCCTAACCCTAACCCTAGCCCGAACCCTAACCCTAACATTTCCCCGAAGCCTTCCCCTCACCCGTCCCCTAATCCTAACACGTACGCTCACACTAAACAGCCCGCACACACGTACGCTGCCCCTAAAACTTTTTGGTACCCTCACATGGACCCTAAACCGTCCCCATCCCCTAACCCTAACCCTACCCAAACCCTAACCCTAACCCGTCCCCGCAGCCTTCCCCTCACCCATCCCCTAATCCTAACCCGTATGCTCACACTAAGCCGTGCCCTCACCCGTACGCTCCCCCTAAACCGTGGTCGTACCCTCACCTGGACCCTAAACCGTCCCCGTACCCTAACCCTAACCCTAGCCCGAACCCTAACCCTAACCCTTCCCCGAAGCCTTCCCCTCAACCGTCCCCTAATCCTAACCCGTACGCTGACACTAACCCACGCGCTCACACGTACGCTCCCCCTCAACCGTTGTCGTACCCTAACCTGGACCCTAAACCGTCTCCGTCCCTTAACCCTAACCCTAGCCAGAACCCTAACCCTAACCCTTCCCCGAAGCCTTCCCCTCACCCATCCCCTAATCCTAACCCGTACGCTCACACTAACCCGCGCCCTCACACGAACGGTCCCCCTAAACCGTTGTCGTACCCTCATCTGGACCCTAAACCGTCCCCCTCCCCTAACCCTAACCCTAGCCCGAACCCTAACCCTAACCCTTCCCCGAAGCCTTCCTCTCACCCGTCCCCTAATCCTAACCCGTACGCTCACACTAACCGGCGCCCTCACACGTACGCTCCCCCTAAACCGTTGTCGTACCCTCACCTGGACCCTAAACCTTCCCCGTTCCCTAACCCTAACCCTAGCCCGAACCCTAAACCTAACCCTTCCCCGAAGCCTTCACCTCACCCGTCCCCTAATCCTAACCCGTACGCTCACACTATCCAGTCCGCTCACACGTACGCTGCCCCTAAACCGTTGTCGTACACACACCTGGACCCTAAACCGTCCCCATCGCCTAACCCTAACCCTAGCCCGAACCCTAACCCTAACCCTTCCCCGAAGCCTTCCCCTCACCCGACACCTAATCCTAACCCGTACGCTCACATAACCCACGCCCTCACACGTATGCTCTCCCTAAACCGTTGTCATACCCTCACGTGGACACTAAACCGTCCCCGTCCCATAACCTTAACTCTAGCCCGAATCCTAAACCTAACCCTTCCCCGAATCCTTCCCCTCACCCGTCCAATAATCCTAACCCGTACGCTCACACTATCCCGCGCCCTCACACGTACGCTCCCCCTAAACCGTTGTCGTACCCTCACCTGGACCCTAAACCTTCCCCGTCCCCTAACCCTAACCCTACCCAAACCCTAACCCTAACCCGTCACCGAAGCCTTCCCATCACCCATCCCCTAATCCTAACCCGTACGCTCACACGTACCCATGCCCTCACACGTACTCTCCCCCTAAACCGTGGTCGTACCCTCACCTGGACCCTAAACCGTCCCCGTCCCCTAACACTAACCCTAGCCCGAACCCTAACCCTAACCCTTCCCCGAAGCCTTCCCCTCACCCGTCCTCTAATCCTAACCCGTACGCTCACATATCCCACGCTCTCACACGTACGCTCCCCCTAAACCGTTGTCGTACCCTCACCTGGACCCTAAACCTTCCCCATCCCCTAACCCTAACCCTAACCCGAACCATAACCCTAACGCTTCCCCGAAGCCTTCCCCTCACCCGTCCCCTAATCCTAACCCGTACGCTCACACTAACCCGCGCCCTAACACGTACGCTCCCCCTAAAGCGTTGTCGTACCCTCACCTTGACCCTAAACCTTCCCCGTCCCCTAACCCTAACCCTAACCCTAACCAAACCCTAGCCGGAACCCTAACCCTAACCCTTCCCCGAAGCCTTCCCCTCACCCGTCCCCTAATCCTAACTCGTACGCTCACACTAATCAGCCCGCTCATACGTACGCCGCCCCTAAACCGTTGCCATACCCTCACCTGGCCCCTAAACCGTCCCCATCTCCTAACCCTAACCCTACCCAAACCCTAACCCTAACCCGTCACCAAAGCCTTCCCCTCACACATCCCCTAATCCTAACCCGTACGCTCACACTTACCCATGCCCTCACACGTACGCTCCCCCTAAACCGTGGTCGTTCCCACACCTGGACCCTAAACCGTCCCCGTCCCCTAACCCTAACCCTAGCCCGAACCCTAACCCTAACCCTTCTCCGAAGCCTTCCCCTCACCCGTCCCCTAATCCTAACCCGTACGCTCACACTAACCCGCGCCCTCACACGTACGCTCCCCGTAAAGCGTTGTCGTACCCTCACCTTGACCCTAAACCGTCCTCGTCCCCTAACCCTAACCCAAGCCCGAACCCGAACCCTAACCCTTCCCCGAAGCCTTCCCCTCACACGTCCCCTAATCCTAACCCGTACGCTCACACTAACCTGCGCCCTCACACGTACGCTCCCCCTAAACCGTTGTCGTACCCTCACCTGGACCCTAAACGGTCCCCGTCCCCTAACCCAAACCCTATCCCGAACCCTAACCCTAAACCTTCCCCGAAGCCTTCCCCTCACCCGTCCCCTAATCCGAACCCGTACGCTCACACTAACCCGCGCCCTCACACTTACGCTCCCCATAAACCGTTGTCGTACCCTTACTTGGACCCTAAACCGTCCCCATCCCCTAACCCTAACCCTACCCAAACCCTAACCCTAACCCGTCAGCGAAGCCTTCCCATCACCCATCCCCTAATCCTAACCCGTACGCTCACACGTACCCATGCCCTCACACGTACGCTCCCCCTAAACCGTGGTCGTACCCTCACCTGGACCCTAAACCGTCCCCGTCACCTAACCCTAACCCTAGCCAGAACCTTAACCCTAACCCTTCCCCGAAGCCTTCCCCTCACCCGTCCCCTAATCCTAGCACGTACGCTCACACTAACCCGTGCCCTCACACGTACGCTCTCCCTAAACCGTTGTCGTACACTCACCTGGACCCTAAACCGTCCCCATCCCCTAACCCTAACCCTAGCCCGAACCCTAACCCTAACCCTTCCCCGAATCCTTCCCCTCACCCGTCCCCTAATCCTAACCCGTACGCTCACATAACCCACGCCCTCACACGTATGCTCCCCCTAAACCGTTGTCATACCCTCACGTGGACACTAAACCGTCCCCGTCCCCTAACCTTAACTCTAGCCCGAATCCTAACCCTAACCCTTCCCCGAATCCTTCCCCTCACCCGTCGAATAATCCTAACCCGTACGCTCACACTATCCCACGCCCTCACACGTACGCTCCCCCTAAACCGTTTTCGTACCCTCCCCTGGACCCTAAACCGTCCCCGTCCCCTAACCCTAACCCTAGCCCGAACCCTAACCCTAACACTTCCCCGAAGCCTTCCCCTCACCCGTCCCCTAATCCTAACCCGTACGCTCACACTAAACAGCCCGCACACACGTACGCTGCCCCTAAAACTTTTTGGTACCCTCACATGGACCCTAAACCGTCCCCATCCCCTAACCCTAACCCTACCCAAACCCTAACCCTAAACCTTCCCCGAAACCTTCCCCTCACCCGTCCCCTAATCCTAACCCGTACGCTCACACTAACCCACTCCCTCACACGTACGCTCCCCCTAAACCGTTGTCGTACCCTCCCCTGGACCCTAAACCGTCCCCGTCCCCTAACCCTAACCCTAGCCCGAACCCTAACCCTAACCCTTCCCCGAAGCCTTCCCCTCACCCGTCCCATAATCCTAGCACGTACGCTCACACTAACCCGTGCCCTCACACGTACGCTCTCCCTAAACCGTTGTCGTACACTCACCTGGACCCTAAACCGTCCCCATCCCCTAACCCTAACCCTAGCCCGAACCCTAACCCTAAAACTTCCCCGAAGCCTTCCCCTCACCCGTCCCCTAATCCTAACCCGTACGCTCACATAACCCACGCCCTCACACGTATGCTCCCCCTAAACCGTTGTCATACCCTCACGTGGACACTAAACCGTTCCCGTCCCCTAACCTTAACTCTAGCCCGAATCCTAACCCTAACCCTTCCCCGAATCCTTCCCCTCACCCGTCCAATAATCCTAACCCGTACGCTCACACTATCCCGCGCCCTCACACGTACGCTCCCCCTAAACCGTTGTCGTACCCTCCCCTGGACCCTAAACCGTCCCCGTCCCCTAACCCTAACCCTAGCCCGAACCCTAACCCTAACACTTCCCCGAAGCCTTCCCCTCACCCGTCCCCTAATCCTAACCCGTACGCTCACACTAAACAGCCCGCACACACGTACGCTGCCCCTAAAACTTTTTGGTACCCTCACATGGACCCTAAACCGTCCCCATCCCCTAACCCTAACCCTACCCAAACCCTAACCCTAACCCGTCCCCGAAGCCTTCCCCTCACCCATCCCCTAATCCTAACCCGTATGCTCACACTAAGCCGTGCCCTCACACGTACGCTCCCCCTAAACCGTGGTCGTACACTCACCTGGACCCTAAACCGTCCCCGTCCCCTAACCCTAACCCTTGCCCGAGCCCTAACCCTAACCCTTCCCCGAAGCCTTCCCCTCAACCGTCCCCTAATCCTAACCCGTACGCTGACACTAACACACGCGCTCACACGTACGCTCCCCCTCAACCGTTGTCGTACCCTAACCTGGACCCTAAACCGTCTCCGTCCCCTAACCCTAACCCTAGCCAGAACCCTAACCCTAACCCTTCCCCGAAGCCTTGCCCTCACCCATCCCCTAATCCTAACCCGTACGCTCACACTAACCCGCGCCCTCACACGAACGGTCCCCCTAAACCGTTGTCGTACCCTCATCTGGACCCTAAACCGTCCCCCTCCCCTAACCCTAACCCTAGCCCGAACCCTAACCCTAACCCTTCCCCGAATCCTTCCCCTCACCCGTCCCCTAATCCTAACCCGTACGCTCACATAACCCACGCCCTCACACGTATGCTCCCCTAAACCGTTGTCATACCCTCACGTGGACACTAAACCGTCCCCGTCCCCTAACCTTAACTCTAGCCCGAATCCTAACCCTAACCCTTCCCCGAATCCTTCCCCTCACCCGTCGAATAATCCTAACCCGTACGCTCACACTATCCCACGCCCTCACACGTACGCTCCCCCTAAACCGTTGTCGTACCCTCCCCTGGACCCTAAACCGTCCCCGTCCCCTAACCCTAACCCTAGCCCGAACCCTAACCCTAACACTTCCCCGAAGCCTTCCCCTCACCCGTCCCCTAATCCTAACCCGTACGCTCACACTAAACAGCCCGCACACACGTACGCTGCCCCTAAAACTTTTTGGTACCCTCACATGGACCATAAACCGTCCCCATCCCCTAACCCTAACCCTACCCAAACCCTAACCCTAAACCTTCCCCGAAACCTTCCCCTCACCCGTCCCCTAATCCTAACCCGTACGCTCACACTAACCCACTCCCTCACACGTACGCTCCCCCTAAACCGTTGTCGTACCCTCCCCTGGACCCTAAACCGTCCCCGTCCCCTAACCCTAACCCTAGCCCGAACCCTAACCCTAACCCTTCCCCGAAGCCTTCCCCTCACCCGTCCCATAATCCTAGCACGTACGCTCACACTAACCCGTGCCCTCACACGTACGCTCTCCCTAAACCGTTGTCGTACACTCACCTGGACCCTAAACCGTCCCCATCCCCTAACCCTAACCCTAGCCCGAACCCTAACCCTAACACTTCCCCGAAGCCTTCCCCTCACCCGTCCCCTAATCCTAACCCGTACGCTCACATAACCCACGCCCTCACACGTATGCTCCCCCTAAACCGTTGTCATACCCTCACGTGGACACTAAACCGTCCCCGTCCCCTAACCTTAACTCTAGCCCGAATCCTAACCCTAACCCTTCCCCGAATCCTTCCCCTCACCCGTCCAATAATCCTAACCCGTACGCTCACACTATCCCACGCCCTCACACGTACGCTCCCCCTAAACCGTTGTCGTACCCTCCCCTGGACCCTAAACCGTCCCCGTCCCCTAACCCTAACCCTAGCCCGAACCCTAACCCTAACACTTCCCCGAAGCCTTCCCCTCACCCGTCCCCTAATCCTAACCCGTACGCTCACACTAAACAGCCCGCACACACGTACGCTGCCCCTAAAACTTTTTGGTACCCTCACATGGACCCTAAACCGTCCCCATCCCCTAACCCTAACCCTACCCAAACCCTAACCCTAACCCGTCCCCGAAGCCTTCCCCTCACCCATCCCCTAATCCTAACCCGTATGCTCACACTAAGCCGTGCCCTCACACGTACGCTCCCCCTAAACCGTGGTCGTACACTCACCTGGACCCTAAACCGTCCCCGTCCCCTAACCCTAACCCTTGCCCGAGCCCTAACCCTAACCCTTCCCCGAAGCCTTCCCCTCAACCGTCCCCTAATCCTAACCCGTACGCTGACACTAACCCACGCGCTCACACGTACGCTCCCCCTCAACCGTTGTCGTACCCTAACCTGGACCCTAAACCGTCTCCGTCCCCTAACCCTAACCCTAGCCCGAACCCTAACCCTAACCCTTCCCCGAAGCCTTCCCCTCACCCGTCCCCTAATCCTAACCCGTACGCTCACATAACCCACGCCATCACACGTATGCTCCCCCTAAACCGTTGTCATACCCTCACGTGGACACTAAACCGTCCCCGTCCCCTAACCTTAACTCTAGCCCGAATCCTAACCCTAACACTTCCCCGAAACCTTCCCCTCACCCGTCTAATAATCCTAACCCGTACGCTCACACTATCCCGCGCCCTCACACGTACGCTCCCCCTAAACCGTTGTCGTACCCTCACCTGGACCCTAAACCTTCCCCGTCCCCTAACCCTAACCCTAACCCGAACCATAACCCTAACGCTTCCCCGAAGCCTTCCCCTCACCCGTCCCCTAATCCTAACCAGTACGCTCACACTAACCCACGTCTTCACACTTACACTCCCCCTAAAACCGTTGTCGT
The DNA here is from genome assembly GCF_964270905.1 of Leucopleurus acutus. Lineage (NCBI taxonomy): Eukaryota > Metazoa > Chordata > Mammalia > Artiodactyla > Delphinidae > Leucopleurus > Leucopleurus acutus. The sequence goes on from NW_028139198.1 coordinate 1,107,612, forward strand.
ACCCTCACCTGGACCCTAAATCGTCCCCATCCCCTAATCCTAACCCTAGCCCGAACCCTCACCCTAACACTTCCCCGAAGCCTTCCCCTCACCCGTCGCCTAATCCGAACCCGTACGCTCACACTAACCCGCGCCCTCACACGTACGCTCCCCCTAAACCGTTGTCGTACCCTTACTTGGACCCTAAACCGTCCCCATCCCCTAACCCTAACCCTACCCAAACCCTAACCCTAACCCGTCAGCGAAGCCTTCCCATCACCCATCCCCTAATCCTAACCCGTATGCTCACACGTACCCATGCCCTCACACGTACGCTCCCCCTAAACCGTGGTCGTACCCTCACCTGGACCCTAAACCGTCCCCGTCCCCTAACCCTAACCCTAGCCCGA